>NW_012121154.1:11967834-12062831 GCF_000951035.1 Colobus angolensis palliatus
GGATGGTCTCGATCTCCTGACCTCGTGGTCTGCCCGTCTCGGCCTCCCAAAGTGCTGGGATTACAGGGTTGAGCCACCGCGCCCGGCCAGGATATTTGTCTTATAACAGTCCTCAAATGCCTTGCTTTCCAGTTTTAAATAGCTTTATTTTAACCCACCCTCTCTCCTTTCCTTTCTGTCTTAGAGGAGGAGGGAGATGTGCACCTTGTTTCTTTCTGTTGCATTTTTGATCCCACCCGTTCCTGCCTCTTCAGGGGCTTTCAACCATCCATCGCCACTCCCTACTTTCCTCTCTTCTTTTCCACTAGACTATTCTCTTGAGTCTGTAATTAGGGACATGTCTCCCTGATCTTAAAACTTCGCTGTATCTTTCAAGCATTTCTGCTTTATTCCTTATTTATTTAACCTTCAAATTTCTGAAAAGAATATTTATGCACTGTTTTTTTGTTTTTTGTTTGTTTGTTTTTGTTTTTTGAGACAGACTCTTGCTGTGTCGCCCAGGCTGGAGTGTAGTGGCACAATCTTGGCTCACTGCAACCTCCGCCTCCCAGCTTCACGCCATTGTCCTGCCTCAGCCTCCTGAGTAACTGGGACTACAGGTGCCCACCACCACACCCGGCTAATTTTTTTGCATTTTTAATAGAGACGGGGTTTCAGCATGTTAGCCAGGACGGTCTCGACCTCCTGACCTTGTGATCCGCCTGCCTCGGCCTCCCGAAGTGCTGGGATTATAGGCTTGAGCCACCGCGCCCGGCCTATGCATTAATTATTTTTATTTTCCACATGCTCTTTAACCCTATGTCATTTCACTACTGTTCCTGCTATGCCCTGGGATCTCAAAGGTTGCTACTTAGCTCTTTTAAAAATTCCTCTTGGATCTTGGTATCTGTCTTCTTCACTCGAGGGAATCTGGCCCCCTACTTTCTTAAAATGTGCTTCCCCTTGGACACAGTGCTTTCCTAGTTCTTCTACTTTGATTGTTCCTTCTCTGTCTTCTCTTCCTACCCCACCCCACCTCCAAGTGTAGGGAGTATTTTGATCCTTAGCTCCTGCCTTCTTCCCTTGAAGGCTCCCTTTTCTGAAATGTCATCTAGTATCAGAGTTTCATTGTCTTCTCTCTGATGGCCTCCTGATCTAAATGTCAGTACTCATCCTCTCCTCTAGAGCGCATGCATCTCAAGAGCCTGCTGGAGTTTTTCAGCTAGATGGCCTCTGGACACCTTCAAAACTGAGTCCACCAACTCATTCCGCACTGGTGTCAGCCTCTCCTGCTATGTTGCTGGGCCTGCCAATGGCCTTGCTTTCCTAGTCTTGGAGTAAGTAGGATCAGCATTGACTCCTCCATCTCCTTCTTCCCAATGTCAATTAATTTTCAGATATCATTGGTTTTACTTGTGCAATAATTCTTATCTTTTTTTCGCTTTGTTCTCACGACCGCTATCTGAATTCAAGCCCTCATTACTTCTCTCCTGAGCTATTATAATCATCTCTTAACTAATCTCTGCTGGTCTCTTACTTCTCTGCACCATGCTATACACCTCTGCTATCCAATAAGGAGCTACTGGGCACAGGTAGCTAGTAAGCACTTGAAATATAACTAGTCCCACTTGAGATGTGCAGTAAGTATAAACACACCAGATACAGAATAAAATGTCTCATTAATAATTTTTATATTGATTACATGCTGACATGAAAATATATTAAAATTAATTTCATCTTTTTTGTAATGACTAGAAAATTTAAAACTGCATGTATGGCTTTAAATATATTTCCATTAGCTAGGGCTGCTAGAGAGCAGAGTAAGGCTGGTGTTATTTTTCTCCTCAACAGCTTTGACTGCTTCTCATTACCATAAAATTATATTAACAATAGAAGCAACAACTAACATATTATTTTACAAAGTAATACATGTAATGTCTGCCTCCTTCAGTATCAAATTCAAATCTATTAGTTCAACATTTCATGCCCTGAGCCATCTGGTGCCAACCTACATTTTCCATTCATTCATTCACTTGTTCCACAGATATGAATTCTCTGCCTCTGTTCTCTTGTTTATTCTTCACATCCCTCAAAACCTTGTCTGCCACATTCATTACCCTGCATTCACACTGTTCTCTCTTTGTTAATAATGTTCTTTTTGCTGAGATCTCTTTTTGTTTTCACATGTTTACATCATTTCCTTCTTCATCATCTTTAATAAAATCTTCCACACTTCACCCATGCCAAGAAAGTACTCTGTGCCCCCAAAATGTCAGCACTCTGTAGTGTGTGAATGGCTCCATAATCAGAAAAGCCATGCTTCCTTGCTCATTCATCCATTCAAGTCAAGTCAAGCCTGTTGACCTCTCTCCCACCAGACCTGGTAGGAAGCCCCATCTCCCTTCCTTGCCCACACCCTCATGGACCCATACAAGAACCCTGAGGCTTAGGTGGTCTTGGTAAATAGGAAAAGACTTGGCGACAGACAGTCCTGGCAGCTCCTCACCCAGGCCAGAGTGGTGTTGCAGCAGCACCATGGGCGGTCTTTATGCTTCACACAACCCCCAGCTGGGGTACAAATCCTAGATCCCCAGGCACCCCAACAGGGCTCTGTAGTTCCCATCTGGAACTCAGCTCTTCTGATCTGATCATCCCTCCCTTGAATACAACACCCCAATTTCCACTTCCAAACCCCTCTCCAGATCAATCCCCTTCCTCTTTCAAAATCCATAGCAAGAAGCAGAAACCAAGATTATAGTTGGTTTCCCAATATGTCACCCTGTTTCCTCTCTACTTCTATCTCTCCTAACGGGTTTCCAGAGTCCAAAATTTCTTCCTCAGAGAAGGTTCAACCCTTTCCCCTTCCAACCCCCACTAGCCAGATAGTCACTACATTCTTTGGGCTTTCACAGAATCTTTTTTCTTATTAGAGACAGAGTCTCACTCTGTTGCCAGCGATGGAGTGCAGTGGCTCAGCTATGACTTACTGCAGGTTCAAACACCTGTGCTCAAGTGATCCTCTCACTTTAGCCTCCCAGGTAGCTAGGACTACAGGTGTGCACAGCCATGCCTGGCTATTTTTTTACATTTTTTTTGTAGAGACTGGCGGCAGGGGTCTCATTATGTTGCCCAGGTTGGTCTTGAACTCCCGGCCTCAAATAATTCTCCCACCTCAGCCTCCTAAAGTGCTGGGATTACAGGCATGAGCCACCATGCCTTGCCAGCATCTCTATTAAAGCATTTCATTTTATGTTGTTCTCAATACATGCTAGATACTCTGTGTACATTATCTCATTTAATCCTCATGTATTACTTTACTTAGGATAAGCTAATTGTCTGAGATCACACAGCTAGTAAATAGAGGAACTGAGATTTTTAAACAAAGCCGTGCTGGTTCCAAAGTTTGCATTTAGCCATTAACTTGTATTTCCTTTGCTTAAATATAATGAAATGAAGCCCCTGAACAGGTATCTCATCATCACTACCAGATGTTAGGAACACTGCCCTTTCTGTGCTTAGCTTAGAGATGTGAATGGAAAGTATTTGTGGGATCCCTTCCTCCCGGAAGGGAAAACTTGGAGAAATTTGAGTCTAAGCTCTTAAACTCTCCAGTACCCCAAAGTATTTTTAGATGTCATTTCTGCCTCTTTATGATATAAAATTAAAGGCCTAACTGAAGAACAAGGTTCCCTTTACTCATTCTGTCATTCCTGCCCTAAATAGCCCTAGTCTTCCTACCATGAGGAGAAATCATTCCTTGGCATATATGCTGGGTAACCTCACTGGGGATGCCGTGATGGAAAGTAGATTATCTGATTACCATTATTATCGTCATATTATTGTCCTCGAGTTTGGCTGACAAAAAAAAAGCATTCTTCCTAGGGCATGTCTTATTCATTGACAAGTTTCACTTATGTGTTAGAACAAAGCATTGCAAATTTACCCAGTAAAGAAGATTCATATGTACTCCTGAACTGAAAATAAAAGTTGAGAAAAGGAAAAAAAAAAGAAGAAGAAGAAAGTTCTTAGGTTTCAACTCCAAAAGTAAAGTTTTCTTTTGAACATTTTAAATTACACACACACACACACACACATTTAACGTGAGGGGATATATACAGTAAAGGTAGAACAACAATAAAGCCAACTGAAATCCACATGAGAAGTCTTTGTCTTCATCTGAGAACTGACAGACCTGCTACTTTCAGTAAACAGCCTCTGATATGCATTTTGGGGGTGAAATCTCATTTCTCGTCTTCTGCTGTTACTATGGTTACCATTCTACAGAATCCCTGCACACACCAATTAAAAAAAAAAAAGGAAAGGAGAGCACAAACATAAATTTAAATATTAACACACCCCCTCCAAGCTGGAGGATTCACTGCCAGGAACTTGCCTGGAGCCTGGTTAGGAATCTTTTGGCCCTGTATCCCAGTGTTGCCCATTAATCCCATTTCCAGTGCTACTGTGGAAGGCACCAGATATCTGGAGTGGGTGGAGAGGCTGAGCCAGGCTTGGCTTCTTGTGATCACAGAGCCCTGACACCTGAGTCACAGGGTCCTAACCTTTTGTAGACTGACACAAGTGGCTTGTGAGAAGCCAGGAGCCAAAGGCCTGGGTTTTAGGGAGGTGGGAACACTAGGCATGGGGTGGAACAAGCATAGCTGCCCAAGGTCCAAATAATTTTTGCCAAATTTCTTTCTTAAGGCAGATCTATCATGGATCCTCAGTTTCTTAAACTCTTATGTAAGGACAAAATAATAATACCTGTACCGCAGGGCTGTTGTGAGAATTAAATATGATAGTCACAGTGAATATAGGGAACTCATGGTACTACAAAAATGCAGTTTCTAATCATTGTGGCTATGTGACAACAAAGTCAGCCACCACTACCATGACTGGAAGAAATTTCCCATGAGTTCTCTCAAACTGTCTGCACTGAGGCTTCCCTTGTCACTCATTTCTGCCTTTCATTCTAAATATCTTGTCTTTGCACTCAAAGAAGAAAACTGGGCTAAGAACTTAATCACAAGTGAATTTCAGTCCTTATTTGTTGCATTCACATATACTTCACCCTCTACACATGGAAACAATGCTTTTTGTTGTTGTTTTGTTTGTTTGTTTTTTGAGACAGAGTTGCACTCTGTTGCCCAGGTTGGAGTGCAATGGTGTAATCTCAGCTCACTGCAACCTCTGCCTCCCAGGTTCAAGCGATTCTCGTGCCTCAGCCACCCAAGTAGCTGGACCTACAGGCACCTGCCACCACGCCATGCTAACTTTTGTATTTTTAGTAAAGATGGGGCTTCACCATGTTAGCCAGGCTGGTCTTGAACTCCTGACCTCAAGTGATCTGCCCATCTCTGCCTTCCAAAGTGTTGGAATTACAGACTTGAGCCACAGCGCCTGTCCAGAAACAGTTTTTAATAAAACTTTATTTTCCCTTGGCAATAAGAATGCTTAGAAATGCCAGCCCTCAGGACACAAATAGGTCCACAATCAATTCTAAGCTAAAAACAGAACGTTTAAGTAAATTTTAAAATGGAAAGATGTATTTTAAAATGAGGACAGTGGGTCTAATGTTTGGGCATGGGTATTTCCAGGTACAATAACTCATTTAAACTCATTAATAAAAATGCAGCATGACTGGAAGTCATTTTTTACTCCAAAAGTAATGGCACAGTATATGACCTTTTATTGCCTTAATCTTATTTCTGAGGGAAATGGTGTCATCTTAACTACCTTATAAGGAAAAAAGGAATATAAGGATAAGAGTCAGGAAACAGAGTCTAGTTTTCACTTTGCCATCAACGTGATGGGTAATGTTAGAAACACCACTTAACCCTCATCTACCTATTCGCTCATTTGCAAAATGAATAACACTTTCCCTATTCATCTTGCTGTAAACAAAATGATTGATGTCAGTGTGCTCTGAACATAAATAATGTTTAATGCTATGCCAAGCCTGCATTGTTTACATTTTTGTTAACATTTGCTCTTAAAGGAAGAAACTGTTAAGTTTGCAATGAAGCATGACCGAGCTCTTATATTTAAGATACTATCTCGGTATCACTCTTGCACAGGCCATGTTGGAAAGGTCTGTCTACCGCCAGCCTGGTTCCGTGACTCAAAGACCTTTGGAGAAAGTACTGCAAGAGAATGAGGGACTTCTTTGTGTTAGCTTTTGGTGCACCAGTATTGTATCGTTAATTACAGACTGTTTTTCCTCCCCAAAGAGACCTAGTGACTCGTAATAAGATGAATTAGTTCAATCTGTTACATTAATTTCTTTTTATTGGGAGGTTTAAATCATTAAACTAATGATCTCATCCATATTTTGAAGCAAGTTAATAAAACGCATGCAGTTATAATCACATTTAACCCAAAAACAGTATCGAACTTGGTAATTTGCTTTAAAAGATTCCATTTATTTCAGTTGTGCTTTCTTACCAGTAGAAGAAAAAAGGAAAATACTGCTGGAAATAAAGAAAATAATAAAACAAGCCAGCAGATTAAAAAGGTGTTTTACAATTTTTGTTTTTCCAAATGCAGTAAATTAAATGTATTATTCTTTAACGTAAGACTGAGTCAGAAAGATGAGCAGTGTATATGGATGGGTGGATGTCTGCACTGACAATGCATTGCCTACTGATGTGATGGCTGTTTACAGGACTGATTCAGTCCGAGGAAGTGATGGGAAAGTCAGTAGATATTGAAGCCTCAGGGGTTCCACAGGTAACCCTAAGACTTTGTTTTAATAGTGACATCATTCTTCTGTGGTTTGTCCTCAGAAACACTTGAGGCAGCTAGACAGCTTCTGGGAATTTATTTCAACAAACTAACAATTTTATCAATATCTCTTTGATTCCTTCTAATCAACTGGAGATCAATACTCGATACTTTAAAAAACAAAGTTGAAAGAATTTTTTATAGCTTAGTTTATAATTTTACCAAGTGTTGCTTACTAAAATTTGCTTTATAAAGCTGAAAATGTCAACATTTCACCTTTATGAATGAAACAAGATAATTAGTTAATTAAATGATAAATAGACATATATACTAAACCACAGTTTCAGTGCTGAGAACTTTGTGTGTTTACAAAGGCTGAGGTCCTGTGGTTTTTGTGCTAATATCTCTTCAATCCACTCATCTCCTCTTTCCTAGTTACTCTTGACTACTTCAAACTTCCATTCCTTCTCACCTGGACCATTATAATATTGCTTTTTGGTCCCCTGCTTCACATCTTTCCTGCTTTTACCACCTTTACCTGTCCACAGAGGGCAGAGTGAATTTTCTAAACACAAATCAGATTATTTGCCAGCCTAAAATTCTTGAGCAAATCCTTGCCCATAGAGTAAATCCTCCTTTGTGTTCAGACGTGATTGCATACAGTTCTGTAAATGCCCTGTGCTCCTCCACGTCTCCCAGCCTCCTCTCCCAAGAACAGCCCCACTGGCCTTCCAAATGCCTTGTCATCCTTCAAGTGGCAGGTGTCGCTGAGATGCCTTCTCAAACCTGCTGCATCTCTCCTATAATCCCAGACAGCTTTACCCTCTGGCTTAACCTATATAGAGTTATCTCAGTATGTACACTTGTCATTTTATATTGCAACTTGGTATTTACCTCTTGCCTCTGAATCTTTATCTTTAATATATCCCCAGGGTTTATCACAATACCTGCAAAAAGAAAAATGCTCAATAAATGTTTATTGATTGAAGGAGGAAAGAATAAAGGAAGGAACAAGCTGTATGGTTTGGTGTATCCTTTTGAATTCCCAGTATTATTCCTTGGTTAATCATAGGTATATTTTCACAGACTCTTTACAATGTAATAAACCAATATCATATACCATTTTAATGCTGCTTTCCTTTCAAAAGCATTCGTTCTACTAATTTAAAAACCATTAAGTAAGATGAAGCCTCAAAACCGGTCAACTGAACAGCTGTAGTCACTTGGGAGCAGTTAGCGTTCTATAGAGTTAGTTGTTAATATGATTTAAACTGAAGGCAAATCTTTTTAGTTTTTAAGCTAAGAGTAAATAAGATGCTAAAAAAATTTGGAGTTCTATCTACAGGCTCCTTTTTTTTTTTTTTTTTGCATGAGTTTTTATTGTTGTGAACTGTAGAACTAAAGATACACCTCTATCTCCTAAACATAATGGTGAATCATACTGATAGTCACTCACGCCTCTTCTGGAGGTTTGAGGCTGTATTTCCCAGGCCTTGCTTTTCTCTGACGTCCACGGTAAACTACCCTGAATTGAAAGGTTGTGGATTGGTTGACCTGATACAGCCTGGGGCTCAGACATGTCAAGAAACATCTGAAAGAAAGTTGGAAAGAAAGTTCTAGAAATGATAGATTCCAATTTGAAATAGGGAGAAAAGGAAACCTGACAGGAAACCAAATATATTCTGCAGCTATGTTTAGACTCTGTGATTGAATTAGCAGTAGCGTAGTTGATTTGGAGATTGTTGTCTGTTTTCTTTTTCTGACTGTAATAACTAGATTTCTGAAAAATAAGTTAGATCAATTGTACTGTTCTAGGAATCAAATTAACTGAAAGGAATTTCAAAATAATCAGATTGTGGTCTGAGTATTGTAAACGCATTTGGACAATGGGGTGGAAATTAGATTCCTAAAGATACCTACAAGAAAAAAATGATTTTGTGAAAATAGACATGAATCATCTAACTGTTTACATACCAATATTGAGATTGTATGGATATCAAAAATTAATTCAGCTTTTTTTCACATCCACAAGAGCTGCAGATGTAGTCTCCTAACTGTGTAGCACATTGCTTTCTATGTTATATGATGGAACAAAATGCAACTTGCTTGTTAACACCTGAAAGAGTTAAAATTTGTTGTCTTTGTCCCATGGATTGGAATTTGGAAATAAATTCCTCTTTTACTTGAAGAATAGGGAAGAAGTCACTGTTTAGTGCTTCAGTTTAAGAACTGTGCTTCAGTTTAAGAAGCATAAAGCTATTATGCTTACTACCACATTAGGGATTTAAAAAAAGGTTTTACATTCTTATTTGAAGCAAAAATGATGTACAGCGAAAGAGTATAGAAATGGCATCTACAGGTTGGCTAAGCCATCTGGACTCTGACCACCTGAATTCTTACTGCCCTGGGTCCCATTCTCAAGCCACATTAAGATTACAGAACATTGTGTTTGTTGTTCTGGGTGAACCTAGGATGCTGTGTTCTACCTGCCCCCATCACACACCACCTCCCAATGTATTTGTGCAAGATCCTTGCCAGGCAGATAAAATGGACTAAGAAATGTGACTTGCCTAAAGTGCTTTTCCAACCCTCGCAACTCAGAGGATTTCCAAGAACATCCATTTTTTCCAATGTCAGTATTGTTAGGGCATAAATAGTATTCTTATTGTTTACACAACTCTATTCCATAGTAACTTACAGGATGGTTCTGATAAGTCTAGTTTTCAGGGTATTAGCTTATAAAATGATAAGACTTAGTAATACCTGAGTTCTCAGAAAAGGGCATTATTTTACACTTACAGTGATAGTATAAATCATTTCAAATTTTCTGGAAGTTAATTAAGAAATAATAACAGCCTTAAAATTTTCCAAACTCTCAACCCAGCAATTTATTTCCAGAAATTTATAGAAAAATGTAACAACATCCGTTTGCAAGTATTTAATTATACAATGGCTCACCACATGTTTTGTTAAAAAAAAAAAAAAAAACTAGTAACAACCTAAATACCTCCTAATAGGGCATTGGTTAAATAATGTTAAGCTTTATAAGATAGTAGAATACTAAGAAGGTATAAAAAGATGTTCACATATAATTTTAAGTATAAAGCACGTTAAAAAGCAGAATGAACAATGCTATCCTATTTTGGTAAAAAGAAGCACACACATGCACACATATATGAATGTGTGTGTGTGTCTGTAAAAAATGACAGGAAAAAATTAGCTTTTTCTGGCTTGTGAAATTGTAAGTACTTTTTGTATTTTTCTTTCTGCTCACCTGTATTTTTCTAGATTTTCTGTAATGAATGTTTGCTTATTTTATGAGAAACAAAGAAAACATTTTTATTTGCTCAAGCAATTGTTTCCCAAATATTCTTGAGTATTCTATTTCATAGTTGGATCATTTCCATGTTTAAGAGTTTTTATTTTAATTTTAATATTTTATTTTTCTTTTGAGACAGGGTCTTGCCCTATCACCCAGGTTGGAGTGCAGTGGCGTGATCTTGGCTCGCTGCAACCTCCACCTCCAGGGCTCAAGTGATCTCCTACCTCAGGCTCCTGAGTAGCAGGGACCACAGGCGTGCACCACTATACCCAGCTAATTTTTGTATTGTTGGTAGAGATTGGGTTTTGACAGATTGCCCAGGCTGGTCTCAAACTTCAGGGCTCAAGCAATCTGCTCATCTCACCCTCCCAAAGTGTTGGGATTATAGGCGTGAGCCACCTCATGCAGCAGAAGTTTCCTTCTTAAGTTCATCCAACATTTATTTAGCGTTTATGTAAGCCCATCTCTTTTCATTTGGCTCTCGCTTTGTAGATCTTATTTTGTTTTTATTTATTTGATAATGAAAAATAACTGGTCAGCACATTTATGCAATCCATTCTGTACTACAGAAGCTAGTAGTCAAGTCACCTGTTATTCATTTTTCTCTCCAGGCCAGACTCCGTTCCTTTCATCTGTCTTCATGAATCTATTTTCTATTCCTTTCATCTTTATTTGTGGTTCACCTCTGAACACTCTCTACTTCTTCATGTGGAATTTAAAATGCAGTGACCAAACTGAAGACAATCATAGAAAAATATGGCTTAGCCAAACTACAATGGAAGGAGTTGTCCTTAACCCTTAGCTATTGAAGAACATGATATATTTTTTATTTTTTAAGTCATTGTCAATCACATATTTACCTTATGTTTATAAACAGGATTTCCCAGGATTTTCTATTTTTTGGCTACATTTTCATCTTACATTTTACTCTAATTTTTAATGTCTGCCATTAGATTTTTGTCCTAAATCTTTGATCACTTATGTGTTTCCCTTATGACATTAAATTACATCCGTTGGATAGGAAAATTTCTCAAAAATATCAGTGTCATTTGGAATTCAGTCAGTGATGTTAAAAGCAGTAGTAATCCTCCTGATTGAGAATTCTCTGCAGATCTGATTAATGCATTCCTGATTCTGGGTTACGAATATTTAATACAAATATAGGGGCCTCGGGGCTGATTCCAATACACACTACATCATCTTCTCCCCCAGGTTATATGTTTAATTCAACTATCTACCCACATTACTATAGGACAATCAACACCTTATTTCTACCTTATTGATGAGGCAAGGTTTGTAATACCATTAAAACCGGAATTCAAGGTAACTTAACTCAGGTCATTATCTCTTTGTTTTCATTGTGTTGCAATATTACAAAAAGAAATATAATTGGTTCTGCATGCTTTGTTGTTCATAGACTTATTGTGGAGGCTTTTTGTTGGCTAATCATCAACAGTGGAACAGTTGGCCTGATGAAATTTTTTTAGCCTTCAAGGATTGCAAAGTCACACTGCTATGTGTATACATATATGTGTACACATATATACTGTTCTGTATACATGCATATACTGTGTATATACATATACAGCTATGTGTACACATATATGTATATACATACTATGTATACGTAGAAGTTAGCACATCAAAGCAGAACTCTTCAACATTTACAATTGTGTCAGAGTGGCACTGGCTTCCAAAATCAATATTCTGCTAGATAAGCATTAAAGGAAAGGTATATTACTTTTCTGTCCTGTGGGACATACATCATATAACCAGTGGAATTTTTGTCTTCTAACTCCATGATTATATTCAATCATGAACAGGGGAAAACATTTTACCTGGGTTGTATTTATTTTTAAAGCCGCCACATTCAAATGAGATATGGAAATGAAAAGCTTTCACATTGCTGATGCTGAGGAGCAAATTAGAAGCAAATGATGATAATTATAAAGTTCAACCTTGTGTTCTCCTGTATATGCCAAAAGGTAATGAGAATGAAGAGGATAAAAAGTTGAATCTGGTAAAGATGAAGAATGGTGAGCTGTCAGTGAGTTCCAGATGAAAGAGGCATGATAACGTACTGGGTTTCATGGAGAAAATTGTCTGAGCATGGATGACTGACTTGTTTTGTTTGATAGGAAAAAAAAATTAAACTCTTTGGGAATATTGCAATCAGTTAATTATCATATATAAAAATATATTTATATATCCAAAAAGATAAGCACAAAGTGATTAATGAATGATTATAGTAGAAGAATCCAATTGAGTATTCAAATATGAATAAATGAAATTAATGGAATTGGTCACTGTTACAATTACCAAAGCATGTTATTGTAATATAAAAGCTAATCTCTTTCAGGTAGATTAATGAAAAGTCCTTAAAAAGTTACTCTTCTCCATTTTCCAAGGTCATAGGTATAGACCAGAAGCTGTACATAGAAAGGACATCTTGCATATATCTTTCCCTCCACAGGCAGTAAGCCTAAAGTGGACTTAATTACACGTAATACATAGACATTTATTTGAAAATAATGTAATGAACTCACTGGAGTAGCATGAAAACTGATTTTTTTTTTTTTTTTTTTTTGAGATGGAGTCTCACTCTGTTGCCAGGCCGGAGTGCAGTGACACAGTCTTGACTCACTGCAACCTCTGCTTCCTGAGTTCAAGTGATTCTCCTGCCTCAGCCTCCCAAGTAGCTGGGACTACAGGCACCTGCCAACACACCCAGCTAATTTTTGTATTTTTAGTAGAGATGGGGTGAAAACTGATTTTATAGGGAAATCCCCCCTGCAACCCCACCACCGCAATACCTCAGAGTATACTAAGCACATTCCATCCCACTTGTTATTCCATGGCTGAACTCCTACTCATTCTTCAGGACACAGCTTAGATGCACCTTCTCTGGGAAGCCTTGCCTGAGCTCTCAAGGCTCCCAAGTGTTCCCATGACATTTCTGTGCATATCATGTTCTCTGCCACTTATCCCAGGATATGTTCACTTATTTGTCTCTGCCACTAGACCATGGTAAAGTCCTGAGGCTGTGCTTCACTCTCACCTTTGTATACCCAGCACCTACTGTGGTTCCTGACACTAATTCGTGTTCATTAGATACATATAATATCACTCGAGCCTCAGTGCAACACTAAGAGGTATAGATCGGGATTAAACTCCCTATTTAGTAATGAAGAAAATGAGGCTCTTGGATCTTCTGTGATTTGTACAAGGTCATACAGACAGTGAAATAGCTGTGATTCAAACATTTGGTCATGGAACCCAACGACGATAAAATTTTAACAGGAGTATCCAAGCAATTCCAAATGCAGCAGACATTTGGATTAAATTTAAAGAAAAGGGGGCTGGGCACAGTGGCTCAAGCCTGTAATCCCAGCACTTTGGGAGGCCGAGATGGGCAGATCACGAGGTCAGGAGATCGAGACCATCCTGGCTAACACGGTGAAACCCTGTCTCTACTAAAAATACAAAATATTAGCCGGGCGTGTTGGCGGGCGCCTGTAGTCCCAGCTACTCGGGAGGCTGAGGCCGGAGAATGGCGTGAACCTGGGAGGTGGAGCTTGCAATGAGCCAAGATCACGCCACTGCACTCTAGCCTGGGCAACAGAGCAAGACTCTGTCTCAAAAAAAAAAAAAAAAGAATGAAAGAAAAGGGTGTGGGAGTAACTAGTGATCTTTGAAAGCAGTCTCAGCAAAAGACTGAGGGATAGAAGTACAAATCCAGGAGATTTAGGAAAAACAAATTGTGATTAAAGGGAAGTAATATAAATAGCTGACTAAGTCACAAAGTATTCCATTGGAGACCACAGAAATGTGGACAGTCTCTAAGACAGCATATTAAGAAAATTATTTTTTAGAAGAGAGAACTGGTGTCTCCATTTATACATTGCATTAAATGAAAATAAAAGACATCAAATTTTGTGTGAAGCAGCCAACAGTACTGAAAGGGGAGTTTATAACACCAAATACATTAGGAAAATTTATGCATACATTAGAAAAAAGGAGACATGTCAAATCAATAATCTAAGCTTCCACCTCCAGATCCTAGAAAAAGCAGAGCAAAATAAAACCAAAGCAAGCAGAACGAAATAAATAATAAAGGTAAGAGCATAACTCAATGAAATTTAAAACAGAAGAAAAAAAGAGAAAACCAAAGAACTGTATTGTTTTTAAAGATCAATAAAATTGACAAACCTCTAGAAAGATGACAAAAATAGAGAGGAGACACAAATCAATATTAACAATGAAATAGGTATGTCACCACAAGCCCCGCAGACTTTGAAAGATTAAGAGTATATAATGAACAACTCTATATGATAAATTCAACAAATTAGAGAAAATGAACCAATTTCTGAACAAACACAAATGACCACAACTCAAGCAATATGAATTAGATAATTTTAATGTCCTATAAGTATATAGGAACCTAAATTCATAATTTAAAAACTCCCTTGTATAAGAAATTGTCGGCCGGGCGCGGTGGCTCAAGCCTGTAATCCCAGCACTTTGGGAGACCGAGACGGGCAGATCACGAGGTCAGGAGATCGAGACCATCCTGGCTAACACGGTGAAACCCTGTCTCTACTAAAAATACAAAAAAACTAGCCGGGCGAGGTGGCAGGCGCCTGTAGTCCCAGCTACTCCGGAGGCTGAGGCAGGAGGAGAATGGCGTAAACCCGGGAGGCGGAGCTTGCAGTGAGCTGAGATCCGGCCACTGCACTCTAGCCCGGGCGACAGAGCAAGACTCCGTCTCAAAAAAAAAAAAAAAAAGAAATTGTCAGGCCTAAATGGTTTCACTAGAGAATTCTACCAGAAAATAGAATAGAAGGGAATGCTTCCCAATTTATTTTATAAACCTAGTATCATCCTGATACCAAAACCAAAGACAGTACAAAAAAGAAAGGAAGAAAGGGGGGAAAAAAGGAAAGAAAGACACAAACTACAGACCAACATTTCTCATGAATATCAACTCAAAAGTCCTAAACAAAATACTGACAAATAGAATTGAACAATATGTATAAAGAATTACACACCAATACCTAGTGGGACTTATTCCAAGGATACAAAGCTGGTTTAATATTTAAAAATTAACCAGTGCAATCCACCACATTCACAAGCTAAAGAAGAAAAATCACATGATTTTATCAATAGCTATAGAAAAAGCATTTGATAAAAGCCAACATCCATTCATGGTTTAAAAAAAATCAGAAAAACATGGTAGAGTGAAACTTTGTCAACATGATAAAAAACAGATGCAAAAACCTTACAGCTAGTATTATACATAATGGTGAAAAATTAAATGCTTTGCCCATAAAATCAAGAGCAAGGCAAGGACGTCTACTCTCACCACCCTTATTCAACATAGTGCCAGAAGCTGTAACTGGTACAATAAGGCAAAATAAAGTAAAAGACATACAGATCCAAAGAAAAAGTAAAAATTTTCCCTATTTTCAGAGGATATGACTATCTATGTAGAAAGTCCCAAGGAATCTACAAAATACTCCTAGAACTAAAGTAAGGTCCACAAGTTCACAAGATATAATATAAACATATAAAAAGCAATTGTATTTTACATATTAGCAATCAACATGGGATATCAAAGTTAAAGTGCAGTACTATTTATAATGACTAAATAGAATAAAAAATATGAGATACTTTATGTAAATCTAACACATGTACAGGACTTGTATGCTGAAAACCAAATAATGCTGGTGAGTGAAATCTCAAAACTGAATACATGGAGAGACCTACCATCTTCATGGGTTGGAAGACTCACTATAATAGAGTTACTCTTTCCCAAATTGATTACAGGTTTAGCACAATTCCTATCAAAATCTCAGCAAGACTTTCTGTAGATACAGAAAACACTATTCTATTCTAAAATTTATATTGAAAGGCAAAGAAACTGGGGTAGCTAAAACAGCTTTGAAAAAGAAGAGTAGAATGGGTAGAATCTATATATTCAATCTCAAGAATTATTTTCTAGCTAAAGTAATCAAGACTGTGGTATTGGTGGAGGGATAGACACATAGATCAATGGAACAAAGTGGAGAACCCCGAACAGACAAGGTTGCAAAAGCATTTTAATAGATAGGCTTTTCAACAAATGCTACTAGAGCAACTGGACATTCCTAGGCATGAAAATGAATCTTGACCTAAGTCTGACACTTAATACAAAAATTTACTCAAAATGGATTGCAGTGTTAAATATAAAACTGTAAAATCTTTAGGATAAAATCATAGTGAAAATTCTTTGTGATCTAGGGCTAGGCAAAGAGTTCCTAGACTTGACATCAAAAACACAGTGCATAAAATGAAACACTGACAAGTTGAATTTCATCAAAATTTAAAACTCTTGCCCTGTGAAAGATCTTGTTGAGAGAATTAAAGTATAAGCTACCAAGTGGGAGAATGTATTTGCAAACTATGTATTTGAAAAAGGAACAGAAAACCAAATACCACATGTTCTCACTTATAAGTGGGAGCTAAATGATGAGAACACACGGACACATAGAGGAGAACAATAAACACCGGGGTCCATCAGAGGGTGGAGGGTGGAGGAGGAAGAGGATCAGGAAAAATAACTATTGGGTACTAGGCTTAATACCCGGGTGTTGAAATAATCTGTACAACAAACCCCCATGACACGAGTTTATCATTATAACAAATCTGCACTTGTACCCCTGAACTTAAAATAAAAGTTAAAAAAGAAAGAAAGAAAAAGGACTAGTATCTAGACTATTTAAAGAACTATCAAAACCTAATGGTAAAAATACAAACCAATTAGAAAATGGACAAAAGACATTTCACTGAAGAAGATATACAAATGGCAGATAAGAAAAGGAGAAAATGTTCAGTGTCATAAGCTGTTAGTGATATGCAAACTAAAACCACAGTGAGGTATCACTAGACACCTATCAGAATAACTAAAATAAAAAAATAGTGGCACAACAAATTGTGGCAAGCAGATGGAGAAACTTAATCACTCATACATTGGTGGTGGGAATGTAAAATGATACAGCCACTCTGGAAAACAGTTTGGCAATTTCCTAAAAAACTAAAACATGCAATTACTGTAGGATCCAGCACTTGCACGCCTGGACATTTTTCCCTGAGAAATGAAGACTTATGTTCACCCCAAAACCTCTACATAATTATTCATGGCAGCTTCATTGGTAATAACCAATAATTGGAAGCAACCCAAATGTCTTTCAGTGGGTGAATGGTTAAAGCAAACTGAGGTACATCCATACCATGGAATATTGCTTATTAGTTTAAAGGAACAAATTGTTGATACATACAGTGACCTACATGAAACTGTGCATAAAAGACTACGCATTGGTTATGGTGTACACTGCTTGGGTGATGGGTGCACCAAAATCTCAGAAATCACCACTAAGGAACTTATTTATGTGACCAGACGCCACTTGTTCCCCAAAAACCTATTGAAATAAATTGAGATTCTAAATATGTCCTCTGAGAAACTAGAGTGACTGGTTCTAATAGTGATAATTTTCTTTTCTTTTCTTTTCTTTTGTGGGCGGGGAGGGTGGGACAGAGTCTTGCTCTGTCACCCAGGCTGGAGTGTGGTGGCGCAATCTTGGCTCACTGCAACCTCCACCTCTCAGGTTCAAGCGATTCTCCTGCCTCAGCCACCTGAGTAGCTGGGATTGCAGGCACGCTCTACCACACTTGGCTAATTTTTGTATTTTTACTGGAGACAAGGTTTCACCATGTTGGCCAGACTGGTCTCAAATTCATGGCCTCTAGTGATCCACTTGCCTCAGCCTCCCAAAGTGCTGGGATTACAGGCGTGAGCCACTGCATCTGGCCCTAACAGTGATTTCTTTATGGAGCATTTTAAACAAGGGTAGGTATTTAGGAGTCACGTAATCATTTATCAGATATTTTTTGTGTGGCTACCATGGGTCAGACATCTTCAAGCACTGGCGATTCACACCATAAACTCATGCGCTGCCTTCAGAGAGCTTTTCATCTAGCAGGCTCTATGTGTTGTTGTGATTAAAGTGGGATACAGGCTGGGCGTGGTGGCTCATGCCTGTAATCCCAACACTTTGGGAGGCTGAGGTGGGTGGGTCAGTTGAGATCAGGAGTTCAGAGCAGCCTGGCCACATGGTGAAACCCCATCTCTACTAAGAATACAAAATTTAGCCAGGTGTGGTGACACAAGCCTGTAAATCTCAGCTACTCGGGAGGCTGAGGCAGGAGAATCACTTGAACCTGGAAGGTGGAGGATGCGGTGAGCCGAGATGGCACCACTGCACTCCAGCCTGAGCAACAGAGTGAGGACACCTTCTCAAAAGAAAAAAAAGAAAGTAGGATACAGGAAAAGGCAGCTAGCCAGCTGACCTGAGTATCACAGAAGCCTTACCAGTGAGATGATGCTTGAGTTATATCTTGGAGGATGAGCAGTTATTCTCTTTTAAATTGGCGATGAGGCAGCTCTTTTATCTGTCCGTCCAGCTCTTGGCCCTTCCCTAAGCTTCCTTTAGAAACCCTAGGTATAATTTGATGTCTATGGATATGATTCTCTTTCAATGACCTACAGAAGACACAAAACTTGCTTCATCTAACTTGATTCCCACAAGGTGATAAAAATAAAATATGTATTAAAATAAAAACCATCTAGAGGCTACATAACAAGCTGACCTTCACCCAATTTTAATTTGTTTTTTTACTCAGAAAACTTTATTTTTCAATGTATATTACAATTATAAGAAGAATGAAATATCCAGATTACCGGAAAGTAGACCAGCAGTTCTCAGCTGGTAGGTAGGATGATAGGGGTGGGGTGAGAAGTGGAGTGTAACTTCAGCCCATCTGACTTATCTGTGCAGAAAGGTTCCTAAAGAAAATGTGTGGTACATGTTCTAGTGCTGGGAAAATGGTTGATAACTCCCAGCATGGAAGGTGACCTATTGTGGAATCTGTGAATTTGTACATTATTAAATTAACTACCATCAGAAAAGAGAACGTGAGGGAGAAACAGAAACAGGGAATTTCACTTTTTATTTTGGAACTGTACCTGGTGTTCCTGTGGTTTTAATTCCAACCCAGCTGTGTATGAAGAAGTTGTAACATAGAGGAGATCCCCATTACATGGTCAGTCCTAATGCATCGAGCGGAGGCAATAATTAAAGATGGAGAGCAACAAATTCAAATGCAATTTCTCTCTCCCCTCCTAGTATTCACCCTCCTCCTATTTTCCCAGAACAGCAGTTCTCCATTTTGGCTGTGCATCAGGGAAGCTTTAAAAAAATACCAATGTCTGGATCCCATCTCCAAGAATTCTGATTAAAGTGGTCTTGGGTATCTGCTAGGCAACAGCATTTTTGAAGGTCTTCAAGTGATTGCAAAGTACAGCTAAGGTTGAGAACCGCTGGTTAAACAGAGGTCCACAGCCTGTTTGAATCTCATTTGTGGGTACACTTATGTTTGTTTCAAATAAACACTGACAGGACAAGATCAAAATGTGTGTGTGTGGATCATGTCACTGTGGCTGTAGTGATGAGGTTGTTAAGTACATAATGGTTTTAAGGTAGAGGATTTATTAATAAATGAAATCGACTGACATTTTTGGTTATTAGCTCTCTTAATGTATCCTAGCCTCCCTGGCCGTTTTTCAGCTCCTGAAACACATTCCACGTTTTCTCCAGCCACAGAGCTTTTCGGCATTTGCCATTCTCCGACACAGATGAAGAAGCTCTTTCTATCTCTTTCTTTCTCTCTCTCTCTCTACCCAGCCCCCATTCTTCTCTATTTTGCCTAATAATTTTCTACTTCATCAGATCTCATTCAGCCTTCACTTTTTCAGAGAAGGCAGCCTCTTAAGCTACCATGAACTTCTCCTTCCCAGTACTTATCACAGTTATAATTTTATCATTATTCCATTAGTCTCTATCTCTCCCATTGGACTATAAACTCCATGAGGGAAGAAATCTCATCTGTTATTGCTCACAATTTTAGCCACAGTCACCAGCCCATTGCCTGACATATTGTAGCTGCTCAATAAATAATCTGTTGCCTGAATGAACCAGCCAGTCTATGTAGAAGCATGATGGGGCAGGGGTTAGCAGAGCTAGAAGATATAAAAGGCAGTTGGCTGGAAATGGTTCTGCTGAAAACTGGTTAATCTGACCTTGGCAGGTCTCAAGTTCCAGGGAGCTGGAACCTGGTGTGAACTAGGGATGGTTCTCAAACTTGATTGCAAATTAGAGCTGCTTGGGAAACTATAAATTCCAAAGTCTGGGAGTCAACCCAGATGTCCCCATTTAACTGGTTTGAGGTGGGATTCCTGTATCAGGCATTTTTAAATGCTCTAGGGTGATTGAATATGCAAAGTTGAGAGCCAGGGGACTGAGCTGCTAAAATCTGACACAATTATACAATTGTAGGATCTTATAAGGCAACACACCTTCTTTTGAAACTACCCTTCTTTTCTGTTAGAATACTCTGCACTCAGTGGAAGCCCAGCCCGTGATAACTTGGGAACAAACGCAAAGTCCAAGGCATTGGCAGCCCACTACACTAATTTGGTCCTACTGCTTTCACTTTCAACAGTAGCATTTTTTGCCTGCTGCCTCTCCCCGGATGTGGCCTGCTGGCATCCTGTGAAGTGAAATTGTGAGACAGTGCTATGTGAGATATGGCCAGACTGGGAATTAATAAAAATTTACTCTTTTGATTTTTAACTTTCTCATTTTCAAAATAGCAGTTTAAAAACACATCTTTGCATCCAAATGCCCAGGGGGATTAATCTGCATTAAAGATTAATTCCCTGAGATGTTTCACTCTTTAACAGTCTCCTAGTTCCGTGTTTAATATTCTGCACTAAAAATAAAACCTTGTGCCAAATTCCATTTGTTGTCACTTTTTAGCTATAATTGACTGTAAGATCTAAAAGAACTCATCAGATTTCATGGCTTTTATGCACAACAGAGCAGTGCCCCTGTTCAAAGAACTAAGATCACAAGATGCAAATAAGGAGAGAACATGTTACCCAAGCATGTGAAAAGAAGCTGTAGCAGCGAAAAGCCAGCGTCACCTCCTCCAGCTCCTCCAAGTTGTATTATTTTTTGCTGTTATTCATGGGGTTGTGACATAAACCTCAGCTGATTAATAGAATAACTGGTATTAAAAAGGAATTGTGCTTTGAAGTAGTGTGTTCTACTCCAGCTAGAAAAGTTTATTGGCATAAGTAACAAAAGCAATACAAAAAGGAAGAAAATTTTCCACCTGTTTGCAACCTTTGAGATTAAGTACACTTTCAGAGTTGGGTCTGTAGGTAGGATGTGTAAGAGTTGCCTGTGGAAAATACTGAGGCAATTTAAGTTGTTAGGTTGCAAGATCATTATTCAAGGATGAAGATTTCTTCTAGGAAATTTCAAACTTTCCCACATTTTCCTGTCTTCTTCTGAGCCCTCCAAACTGTTCCAACCTCTGCCTGTTAGCCAGTGCCAAAGCTGCTTCCACATTTTTGGGTATCTTTACAACAGCACCCCACTCTGTTGGTACCAACTTACTGTTATTAGTCTGTTCTCATATTACTAATTAAGACATACCCAAGATTGTGTAATTTATAAAGGAAAGAGGTTTAGTTGACTCACAGTTCAGCATTTCCTGAGGCTGAGGAGGCCTCAGGAAACTTACAATCATGGCAGAAGGGGAAACAAACACATCCTTCTTCACTTGGTGGCATCAAGGAGAAGTACAGAGTGAAGCGCGGTGGGGAAAGTGCCTAACAAGACCATCAGATCTTGTGAGAACTCCCTCACTATCACGAGAATAGCTCGGGGGAAACCACCCTCTTGATTCAATTATCTCCCACTGGGTCCCTCTCACAACACATGGGGATTATGGGAAATACAATTCAAGATGTGATTTGGGTGGGGACACAGCCAAACCATATCAACAAATTTCTGTTTTTTAAGATCTTCTAAAGGAGAGAGCAAATCATTAAAATTAATTTTGATTATTAGCATTAAATGTAATTAATTTCATTTGCCAAAATTAATTAATTGATTGGTTGATGTAATTAATTAATTGAAATCAACATCACTGATCATTAGGGAAATGTAAATCAAAACCACAGTGAGATACCCTCTCACACCAGTCAGAATGGCTATGGTTAAAAAGTAAAAAAATAACAGATGCGGGCGAGGTTGCAGAGAAAAAGGAATGCTTATACCCTGTTGGTGTGAGTGTAAATTAGTTCGACCATTATGGAAGACAGTGTGATAATTCCACAAAGACCTAAAAACAGAACTACCATTTGACCCAATAATCCCATTACTGAATATACACCCAAAGGAATATAAATCATTCTATCGTAAAGACACATGCACGTGTGTGTTTATTGCAGTGCTATTTGCAATAGCAAAGACATGGAATCAACCCGAATGCCCATCGATGGTAGACTGCATAAGTAAAACATGATACATATACACTGTGGAATACTATGCAGTCATAAAAAAGAATGAGATCATGTCCTTTGTGGGAATATGGATTGATCTGGAGGTCATTATTCTTAGCAGACTAATGCAGGAACAAAAAATTAAATGCCACATGCTCTCCCTTATAAGTGGGAGTTAAACGATGAGAACACATTGACACATAGAGAGGAACAACCCACACTAGAGCCTATCGGAGGGTGGAGGGTGGGAGGACGGAGAAGATCAGGAAAAATAACTAATGGATACTAGACTTAATACCTGGGTGATTAAATAATCTGTACAACAAACCCCCATGACACAAGTTTACCTATGTAACAATCCTGCACATGTACCCCAAACTTCAAAGTTAAATTTTTTAAAAAATTGTTAACATTAAAAATAATTAATTAAATTTACTTTCCAAAACATGGAAATTATTTTATTAAATTAGGTGATGTATTAATTTCATTAATATGTTATTATGTCAACATATTATTTAATACAAACGTTAAATCAATCCTGTGATTTTTAACATATGACTCAAATTATTCAAATAATTGACTGGCTTTTTTTTTTTTTTTTTTTTTTGAGATGGAGTTTCACTCTTATTGCCCAGGCTGGAGTGCAATGGTGTGATCTTGGCTCACTGCACCCTCTGCCTCCCAGGTTCAAGCGATCTTCCTGCCTCAGCCTCCTGAATAACTGGGATTACAGGTGCCCACCACCGTGCAAGGCTAATTTTTTGTATTTTTAGTAGAGATGGGTTTTTCACCATGTTGGCCAGGCTGCTCTTGAACTCCTGACCTCGGGTGATCTACCTACCTTGGCCTCCCAAAGTCCCAGGATTACAGGCATGAGTGACCACACCCAGACAATTGGCATTATTATAACACAATTTCATGTACTTATTTTTGTGAGCAGCACTCTGGATTTGGGGTGGGGGCCTAAGGGAGGGATAACATTAGGAGAAATACATAATGCAGGTGATGGGTTGATGGGTGCAGCAAACCACCATGGCACGTGTATACCTATGTAACAAAACTGCACATTCTGCACATGTACCCCAGAACTTAAAGTATAATAATTTTTTAAAAATTAAAAACAAAAATCAAATTGATGCTGATCCTAATGTCATCCTAGGAATGAGTAGTATTAGTCTAGGCTTACATGAATTAGATCAACAACAAAAATAATGACAAACCACTAATAACACTAAACCATATTGATAATTTATCAAAATTTGTAATTTACGCTATTTGTTTTGATCACTTGTATACTACTAACAGTAAGTTTATATTACTAATAATTATTATAATTCATTCAGAAGAAAAATTATAAACTTTTTGCAGCCTTACTGCAACAGAATATTTTTTAAATTTCCAATTTATACTTTTTGTTTCCTTTAGAGAAGTACGATAGGATAATCAATTAAAAGTTTTCCAGGATAAAAATATATTATGTTTGAATAATAATAGCAGAAGTAGAAGAAGAAAAGGAATGGTATAAAGTCTTTGACTAAGAGGTTGTACCTTGTTTTTTAAATAAATGATAATGGATATCCAATCTCTATGGTGTTTAAATTCTGCCGGACACATTTAAAAGTGTGATGCCACTTTGGCAGGCCAAGGTGGGCAGGTCACCTGAGGTCAGGAGTTAGAGACCAGCCTGGCCAACATGGCGAAACCCTGTCTCCATTAAAAATACAAAAATTAGCCAGATGTAGTGGCAGGCACCTGCAATCTCAGCTATTTGGGAAGCTGAGGCAGGAGAATCACTTGAACCTGGGAGGCGGAGGTTGCAGTGAGCTGAGATTACACTACTGCACTCCAGCCTGGGCAACAGAGTGAGACTCCGTCTCAGAGATAGATAGATAGATAGATAGATAGATAGATAGATAGATAGATAGATAGATAGATAGATAGATAGATAGAAGAAATAAAAAACTGATGCAAGAGCTTTATTTTAGAATATTTACATACTTCCTTTGTAACCATTTAAGTGTATAATAAAAATTTTGGTTGTTAATCTGAAAAATGTGAAAGGGATACATATTTTTTCAAAAATCTTTTTGGGGAAATACATGGGGAAAATATACACATTTTTGCTTGTCTTAGAGCTTTCTCTTCTCTTCCAGCAAAACTGTCCATCTCCTGTTCCCTCAGGATTGTCGCTGTTCCCTCTCAATCTGACATACTAAAGCTCATTTGGGTGTGGGCGACTATCAATCACTTACTCTTCCCAAAAGACATCTGTGCTGTACAAAGATTTCCTGGAAATAACATCACCTGAAAAATGGTGTTAGAGTGGGAATTTTCAGCTAGGATTGGGGCCTTTGAGCGAAGCAGGAAGGTTTCAGAACTCATGCTGAGTGTATTGAGATTTGTTAGGCCTGCTCTGGCTAAAGGTGATACAGGACTGTGAGGAGAGCCTAGAAAGAGGGAAAGCACTGGGAACTTTTGGATCAAATAGAATTTTGGTCAAATTCATGTTTAAGGAAAGTAAACTTTCTATTTATGTGTTGCTTTTTATATTTAAATGATGACATTCCTGACAGTGCCAGCTCCAGCATTTTGATAGATGTACATCTACACCCAAAATAAGATAGAAAGCAGTTTAGGAAGGGAGAAGGAGGGAAACCAGCACCTTTAAAAAGAAGCCGATCATTTGCATTTAGTGGTTTGTTTACTTATTTCATGTTGTATTTACTCCTCCAGCTGATCTCTGTGTGAAGAAAACATCTTCATTCTTTTTTCCCATTATAAAAAATCTGCTGAACAGGTCCAGGTCATGGTGTTAATGACTGTTTTGACTATTAGCACTATGGTACCTGGGAGTCATAGATTATAATTGATGCAGGGAAACAAGCCAACTTTCTACAGATGCACCATGTGCTTCTAGGGAAGCAACTGTAGATGCCATTTTAGGGGATGGTCAGGAATATGATGTTTACAAATGAAGAATTATAAAGTAGAAATGTGGTTGTCATTGGTGCGAGTGGAATTTATCCTGCCTATTTCTCGGGACTTCTGCATTGTCAAACTCTTGGTGAATGTTAAGTTATCAACACACTGAGAAAAGAAAATTAGTGAGTGGTAGTATGTGCAAAGTGTAAGGAATTTTATGTGGCAGAAGATACGGTTTCTAGCCTCAAGAAACCTAAAATCCAGCTGAATAGACAGGATTTGTTCTTAAAGAAATGAAAGACCACACAGAAAGGTCTTTATTGCCATTTGTCCTGTGCTCCAGTTCATGTAAAGAGGATTTTTTTTGAAGCTAAACCCACTGGGGAAGGCTCACAGCGTGGTGAAGGATTTGATCGAGGCCTTGAAACAGGATAAGACTTTGAAAAAAAAGGAAAGAGAGATCAGCAGAACCTTCCAAGCGACAGGGACATGCACAGAGTGTTCACGGTATAAGAGGTAGACCAGGCTGCTTAGAGCAGTGAGTTTGTGGAAGTAACAGGGTCGTCTGCTGTCTCTCTCTCTATATATGTGTGTGTGTGTGTGTATACACACATATATATGTATATGTATATATACGTACATATATATACACACATATATGTATATATACATATATACACACATATATGTATATATACATATATACACATATATAGTATATGTATATATGCACATATATGTATATATGCACATATATACATATACACACATATGCACATTATATATACATATACACATATATGTGCATAGTATATATACGTATACATACAGGTATATATACATATACATACAGACATACATACATATGTGTATTTTCTAGTTGTTTACTCAAAACTTCATACAAAGTATGCTCCTTAAATTGGTCTCAGTTAATAGCAACTTTCTGAGTAACAATTGCACCATCCTAGAACCCTTGCCATGTGTGAGGCACTGTAATAGAGCCTTTAAATAAATACATGATTTCTAACTCTTTAATGATCTCATGTGACAAATTTGTCTCTGGACTATATAAAACACACATACACTGGAGAATCTAAAAAGTGCTTTCAAGCCCCTTTGAGAATGCAATCAATCATTACCTAGGATAAGGGAGAGAAAGTTATAATAAAAGTTAGTTTTCCTTTTACATCTATATCATATGTGTTAACTCTGCCAAATACATGAAGTAAAATACAATTTGCCTCATGACTCATTAACCAAAGCGGATCAGGAGACACCTAGGTGTTGTCTGTCATTCCTTCACCTTTCTGTCCTTCTAGTCTACAGGCCAGGCATCTTTTCTATCTTCTCCATAAAAATTCTTGAATGTTTAGTACACATATACTCACTTAGATATAGAAATACATGATACATGCACATGCCTCACTAGCCATATTGAGGTACCCTCCAAAATTGAAATAGGTGATCACTCTTCAGTGAATAACTGCAACAGTAACAGCAACAACAATAAAAGTCCGAGGAAATCCAGGTTCTTGTTATCTTCATTTTGGTTTAGTAATAGACTAACAGTGCCTCTAAAATGGTAATGCACCAACCTGGTGATGCTCCTCAGGAAGGCTTAAAATACTCAGATTCATTGTGCTCATCCAAGACTTACTAAAGAAGCATCTCTCAGATTCATCCTAGTAATCAATTATTTAAAAAATGTCTTCAGATTATTTTGATGCAGTCAACCTGTAAACAGGTGGTTAGGAACCATTTATATCAATTAATATAACAGAATCTTGACAAACTTAACAGGATTGCTTTTCTCTGTTGCCCTACATTCCAGCAGTATTATATTTCTGTTAAATAACAATTATTGAGATGTATTTACAGAATTTAGTCACAATATCTAGCACAGAGGTAGATGATAGGAATGGGGAGAGAAGTTAGACAAGGCAAGAAGGATGGTAGGCCAAGACTCAGGACTGATGGTAAGAGAAAGAAAAGACAGACATACCCAACACAAAACGTTGGAGCTGAAGCATGGCCCACACCTCCAGAAAGAGTCAAGCTCTCGGGAAGACAGTCAAGGAAGGTTGGGCAAGGGACTCCAAAGTTAAAGAGATCTTGACATCAAGAAGCTGGGGCTTAAAGCATGTAACTCATAGAAAGCCACTTTGCTTCCTAGTTTTATGGGGTACAGAAAGTGGCCCTGCTGGTATTAACATCAGTGAAACCATCTGCTTATTAGTCTATGCTTTCCAGTCAGCTTGGAGTGTCTAAAGGACAAACGCTGTGTCTCTCTCTTCCTTTATCCTCAGGCCTAGCCCAGTGCTTCTCAAGTGTTTGTTGAACTGAACTAGATTGATCCAAGGACTCCTGATAGACTGACTCACAATATTGTTCAAGTCTTATAAAATCTTACCCATGAAAAAGAAGTGTGATTTAATTTTGAAGCACTAATTACAGTGCTACTTCGAATTTTGAATAAAGACCAGGAAAAATGCAAATGCTTTAAGGCTGAATTGTATTTGACCCACAGTCCCTCAGATTTCCTCCAAAATTTACTGGTTCTACATCTCTCCTGTTAATCTCATACTATTTGTTCTTTTCTATTCTCAAGAATTGGCTAAAAAACAGAACTAAAAAATGGTTTTTATTCGTTTTTTTCTGGTTTGGCTTCTACAGTGCTTCAAACCACTGACAAATTATATACACCTAGTATTTCTGTTGTAATGTTGGCTTCCTAGAGACGGGAAATGTGCTGTGACCATATGCATCGTCGTGGAAATAGGAGAAGGTGGTGCTGATTTAACAACTCCTTTAGCTTGTGTTGGAGTAGCAGTTCTCCTTAAAGTAATAGTGGGTGTGTTTGTTTCCAACTCAAGAGTTGAGCTCCTCAATGTGTATCACACATCTTAAATCTCAATATGCTGCTCACTGTTTTAGCTCCAGAAAACACCAATTCAAATCATCTGAAGAGAAACAATTCCTCCCCTTCTTAAACTACTCGTGTCACCATGTCTACATGTACTTATTCAATTTGTAATGTGACATAATGGCATCAGGCATTGTAAATCTGAAGACTTCAGCATAAATATATGTGATAAAATATTCAACGGGCCTCCTGAATTTCTTATTTTCATGGGTACTGATGTATTCTAGGGTAATGTAGATGCTTTTGGTTGCAAGTGACAGAAACCCAAGTCAATTAATTTAAGCAAAAGGAGAGTGTGTTGGTTCATGTAGCAGAAAAGGCTGCTGAGGTAATTCACAAGATTAAAAGAAGAGCTCAAGGAATTAGGCCTCAGGGACTAGTCCAGAGGAATTTCCTCCAGGTTTCTGTCTTTATCTTCTTGGTTTTCTTGTTTTGTTTTTGTTTGTTTGTTTGTTTGAGATGGAGTCCCGCTGTCTTGCCTAGGCTGGAGTGCAGTGATGTGATCTCCGCTCATTGCAACCTCCGTCTCCTGGGTTCAAGTGATTCTCCTGCCTCAGCCTCCAGAGTACCTGAGATTAAAAGTGCACACCACCATATCCAGCTAATTTTTGTATTTTTAGCAGAAACAGGGTTTTGCCATGTTGGCCAGGCTGGTCTCGAACTCCTGACCTTGTGATTCACCTGTCTTGGCCTCCCAAAGTGCTGGGATTACAGGGGTGAGCCACCACGCCTGGCCCTTTATCTTCTTTTGACTCTGTTTATCTGTCCTTGGCTTTATCCTGCAGGTAGGCACACTCTCCCAACTGAATGGAGAAGGGCACTGCTGGAAGAGCCATGTTGCCACCTTCTCTACTTGGCAGCCCCAGTAGAAAGAAAGCATCTTTCTCCCAGAGTCTATGTATCAATTCAAAAAAAGATTTTGATTGATGTCACATGAGCCCCATTCTCATTCCTTTGATCTGAGTTTCTCACCCCCTATTGTGCATGAAAATTCCCTCAAATGTTTTTGAAAATTCAGATTTGCAGAAACTACCACCAGAAATTCTAAGTCAATAGGTAGGAAAACCACATGGATTGGGGAGAAGTTGGTTTTCCAAAAGAAAGAGACACTAGCTAAATAAACAAACAAAAAACAAAATATACCCACACAAGAGCCTCATCTAGGATTTGTGATTCCGTGAAGATGCCCACAAGTATCTATGTAGCACAGCAGTGATGCTGTGAAAATAAAGAGGCTGGCAGAAAATATGGAGCATTTTGCATGAAAATATCACAGCAATCGAAGCTCTGTAGTTACAAATGGCAAATTCATTAGCTACTTATATGCCTTATGCCTTGTCTATGTAAGTAAATAATGGCCAGTGCCAACTTGAAAATGAATTTTTAAAAATCCACAGCAATCTCCATTGCTGTGACACACTCCTTAGTGACATTAGGCATTTCTTCAAAGTAGTGATGAACAATCATATTGACTTCAGAAATGTTATCCATACTTTTGTTGATGTTGCAATTAAGACTTTTTGGTGTGCTAACAGCAAAGGCTAGGAAACAGTCTTGAAATTCTAGAAATGAGTTTGGCTCTGTGGATCTAGCATTAATCACATGAAATTCTTATCAACAGGGACAGATGCCCACTCATTCAACAGTTGTATAGGGTACCTATTAAATGAAAGACCCTATTCCAATAATGAAGAAGATATTCAAAGTCCCTGCCTTTATGGAGTATACACTCTAGTGGGGAGACAGAAAATAAATAAACACATACCTGTGTAATAAAATAACAAATAGTGGTACGTGCAGTGAGGGAAATAAAGCTGGTAAAAGGAATAACGGGGTGCTATTTAAACAAAGGGTCAGGGAAGACCATTCCAAGGAGATAAGCCTGGGATGAAATGAGAGCCACACAGAGGTCTGGAGGACAAGCACAAAGGCAAAGGCTTTGAGGTGAAACCAAGCTTGGTGTGTTCACCCAGTGTGGCTGTAGCAGTAGGTGGTAATGATGAGGTTGGAGAGGTGGACAGGGGGCGGATATTGTAGCACCTTGTAGGCTATGTCATGGACCTGGGGCTGTATTCTAGATGTGGTAAGGAGTAATCAACTGGTGAATTTGGCAAGTGGAGATGGTGAAATCCAGTTTTAAAGTTCTATAAGATCTCCCAGGTTTCTTTGTGCAGCAGAGACGATGTGGCCAAAGTAGGAGCTGAATAATTGGGTAGGAGTTCTTGAAAGTGTGTTCTCAGGTGGTAGCAGTGGAGGTGGCGAGGTGTGGACAGATTTGGGATAAAATTTGAAGGACAACGCACTCAATTGGAGAGAAGAGAGGAGGGAACTAGTGTTTAGAATTCCCAGAAATAGGAAGAGTGATGACTGAGAAAAAGCCCTCAAATTGGTCAATAGGTCAGTTCTTATGTTTAAGTGGAAAGAAGAATATCAGTAATGATCTGTGAGAAAGGAATAGGTGAGTGCTGGGGAGGAAGCTGGACAGCAGAGGAGTGAGGAGAGGGAGGAAGCCCAGGCTACAGACCTAAGAAGGACCCTTTGAAAGTCCTGGTCTCACAATGGCCATGCAGTCCACTTTGCCTTCAGGTATACGTCTGCATGAATACATGGGGAAATTCACTTCTTTTAAAAAAATTTTTAAGGAATACCCATTTACTACTGTCTCCCCACCCAATAGAAGACGGAAATCAAAAAATTGTAACAAGGGCAGAAACTCTACTTTTAATATTCAAAAAACGAGACCATATTTATTTCAATGTAAGTTGCAAATCAAAGTTTATGCCTGGTTATCTTTCGGGACGTTGATCTCTGTCTTTCTCCATCTCTTCGAAATGGCTGTTCCAAATTAATTGAACTCTCAAGAGGGTGTGAGATTCATGTGGAAGGTGAATAATTAAATTAATAGCTTCTTAGACTCTGTGATACATTTTCCACAAAGGAAACAGAAATAAGTTGCTTTTACATCAGGAATTCTGTTGATTTGATCATTTCAAAGGAGTTGGTATTTTCCTTTTGGATATAACAGCCACCAGGGGCTTTGTCAACATATTTCAAAGCAGTTGGATGAGTTGCTATGATTGGAAGAAATACACACAAAAATAAGAGGACTTTGGGGTTATATTAATAGAATCAGTTAACTTCCCCTTGAAGTATAAACAATGTTGTAATAAGGAGATTGAACTTAAATTTGGTGAGAAGTATTTACAGACTTCAGTAAGAGAAGCTTTCCTTCCCTTTCTCATCTTTGTCTTTTACTTCAGGCAGATAAGCAATTAAAAAACACCTTCTGTATGCTCAGGACTGTGTGATGCATACAGAATGATGGTCCCTGACATCAACAGGGGAAGAACTAGTTGAATGAACAAGGCAACCACCGAAGAATCAATACTAAACCATCTAAGGTATTATAATATATAATTAGGGCTAAATCATGTTCAACAGAATGCGTTTTAAAAATGTTCCAATAACATGGAATTATTTAGTGTTCCCTGAGAATACCAAGCTTTTTTCAGGACTGTGGAAAGACAATTAAGACTTTCATAGTAATTAAAAGAGTCATAATTATGTGGATTCTATGCCTCCAAACCATACCTTTTTTATTTTCTAGAGAATTAAGTTTAAATACCTTAGCTTGACATCGAAGATATATGGCTAAAGACTTTTTTGGTGTAAGGGATGGGAAACTTAGCTCAAACTGGCTTGAACAGAAAAGGAAATTCTTTAGGTCGTATAACCAAACAGACTAGGACAGGGTAACTTTTATGCGTGGCTTGCTCTAGAAACTCAGTTTCTTCTAGATCTCAGTGAAGCCTCTTCCTGCATTGTCTCCAGCCTCAGGCTCTACATGATAGCTCTTGACAGCTCCAGGCTGATAGGACCAGCGGGAGAAGAGCAGGTGCTTCCTTCCCAAGAAGCCCAGGAGGTGGCTTATTACCTCTTTTGATTCTGATGGGATCAAATGCCCATCTCTGAACCAATGACTATGGTAGAAGAATGTGATGCTCTGATAGGCCAGACCTCAGTAACATGGCTTTCCTTAGATATTCTCTTACTGTCCTCAGGAAAGCAAAACAACAGACACCTCAAACACCAGATTTCTCACAGATAGGCCCTGTATCCTCAGCTTCATCTCTTGCTACTTCTTGTTCTGCCCCTAGTGTTTCCATCACAAGGAATTATTTCCAGTTCCCTAAGAAACCCAAGCTCTTTTGAGGATTATGAGTGCATGACTGTGCAGTTCCCACTGCCTGTGATGCCATTTCTTCTCCTCAGAAAAACTCAATCTCATCATTTAAGACACAGCTCCTGCCTGATCTGAGCTGACGAAGGGTCCTCCAAGAAGCGTGACAAGAATGTATGTCAAATATTGACCATAACACCTGCTTCAGTGAAAGAAACAGTCAGCTGGTTCTCATATCCTATGCTAAAGTAGCCATCCCTCTTTCTCTACGTAAGACAGAAAAATCATGTTGATTAATGGCACAGTTGGATATACAAACTAATTGAAGAGGTGTGAGGAGCAGAGCTGGGCCTGAGAGTAGCATGGTGAGTCAGAACAGGGATGGGCAGTGCCTATGTAGAGCCATTTCAGAAAAGTTTGGATCAGCACAGGGGATGGAGACACTGGGTGGAAGTCCAGCGTCAAAGAGGCCAGGCTGGGATGAACCAACAAGGACAAATCTGAGATTGAGATGCAGGTAAAATGAGTCAGGTTCTGAAGGGAGTGTGGATATGGAAAGAGGGGCAAGAATATGCAGGTACCCAGGCTCAGGCAAAATTGTTCTATGAGAGAGGATTTCTTCAACTGCTTTTCATCCAACAATGGGGGCTATGTTGTATTTTTATCCTCCTAGTCTAAATAATCCTTGGTACAGCTTCTGTTGGAATGTTAAAAATAGTGTGATGTTTGAGTGAGGCGTTGAGATCTTTGGAAATAAAAGATGATAGGACTGATTAATCATCAGTATGATTACAACTCAGAGATTTATACTTGGATCCTTAATTCTAGATTGAAATCACTTTACATCTGATAGAAAGGAAAACAAGGTAATTCCCACAGACTTCCAGAAGATAAGATATTGATTCTACTTTTCAGTGACTCAAATACAGCTGAAATCACTTTGCACTGGAGGCCATGTGGCTCTTTATGGCCACAAATGATAAGATATGTCCTAGAGAGAAGTTTTCTTCCCAGCAGTTATATTTCCAGTACACCCAGGGCCCAGCAAAGCCACAGCTGTAGTTGGCAGACTGAGAGTACGGCTGGTTGTTTGCTTGTCCTTGTAAAATTGAGCGTGACAAGCCAATGAGGAGTGGAGTTGTGCCTGTTGTAAACACATTTAGAATTCAAGGAAAGCAAAGTGTAGATCTGAGAATTTGATTTGTGTAGCTCATAACTATTCATTCATTTCTTAACCATAGTTCGTTAAATTTAACAGTTGTGTGACTTGGAATTCACAGATGACAACTGCAACATATTTTGGGTAATAAATTACTAGCTGCTTTAAGAAACAGAACTGATTTAACAGCATATTGTGCAGTTGTAATAGAAGCACTAAAATCTGTCTTTCTACCTCCAAGGGGTTTATTTTAAAGGTTTAGATTGCAATGATAAACATTCTTTTAATCCTTCACCATGCAAGCAAGTCCACTTTCTGAGGCAGTCATTTACTTGTCTGGTAATAAACAGTAATTTATGTACACAATATCGATTTACATGTGCACTTTCTCTCCATGGCAGGGGCAAAATGCTCTTTGATTGCTCTAGTGGAAAGTGCTTTACAATTATCTCATTTCTAAAATAAAAATATTGCCTGTATTTAAAAAATAAATAAAGTTCTTAAAGTTGGAACAGGGCCTGGAATAGTTCTGTTGCAAAGACTAAGTCAGCATCAAAGGATGCTCACTTAACATTCGCTCCTTGAGCTAAATACCACAAATGGACATTTTTTAATGACAATTATTGCATCTTTTCATTTGATTTTATTTCTGTCAACAGTGAATTCTTTTCTTTCCCTCCACAACCCTCTTCTCTTCCCAGAGGTGTCCAGAAAGATCAGCTCACTTGGTCAGCTAAGAGCTGCAGGGAGAAGGAGGACTCCAGTGAAATATAAGCAGCTGTGGCAAGCTAACAACCACATCTGTTAGCCACTGGATAAAATAAGAGTTGGCAAGGACCGGTGTGTCTGAATTGATTTATTTTCTAGTGGGAGGGGTAAACTTCTGCTGATTAACCACTCAGGATCCTAACTAACTTTCTGGCATGGTGTTTATGTGATTATGCCATTGGCCTTGAAATGAGAGTGACTTTTAGGGATGCTTCAAAAGGCAATTCTTTCACTTGTTCCTGGAACCTAAGACCCCTACAAAGAAAGCCCGGCCCACCTACTGTCTGCAGTCGTTCTAGGACTTCTGCAAGAGTTACACCCAGGTGTATGACATACGTCCAGGTATATGACAAAGGGATCCGTAGGGGAAATCACTTTTATAGTGAGTGTGAACAGACAGCCATAAGCTCAGGAATACAGTAAATATAATATTTATTTATTTTTCAGTTAATAATTTAATTCTCTGTGATACACCATGTTTTGGTGGGTTATAACCTCATTCATCCATGGGGCTCTCCCCATGGTGGTTTTGTCAAGGTTCTGGGGGTCAGGATCTTTTCTCTGGCCAGCAGGCACCTATCCCTACATAATCCCAGCCATGTCATCAGGATGCAGATTGGAGGTTTTAGTTTAACACTGGGCACACGAGAAGCCATGTCAAGGCTGGGTGTTGTGGGCCTTGATTCCTTTTGGGTTCTGTTACTTATTGTTGCTGCCAGCCACTGACACATAGATCCTGGTGCTAAAAGGACCACACACTTCTTTTCTCTCCTAGCCTAAATAATCTGTTTTTTGCATTTTTTGTTTATTTCTTATTTTTATTTTGAAGCTGGGCCTTGTTTTGTCACCCAGGCTGGATGCAGTGGTACAATCATAGCTCACTGTAGCCTCAAAGTCCTGGGCTCAAGCCATCCTCCTGCCTCAGCCTCCTGATTAACTGGAACTGAAGGCATGTGCCACCATGCTTGGCTAATGTTTTGTTTTTGTTTTTGTTTTTTTTAAAGAACAAATCTAGTTATGTGCCCAGGCTGGTCTCAAACTCCTGGCCTCAAATGATCCTCCTAACTTGGCCTCCCAAATTGTTAGGGTTACAGACATAAGCCACTGTGCCCTGCTAATAATCTGTTTCTAATCTTGGAAAATATTCTGTTTTATCTGTATTTCTATCCAAAGCATGCACATAGACTTCTCTTTCTTCTCCCTCTGACCCTAGGGAATTTACTTTTATGTTGGGGAAATCCTTCTCTCTCTCTATGTTTTCCTCACAAGTATCCCATCTTCCTGTACCTCATTACTCTCTGTGGAATTTTGCTTCTGGAAACGAAAGCCAAGAAGGGAAGTTTTTGTAGGCCATCTCTGTTTCTTTCTCTGAATGGGAAAAAATAGAAAATGTAGAGTGAAAATTATACATTACTGTCACAAAAATTATCTTATTATAGACATATACATACATTCTCAAAGGCATGCCTGGTTAATTTAGTTTTGCACTGGTAAAACAAAGAAAAGACACACTAGACAAAAGGACCTGCAAGTCTTATGAGTTGAGTAATTTATGAATCTGTCAGAGTGTCCAATGTAGAAGATGAACTATATTCAATTTGGTTTAATTGTATCAAGGAAGAGAGAGTGAAGAGGGGATCACTTTCCCAGAATTCTTCCAAGGAAACTATAGTCGTCATACTTCCACTTGCAAATTATACTACATTTACTCATATGGTTATATATAATTCAAGGATTTTTATGGTCATCTTTTATTGATTAGCATTAGCTAAATTATCTGCATTAAAATGTTTTTTTTTAGAGAACTATATTTACAAACAGAAACAACAGAACTAATGGACAGTACCTTGACCTCTAGCAGCACTGGATATGAGAGACCACTCTTTCTGAAACTCGCTTCTCCCCTAGATTCTATAGAAGCACTCTGTCATAGTTCTCCTGCCTTTCTTATCTTACCTTTTTGAAATCCTTCATTAGGTTTCTTCCTTCATCCACGTGGGAGTACTTATCCATTTACAGTTCCAGGCTTCTATTCTTTGTCTTCTGTTCCCCTCCCAGGATAATCTCACCTACTCTCAGAGTTTTAGCCACCAGCAATCTGCTAATGACTCACTCTTCCCTGCCCAGATCCCTGCTGGACACCTTCATTTGAATGGTCCATAGCACCTCAAACTCAGTATGTCCAAAGCAGAATGCTTCAACTGCTCTTCCACTAACCTGTATCCCTCTTTCTCTCCCTTTCATAATCTACACAGGTGTAATTTCCATCCCTGCTTCTTAATCTTGACCAACCCGCCCAGGTATACAAAATCAGTACCTATACAAGGTAGTTGCTACAGCAGCTCCAGCTTTACTCTCAGCCTCCTGGTTACTGCTCTTGTCCAACTGGTTCAGGGACTCAAGGTTTGACTGCACTGTTTGCTTCTGTCTCTGCTAGTTTAGTCATCTTTGGTCTCCCTTCTTGGACTTCTACCTCCCTTTCAATACTTTCTCTCTCTCTCTCTGATGATATTGTCCTATGAGGTCTTGGAAGAAAACTCCCTCAACCACCCATGCTAACTTTTTAGGCTTCCCTCCACTGGTGAAGGATGAGACAAACCCCTACGTTCCAGACTGCTTGAGTCCTCACTTTCCTTCACCTCCTCATACCTAACCACTAAGCTGTCAATGAACATGTCCTGCACTCTCCTTATCAACCCTGCTGATGCTGCCTTAAATTAAGCCCTCATCTTCTCTTCCCTGCATTATTCAAACAGCTTTCTAATGGTCTCCAGTCTCCTATTTTGTTCCTTACCTGGCAGCCAGATTGATTGTTCTAAAACACAGTGTGGGTCCTTCCTTTGCTTAAAACCCATCAGGAAATATCTGCAACCCTGATCTCTCATCAGAAAAATATCCATGAAATGCTTAAAAGACATAGATTTTGGCTTCAACTCCAGAGATCGCAACTCAGTGTGTTTGAGACAGGGCTATGACGTCAGAGCTCCTGGGGTAACTCTGATGTGCAGCCTCCATAGCGTGGCCCCCCAGTTCCACTGTGGCATGCTTCTACCCACACATCCATCTCAGTTCCTGCTTCAGCAGAGCTGGAGGATGTCTCTTACCTTTCTGAATCTTAGGATCTACTACAGTGCTTGATGGTCATTGACATTAACTAGACCACTGCATGATGACAGCAAATATTATCAAAGAATCAGAGGTGTTTTTGAGGTCGTTAAGGGCCCTGGAGCTACAGTTTAAAGAATTCCTATGTAACTGTTCACACTATAATTCAACGTATTCGTTTTCTTAATTCCATATTCAGTGCTATTTCTGTAGAGTACTAGACAAAATAATTTCTCACTCTACTTGGTATTTACACCTTTAAAGTATTTATAGATTGTTTTTATATCCTCACGTAGTCATCACTTAACCAAACAGTATGCATTTTACTTTTACACTATTACTTTAGAAATTCATCCCTCCATAAAGTGATAACTTTTCCTGAATTATTCTATTTCTTTATGTATTTCTTAAATTGTAGTATTTCTTCTTTGAATAACTAGATAATGAGCCTGTTGAATATAGCAATTCTGACTTACAATTATGACTTTGCCTTCACTGTTGCCTCTAGTGTGATTGACACAGACCTGGGCATAAAATATGGGGAGAGGTTAAAAGAGTGGATTTACCAAGAAGCTGTAGGGACAGAAAGTTCTGATCCCTCTTTCTGTCATTTTTTGGTCCTCCTAAGTAATGTTCCAGCTGTTCATTACTGCTACCGCCAGATGTTTTAGGTATCCGTATTTCTCTGATTGAACTACAAATAAGCTAATTCATTATCCCTCAGTAAGAAAGAAAATCTAGGAGAAAATAGAACACTTGGTATCATTTCACATCTCTGGAACAGGATTGCTCACATTATATAACTTGATGAGAATTTGCCAAAACTCCAAATGATGCTTCTATCAGGCAGTGTAAATTGCCATTCTGGATCTCTATTACAAGAAGTTGTATCTGGCTACAATCCAATGAAATGTATCAAAATGCAATTTCCAAGGCATTCAGAACTGTACCCTTCATTTGATTCTGTGCATGCCCACATAGGAGCTGAAAAAGTATTCATTAAGTTTCTATAACCAAGTGAAATAACTCAGGACCCACTTCAATAAATCCTTGATAACTCATACACACCCTCCTTGCCAATAACCCCCTAAAGCATCCAGTTCTGTTCTGATGGGGAGTAATCCTTGATCCCAGCAATATTGAAAGGCACAGAACACCTAAATTTCAGGCACAGAAAATTGTGATTTGATGCTTGACATATTAGAAACAAAAAAGCCCTGTCCCCATGGAGGATGTGCATACAGACCAGGCTAGCCTTTGAGAGCTAAGGAACCTGGGAGAATCATTGGCATCCAGTGAGACAAGAAAGAAGAGATGCAGAGAGAAAAGAGTAGGGGACAGTTAAAATAGCAGCTGTAGAAAAAGTAAGCTTGTGATCAATGTTGGGATGGATGCTATGGGAAAAACAGAAGAGAGAATAGTTATATTGTCAGAGAGTGGGAGCAAGTGCCATCGGCACATACCTCAGCGACCCCTGGGATCACCTGTGTGTGCTCATTGGCACAGTTGGTACAGCTCTGCCCTCTGAAGTGCCCCATCCCCGCCCTACAGCACCATGGGAGGAAGCTGCATTGTCTCCCTGTGGCCCATGCCCTCCACACCTGCATCTGTAGCTGTAGCTGCACAGAGGGCAGAGTACACACTTCATAATTATAAGGGAGAAACAAATCATATCAAGATGAAGTGGCATATAGTTTTTCTCTGTTGAGGAAGGCATGGAAGTATATAGTACATGTTTTAAAGGTTTCTAAGTTTAAAAACATTTAATATAGACCCTCAACAAGAAAAACAGAACAGAAACACACAAAGTTTCTGATACAGCTGGGAGACATCTGTAACTCCAAGCTATGAAAAAATGATCATGGAAAACAAATGGATGTGAGAGAATGGTGATGTCAAATACAGATGAATTCATATATTTACAAATGGTTAACCCAGCCCACGAGTATTTTGCCTCTACTTTAATACCTAGCATTTCATCCCCAGGCCGATTGGAACATCGTTTTTCCCCATGTATGATTTTCCATATCATTACATCAAATATACCCCTAAAATAAGAATAAATAATTGACTCTTTCTCAACTCTTTAAAGTTGTAGTTCTGTTGGAAGAACCTATTGTTCTAATCTTCTGTAATCTGATCTTGCTGAGGAAACATGAAATGTAGTTTTTGACCTGAGGCTTCCTGAGTGTTTCCCCTCAGGTGTCAGCCTCGTTTTCCATTTTAATTTAATTCTTTTACACCGATAAGATGCTCCTACCATTTAGTTCCCCTCTAGAGCCTTTTCTGTTTGTTTCAGAATGGTAAAAAAATTAAGTTTGCATTTCCTTTTTACACAAAAGCTCTTCCACGAATTCCTTTCAAGCCAATACATTTATAATAGAACACGCCAGAAAGTGCCACAAAATGTCAATAAGAGGCAATACCACTAGACTTCAATGACCACTGATTTCATCCTCCTTCTCCTATATTCTTTTCTATGGTCCTTATACATCAATGTCATGGATTATTTAATCTTCTACCTCGGGTTGACCTTTTTTTAGGTTGCAGAAGATGCTTCTGTCACTCAGGATGTAAAGTTAAAAAAAAACTTAACTGCTGAACCCTTGCAGCTTCTTTAATGAGCCTGGCTGATCTTTAACCCAAAAAACTGGTAGTCCATCTGTTGAAGTGGGGCTCACCTCCTGCAAATGGTTGGCTCTCATCAGAGAAGGCATTTCAATACCCAGTCTCCATCTGGTCACTGCTGCTTGCTAATCTAAAAAGAGACTCGGGGATGTGGGGGAGAGTGACATTTCCAGTTAACAGTAATTATTTCTAAAACTCTCAGTTTCTTTTCACGTTTCCTCCCCCTTCTGACACTTCCATTTCCCCTGGAGGACTTTTAGAAAATGAGGTTATCAGTAGAATATGTAGACTATTCATAAGAAATATATTGTCTTGCTAAACTCCCTCAGCTAGGCAACCTTGGTTTGTTTTCTGTTTGTTTGTTTGTTTACCCCTTCTACTCAATTATTGTGGGTTCCAGCCCCAATTATGTTTCTAGGTGCATCACTCATATCTGAAGCACATGTGGTGAAGCAGAGTGATCTCACTAAGCCTGCATCTGACCCACTGCCCATCCTCTCTGGCTGTTTTATCTGTCCTGATAATCGATAAGGAGTAACACATGGAAATTCATGATGCATCTGTCAATTTTGACTAGCATGGATAAAGTTATTGGGTTCCCTACTTCACAGTCATGAACATTTTGGACCTCAGTCTTATAATAGATGAAGGATTATCATCAGTGACACTGCTTTTGCTAACAAATCAGGAGAGCACTCTTTCTGTTGTGGTCTCTAATGCAAATGGATGAGGGAAGTTGAAGAGATTGTCTAAAATAACTTATATACAGTCCTGCCTATAAAGAAATGATTACTTTCCATCAAGGTCCTCCTTGGACAGGTAAAGGCTACTCTGAAGCCGGGGAGAGTTTCAGGCATTGTCTGACCACCTCAACGGGCTATGCAGATCATAGTGAATAGAAGTCAAGGCAAGGTTTCTCCTGTGAGGGATGGTGTCTCCTGAGCCATGCTAGAAAAAAAACTCTGAACTTCAGGTTTCAGTTCAGTGGTAATTAGTGATGAATTCTGCCAAAAAGACCTTACTTACCATGCACTATTATATTAATTAAGCCTTGAAGTACTCAATCCATGAATCACCAGTGCATAATCAATGCTAAAATTTTAAACAAAAGTAGCCCTTTCTATTCCACGATGGCTTTGCAAATCTGAGCACTATAACAACTAAAGGAGAAGTTGTGAGAAATGTGTCCTTAGATTAAAGCTCAGGAAGTCTAACCATGAAAGTCTCAAGGTGCTAAAAATACACTGACACTTAGGGATGAGTGTTGGTTGCCTGACTTTGCAGATCTGAGTTACGAAAGCTGGAGCCCAATTTAGAAGAGTCTGCCTCTTAGAGGTCTTATGGGGCCATGAATGTTTGTCTTTGAACACACAACCACACATCTAGTGGATGTTGGAGAAAAGTAAATATATTTTCAAATATCATCTGAAAGGTATGTCAGAATAAAAGGTTTTCCACAAGGTGGCCATCCACTACACAGGGCAGATGTTTGCCATTGTTTTCTTTATCACAAAGACGTTAGAAGGAGGTACTTGCCCAGACATGAGTTCAAAGCTTGATTCTTTCATTTATTATTTTTATTATCTTAAGTTTCAGATGATGAATAAAGAATCAGATGTTAATGGAAGCGAGGAATGTAGATTGATAAAGAATAGCAAAAGTGTGTATGGTGGGCAGAATAATAGTCCCTGAAGATGTCCACAGTCTATTCTTCAGAACCTGTGAATATGTTAGCTTACATGGCAAAAGCAATTTTGCACGTGAGATTAAAGTGAGGACCTTAAGATGAGGAAATGTATTACCCTAGGTTATACAAGTGGGCTCAATCTATTATTATGGGTTCTTAAAATCAGAGAACCTTTCCTGTTGGAGTTCCCAGCCAAAGAGAGATGTGACTGTGGAAGAATGGCCAGAGAGTTGCAACATTACTGGTTTTGAAGATGGAGGAAATTGGCCACAAGTCAAGGAATTAACATGGCCTCTACAAGCTAGAAGAGTGGGAAAAAAAAAACCAGATTTTCCCCTAGAGCCTCCAAAAAGTAATACAATCTGTCAACACCTTGCTTTTAGCCCTGTGAGGCCCATCAGACATCTGACCTCCAGAACTGTAAGATAATACATTTGTGTTATCTTAAGCAACTAAGTATGTGGTAATTTGTTATGGCAGCAATAGAAAACTAATGAAGTGGGTATTCCATATGGAAGGAATGGAGAACCCAAAGTTAGAGACAATTCAACCACTCAATTCAGCAAATATTTACTTGGTGTGAGGTCCTTTTCTACAAAGGTGAGAAGATGCTGCTGATTTGGGCCTCTGTAAAAAAAAACTCCAAAAGGTAAAATATAGCAAGCCCCTCAAGAAGTAAATATAGTTGGGAGAAGGATTACCTCTGTTTAGGTCATAAAACTTAATGCTTAATGGCTTTTTTCCACTTAATATTTTATGCTGACTTTGAAGGAATAGAAGATTTCCAGGCAGATATGGGTGGAAGGAGGGTATTCTGGCTGGACATACACAAAGACCCTGGGTTCAGGTCAAGGAAGAAAATAGCCTTGTTGGGTCTGATTGGGCAGGAAATGAGTTCAGTGGTTCCCAAATGCTGGTCCATAATGAAATCCTCACCAATGTTTTCCTAGAAATGAGAAAAAAAACAGAACAATGTAGTGAGTCTTTTAACAAAGCTAGGTTCTTTTCATTTAAATTACTTTCTTTTATCCTGAGATTATGCTCTTTTCCACTTTTTTAGTATAAAAGTTACCTTTATTTAACAAAGTGATGATGTGATACTTTTTACTGCTGCTGCTCTTGCTGTTGTTATGAAAACATTCTTATGTCACAGAATAAAAAGTTGCCAACCCTATGTTGGTTTTCTTTGTGTGGGTGTGATGGGATGGAAAGAGTTCCTGATGCACGAAATGCAGAAGTCTGGAAGGCAGAGTGTTATAGGAATGGGGGAAATCAACGGAAATAATGAGATCCCACTGGAGAGTGAGTGGGGAGAGACTTAATGCAATGTTTACTGACATACTAGGAGGTTGGGCCTTAATCTCTCAATGGTAGAAAGTTAATGAATATACTTGAAAATTCATTCAGTGATGTGCTTTAGGCATTGTGCAAGATACAGTGAAATTATACGCCGTGATATGAGAATGAGATTGTAACCCACCTTATTCAGCTAAAATCCATGCAGGAAAGTAATAAAAAAAACTATAGTGTTGAGCATGAGATATGGTATTGAAAGTATGGTTGGCAGGGGGACAGAAAAGTCTAGAGCAACAGTTCTCAACCAAAGCTGATTTTGCCCCCCAGGTTACAGGGACATTTGGCAATGGCTGAAAATATTTTTGATTGTCATAACTAGGGATGGGGTGCTCCCAGCATCTAGTGGGTAGAGGCCATCCTATAATGCACAGGACGGTCCCCCACAACATAGAATTATCTGGCCCCAAATGTCAATAGTGCCAAGGTTGAAGAACACTGGTCTGCAGAAAGTTAATTTCAATATAATAAAATAACAGGAAACTGCTGTGCTTTCTGGGGTAGCAAATTGTAATATCAATATAATGTTTGAGGAAGGAAAGAAATGAGCATTTATTGACAACTTTCTATATGTCAGGCATTCTCACATATAGTAAGTCATATTTAACCATCACAATGACCCTGAGAGTTAGTTATTATATCCCTCTTTCAGGTAGGGAAACTGAGGCTAGGGAAGTTTGTGATAGGTCTGCAGTCAGTCAATGGCCAACACCAGATTTGAACCTAGCCCTGTTCAATTTAATCACTCACCAAGGCCAGTCAGTTATCGATTATTCTACTTCTGTCCATTCCCACTTCCACTATCTTAGCTCAAAGCCATTACTATCTGTTGCCTGGGTTACTGAATGCAACGAACTCTACCAGCTTTTTTTCTCATGGTTTCTCCCAGTTGTAGTTAGAGCTTTCTAAAGAGTACTTCTGACTTTTTATCATTTTTCTGCTTAAAATCCAGATTCCAGAAGGAGTATGACAGTTCCTCTACTTCATTATGTTTGTGCTTATTTTCCACATACACATCCTCCCCATGACCCCCCCCCAACACACACACACACACACACACACACACACACACTCCTGTGGCTAACTCCTTCAGTTCCAAAGGGATAGCTTCTCTGATCTCCAAGGCTGAATGAGGTGTCCTTCCCATGGCTCCCATGGCACCCAGGAATATCCCATCTTTGCCTTTACCACCCATTGCATTAGTGGCTCACTGACTTGTCTATCTCTTCCACTAAAATGTAAATAACTTGGGGTCAAGGACAGTGTGATTCCAGTCTACTCTTCAACACTAGGCACAGAGTAGGCACCAAATGACACATGTTGAGTAAGTGACTCCGGCCATCATTGTATCTGAACAATGAGTGGATTCAGTATTCCCCAGACACAGGAGAGCCAGATAAAAGTCCATTTTCTCCCCCTAGGTACAAGGTGATGAGGCTCTCAAGTAAGGTTTTGAAGGAAGGAAAGGAAAGCTGTGAAATATGCTGCAGAAACAAGTCTCTATGGGACTTGTTGACAGATTGGCAATGTGGGAGGATGGAGCAAGATTCCTGGAAAGGATTCTTAAGTGATTAAGTGTATAGCAGCAGGATGCAAAAGTTGCTATAAATGATAATATAGGAACATGCTTCTGCACTGCAAATTCTCAGTAAATGTTGAATGAATAAACTTGAATGATTTTTTCCCTAAATTTGAGAGTCATCTAAATAAAGTCCAGATGATATTTGAAACCCTAAGAATTAATGGGATCCCCTAGGGCCAAAGCCTAGCAAGGAAGAGAAAAGAGCCCAGGACCAAGCCCAGGGAAGCCCTCACAATGATAGGTCATTAAAGGAGGAGGACCCTGGGAAGGGGGTGATAAAGCAGATGTGGAAGCATAGGAGGAAAACCCTTAAAGCGAGAGCATGCTGTGAGAGCCAGGAGAGGAGCGTATTTGAAACAAGAAGTGGGTATCTCAGTGAAGTGCTGCTGAGAGGCCAAGTAAGATAAAGGCAGAGAAGAGCTTGTTTCACAGCGTCCTTCCTGGCAAGCAGAAGAGCCGGGAGTGTCACCAGGCACTGAGAGAAGCAGAAGTGACCGCCAAAACGAGGTGTGGCTTGGGTTTTTGAGGCCCCAGTTCCAGGACCTAGTCCTAAAAATTGTTTCCTGGCCCATGAAAGCCTGACCCTAAGAGTTTTTCCATTCCTTATTTAACTTTGACTTTGTTTCCCTACGCAAGATAAAGAATATAACTGGTGAAGACCCCTGCACTTGTCTCAGTGGTCTTAAGGATCCAGTGAATGGTTTATTTATCATCCTTCAGGCATGGGCCAGTAAGGAGTTCTTTCATCTTCTGATAAATGTAAATAGGTGTGGGGACTGCTATCCAAAAACCTGAGACCTTGTCACAGACCAGGGCTGCTTTTTGAGACTTCCTAAATTAGGCCTACAGAGAATATGCTCTGATACCCAATTCTATTGCTCTACCTTCCCCAAAGTGGGATCTTGGCCAAGAGACCATGAATAGACTAGTCATGGTCCTCAATAAGGCATCACTGAGATGGGGTGTCTCTTCTCAGACACACCCATCGCAGGTGAGAAGTTGCTAAAACCACCCAGTGCATTGGAGGAGAGAAAGGACAATTAATGTTGCTTCCTTTTTCATCTACTTTGCCCAGTGCAAGGGCCCTTTAAAAATACCTGGTATTCATTTGTCCCAGAAATCCCATTACTGACTATATACCCAAAGGATTATAAATCATTCTGCTATAAAGACACATGCACATGTATGTTTACTGCAGCACTATTTACAATAGCAAAGACTTGGAACTAACCCAAATGTCCATCAGTGATAGACTGGATAAAGAAAATGTGGCACATAACACCATGGAATACTATGCAGCCATAAAAAGAATGAGTTCATGTCCTTTGCAGGGACGTAGATGAAGCTGGAAACCATCATCCTCAGCAAACTAACACAGGAACAGAAAAACCAAACACCACATGTTCTCACTCATAAGTGGGAGTTGAATAATGAGAACACATGGACACAGAGAGGGGAACATCACACACTGGGGCCTGTCGGAGGGTGAGGGGCCCAAGGGGAGGGAGAGCATTAGGATAAATACCTAATGCATGTGGGGCTTAAAACCTAGATGACAGGTTGATAGGTGCAGCAGACCACCATGGCACATGTATACCTATGTAACAAACCTGCACGTTCTGCACATGTATCCCAGAACTTAAAGTAAAATTTAAAAAAAAACCAAACAAACCTGGTATTAGGAGTTTGCAATTCATTCAGCCCATAAAAGTGAATGCCTGATTTTAATTCTTCTAACTAACCAAGGTGCTATTCAGAGTAAATGGAAATCAGTATAATATATTCCAAATGCTTACAGTCATAAAACCTCACTAATAACTGGATTTTCAGTCCATTTCAGTAATTATTCCAGTGAATTTTAAGATTCAATTTTTAGTAAATGAAAATAACTCTAATAGTACACTCATATTCTTAGGTTTTGGGGAAAAATTTGTATGGCCCCATAGCCATCTCAGGATATAAGCTAACCACTAGCACATGACACTTTGTGTAACAAGTCGTGATTAGGCAAACACCCACATGATTATAATTTGCCTTCACAAAGATAAAAATTTGAAACAGTATGGGTTAGATGCATTTTCATGAGACATCTGTTGTCCTCTCCCTTAGAAATGTAACATTTTCTTCTCCCATTAATCCTGAACCTTGAAGTCATTTCTCTTTCTGTTCTTTCTGGGGCAACCAGGACTTTTCATTGAGCAATGATGGTGAGTGTAGCTTAGCATCAGCGAAGAGATGTCTTCACTAAGACAGAAAGAGTCCGTCCCATAGGTCAGTTCCTCTCCACTCAGCCCTTCATAGTGCATCTCTATATATCTGTCTGCAAAGATGTTTTTTTAAGAAAAGGGCATGCATTTTTATATGGTAAGTAGAAAATGATTTGGGGAAAAGGGGAAGGTACAATTGTAGAATTCTTCAAAATCACAAGTCCTTTCCCTGCCCCTCACTAGAAACTGAGCTGTTATGAAGCTGACCCCAGAGAAACAAAGAAGTTATCTTTTAGCCTTTTGGAAAAGTATCTGGTTTAATTAAGAACAATGTCATTTGAGTCTCAAATTTAGGATTTCTGGATTAAACGCATTAGATAAAACCTGACAGTTTTTTCCTAAGGATTTATGCCAAATTGGAGACTTACACATCTCGTCTTGAATTTAAAGCTTTGTGTCTTTTTCCCTCCTAATATGCTCTCAGATCATTTTTGCCTTTGAATGTTGTCCAATTTCTTATTTGGTTTGATTAGGGCCAACTGACTAACAAGAAAATCGTTTCCACTTACATTATTCCTATAAAAGACATGCTTCTCTACAATCACTACCTTAGTATCCTCATATTTCTCTAGCTTTGTTATATGTCACTGAAGACCGAAAGGCCAAATATCAAAATAGACCTCACCACATGGCATCAGCCCAGCACGGCTTCCTGGTTGTTTCACCTCTGAATAGGCTATTCTGGACCTCCTCTCTAATGTCCACCCCTGCCAATTTCCATCTCCCAAAATCATTCCCAGGTTCCTGCACTCATCTAGTACTGGCCTTCGGGAAATATCCAAATTTGTTACCAGGCAGATTATCTGCATCTTTGCCCTGTTTGCTTGAATTACAGTATAAAGAAGGGCTCTGATGCCACAGGCCAGTGTGAAGAAGGACTCTGATCCCACAGGGCAGTGTGAAGAAGGGCTCTGATCCCCAGAGGACAGTGTGAAGAAGGGCTTTGATCCCTATGGGCTTTCCTCAAGGTGAGTTCATTTTGACTGGCTCCATTAGAGCACTGTGCGATCTAACACCTCCTCTTCAATTGCTATGTGCAACCCCTTGAGATGCTCCTGTGCTGAATGTGAAAGCAGGAACCTAGTATAGCCATTTGCATCCTTCGAACCACCAACTCCTTTCTACCATCCTTCAAAGGCTCCCATAATTGGAGCTCGCTGCTTTAGCAAATCTATTTGAAAAGTTGAAGAGCAAAAAAACTGTTCCATCAGTCTTTGTGGGCCAGCATCCTGCCTCCACCAAGCCTGCTTTCCAAATGGAGCATTGCAAACTGAAACGTGCACTACAGCCAAGCACCTCTCTCTTCTGCAAAGGATAGAGATGCATTTTCCCTTTCTATCTCTGCTTTTGTGAATATGTCCAGACACTAAAATTTAAAGAATTGTTGGCTGCCTATGAGCTCACTGTGAACTAAAGATTTTGCAAAGAATAGTTGCCAAAAAAATGGAGGAACTTTTGGCCTGGTATCAGCAAACTAAATTTTTGTCTCAGAATCTCGTTCTGAACTATTGAGCCATGCTAATGTAATGACATAAATATTTTAACTAACTTTCTGACAAGACTGTATTTAGGGGATCTTTAATGGATGCATACTGTTTGTACTCTGACTTTGAAAGAAATATCCCAGGGAAACAGCCAGAGAATTTGATTTAACACCTCACTTGTAGTTTGTATTTAATCGTATATTCTAGTGGAAATACATGAATCCACAGCAATATATTTAATCTAGCACCTTCGGATCCATTAAACTAATTTATCTTTAAAATTCTCTTGATGTGTAGCCAAGACTCCTTGCCAGCTATTTATTAACCACACATTGTGTGGTGAAGGTTCATAAAGCATTAGATAACAAATGTAACTCTGTGGAGGGAAAAGACAAAAAGACACTCAAAAGAAAGTCAGGTAATGAAACTAATACTTGATATGAAAACTGCTCTCTCAAGGAAGGAGTCCCTCATTGTAATGTGAGTGACAATGTTTCATTCATTGTAGTACAAATTGTTACTATTGCTAATGTTCTTAATATAGCACATTGAATTAAAGAGTCACTGTAGCTGTAGAAAATCATATAGAGAGCTCACCACTTTCAATAAATTTGGGGATCCTCCCAAGGCTGCGTAACCGAGCTAGGAGAGTTCTTCCTTTGTCACTGGAGACCTGGGTCCAAATCCTGGAGACCTGGGCTCAAATGGCCTGCTGTGAGAAAGTTACATGACCTTGAACATTACTCCGAGTCAGTTTTCTCTTCTGTAAAATGAGAATAATCATCTGAGCCTACCATTCACTTTTGTTAATGGGATTTAGGAGAAAATGTAAGGTTTCTGGCACAAATGTTAACAAACTCTTAAGAAATAGTAGCTCAAAATATGTATAATCTACACTAATTAATCATCCTACCTCTAAGTGGAATTTATTCATCTGTCAGGGTAGATAGTTGCATTGGTTACTTCAAAACACTCAAGGAGTAGAGTGTAGTTCTTTTTCAGTAGAGCAGTGTATTCCAGGGGTTGAAATCTGGGCTTGGGACCATGAGAGTTATAGCGTATGAGTAATCAATAGTGATGTAGTCCAGGGTGATCCTTGAGGTTGCAGTTAGTTAATATGAAAGCAGTTTTAATATAAAATTTTAACATAAAAACAGCTTTCGTGCCTGTGTATCCTATATAAGTCATGGTTGCTGATGATGGCAGAGGCAGACTGGGTTCTCCAACTGTCCAGAGGGCCATGTTTCTGCACCCTATTCTCAGGTTTAGAAAACTTCCAGACAGCACATGAACCCACCACTTCATGGCCCTTTCTCATAGCAAAAGGCACAAAACATCGGAGAATGAAATAGAGATGTATACTCTTCCAAGTTTCAGGGACCAGAGAAGCTTTCAGAAGGAATATTTTGGCCATTCCTACCTCAGTTTTTGTTCACGTCAAATGTGTCTAGTGAAAAGTAATATGATGACCAGCTATAGTTTCAAATCTTTAGAAAATAAAAATCTTTTCATTTTCTCTCACAGTAAATATCAGCAAGTACAAGTTAGATCCCAGCTATTCTAAGTCTGGGAAAAAGTGGTATAATAGAACATGATTTTTCCGACACGCATCTAGGCAAATATGACAATGTGCACAGTTAATTAATATAAAAGCTGGATACATTTTTAAAGTGTTATTTTATCCTCATCCGTATTTTTGTCTTATGTTTAAACAAAATATGAAGCAAAATGTCTGAAACCAAAATTCTTTAACCATGAAATTTACTTTCAGATAATGAATGCAGTTTTCCTCTCTGTCTTGATTTCTTGTTTTATTTTAAACATGTGTTCTCCAGTTGCATGTGTGTACACAAGCACATAAATAGTTCTGTGTTCAATAAAATGAAAGTAAGAGAAGAAAAGCAACAAATGGAGAGTTCAAGTAAACAGCAATCCATATACATCCTAAACTGTTTTTTTAAATTTGGGATTTTAAAAATTAAATGAGATAAAGTTACAGTATTTCACCTGTAACATTTTTCTGGAGAAAAATATATTCTTTAAATGCACCACTAAGAATCCCTGTCAAGGAGGGCTATAGCTTGGCCAACCTTGAATTTGTTAGCCAGCCCAGGTGAGTGTCAGGAATGAGGTGCCCACCTCCCCTTTCTGTATCTTTCTATGAAAGAGACACAAAACAATGGTCCTTGATCAATCAGGGCACAAATACTAACAGCCAACTATGAACCAGCCTAGGGAAGATTTGAGGCAACTGCCATTGTTCCTGCTTCAAGGACCCTTCAGCCTGGCTTCCTGCACAAAACAATAGGACCACAGCTTGGCACATGTGTTTTAAATGTGTTTTGGTTGAAATGTGTAGCCCTTTAGGGTTTCTTTGGGCAGAAGTTCAGTCAGGAAATATTTGGGAGAAATGGACATTACTTCAACTTTGAAGAATCCAGTAGTTGGACTTGTGGAGAAAAGGGACCTCTACAGGTTGAGATGGGAATTTCAAAACTTGAACAGGAAATAAAGAAGGAATCTGGTACGCTGGCAGAGAAAGGAGTAAATAGCAAATATGACTTTAAAAGCAATGGGAAAGTCCACACTTGGTGCAGTAACCAAGAGGGCTGCTGAAGACTCCAGATCAGGATAGAGACTAAGAGACTAATAGCACATACCTTCTAGTCCTTAATTCTTTCTCTCTGTCTCCATATACATACATTCGTATATGTATGTTCTCACGACAATCTGAGAATATATATATGTGTGTGTGTATATATTAATATATGTGTGTGTGTATATATATATATATATATATACACATCAGAGCTAGGCACATGGTAAACACTGATTAGGACAAATAATTGTAATTCATTGAAATAGGGCTAGAAGAGTCAGTAGCATATTATTTTTTTGAGCTATGCTCCTTTTGGCACATGCCCTTAACCCGGCACACACACACACACACACACACTTATGTATACACTACAATATAATTTGCTGCGCACTTCTTCTACCCAAATATGTGTTGGATTGGTAGGGACCCACAAGGGACATTTCTATCAAGATTTTGCTTTTATAATTGGCAGATAACAGGGAGGAAGAGATGAGATTAGAGAACAAAAATGATAACAACTTTGAGTAACCTTCTGAAGATGTCCATTACATGATGAGGAACCTTTTGCTTAACATCTGTGTTCCTATGTCTATCTGGAGACCTTGATTATTTATAATCCAACTTAGGATGTTGGGTGGGCACTGGGGATACACTGATGAGTGACAGGGCCCCTGTGCTCCTGAAGCTTATAGAAGGAGGACAGAGATGCTAACCAATAAATACGATATGCTAGCTGTAATATCATAGAACTGTAAAAGGTACAGCAGAGGCCAAAGGGAAGGGGCAATTGTATTAGTCAAGGCTCTCTAGAGGAACAGAGCCAATAGGATGTGTGTACAGAGGGAGACTGATTTATTTTAAGGAATTGGCTCACACAATTACAGAGGCTGAAAAATCCAAATCTGCAGGATGAGCCAGCAGACAAGAGACCTAGAAAAGAGCCCGTGTTGCAGATTGAACCTAAAAGTGGCCTGCTGCAGAAACTCTTTTTGCTCAGAGAAGGTCAGTCTTTGTTCTACTAAGGCTTTCAAAAAATTGGATGATGCTCACCCACATTAGGGATTTGCTTTACTCAAAGTCCACCAATTTAAATAATAATCTCATCCAAGAACACTGTCACAGAAACATCCAGAATAATGCCTAACCAAATACCTGGGCACCATGGCCCAACTAGGTAGACACATAAAGTTAACCATCACAGCAGTCATTTTTGTCCTGGGGAGAGGAATAGAGTGAGATGGGGCTGTCAGGTGGTGGAATGATTGGAGGAAATGACAGTTCGAGGGTGAGGAGGAGACTGCAGGCAAGGTGGGAAAGGACACTCTGTCCAAAGGCAACCATTATATCACGAGTCATCAGAAAAACCACAGAATACATGAGAGGAAAAAGGTGGAAGAGAAGCTGGAAATGTAATCATTGGCCAGAAAATGAAGAGCCTTGATTGCACCACAAAGGGGTTTTGGACTTTCTCCCAAAAGCCATGATGAGTCACTGGAGTTTTCAGCAGCAGAGTATCCCAGTCAATTGTGCATGTTAGGAAGGTCACCCTGACCTCTGTTCTTCCCAACAGCATAAGATTACCAGCTCCATTGAAACCTATGAAAATGATTTGCATTTCTTAGAGAAAATATAGACTAGGGGAACATAGCATCATTTTTATGATTTTAAACAGTGAGAAATTATTCTAGATTTTCCTTTAAAGTTATTTGTGTAAGAAGTTATAGTTGTCCTTGATACTTCTTTTTTTTCAGCCACACACTTCATAAAGAATGAAATCCCTTCAAACAATCTTCTTATCTTCCAAACAGTATGAAAGCCTCTCAAAATTTTCCAGAGCTCTCCTTGCTCTCTCTCTCTCACCAGGTTATATTTAGCTCAGCTATAGACCTTGACCTTTTCAATAGACTGCATGACACAATGCGCTAATCGGAACATTTCTTAATAGACTTGAATGAGGTTCGTGGTCCCAAACTCATCCTTGTACACACACACACACACACACACTTCATGTTTGGGAGCATTTTATAAAAAAACAACTATTAAGTTGATCAGGGGAAGGTAGATATTTTATAATTCTGCTAACAAAATGGGTTTTAAATAGGTTTTATTTCTTTGAGCTTAGGGAAAAGAATAGATTTGCATTTCTTAGGAAGTTTTTCTGTTTGAATAATGTTGGCATGTTTCCAGTTGCTGTAAATCTTACCTTGAATAGCTCTCCCTGGGTTCTCTTTCTCTAGTATGGCTTGGTTTGCAGGCAGGATCTGTATGCAAAGACTGACCTGCAGAGGTGTAGAGTGCGATGTTCTTCTTAGGAACATGAACTCTTCCCTTTTTTTCTGCCCTTCCACCCCTTCCTTGGCTGCCTCTGCTTCTATGGATTGACTTTGAGGTCTCTATCATGTTATCAAGGTATTTTGAACACAGAATAGTTTATTCACAAATGCCTTCACTATATTATTTATTATAGTATTAATAGTAATAATAGTTACAGTGCCAATGACAGAGTGGAAAACCAGGCATGCTCCCCTGGCCCTTGGCAACAACCACTCAAAAAGATTAGTCTAAATATGGCCATCCTACTTAAATTAAAGGTATTGATGATTCTTAGAAATAAGAATAGAAGAAAACTAAATAATTATGGAAGTGCTAGATAGTTCTCCCAGGGAGAAGCAGGAGAACAGAGGGAAAGACATCTTTTGAAGCGCAGTCTACAAGAGGAGATTCTTGTTTTTCAGCAACTTGGCCAGCTGGTCATTTACTTGTTTCATGGTGTGCTCAGCTTATCAGCCATCCTCTTCTCTCTAAAACTCTCAGTGTTGTGGCCTACTGCCTCCAGCCTGCTTCTGTGGAGGACTACCTCAAACCTTGTTGGCCCTTGTTCAGAGAAGTGGCCTGGCTGGGTTTGATTTCATACTTATAGCTACATGCCTTGGGCAAGTTACTTAATCTCCCTGTACCTTGATTTCCTAATCCGTAAAACCCTGCCTAGACGAGAGCCATAGGTTCTAAAAGCCACTGGGCTTAAAGGAGTCCACAGCAGCATCAAAGATGCACCAGGCAGCAATCAAGTGAGCAAGGCATGAGCCACATAACCAAGATGTGCAGAAATAAACACTGGTAGCAAGACCAAGGCTTAGTGACTGGGTTTAGACGTGTCAGCACCATGGACAGCACAACGCGAGCGAGTACCTAGCCTTTCTAATAATGAAGGGTTCACTCCCCGACTTATTACTATAGCCATTTCCTCCTAATTAATTAGAGCTCAGTGGATTTGCAAGGAGACTAGAGTATCACCCTGTTCATGACTGGGCTATTTGACACCTTCTAATGTGCAGAGACATTGCGAGGGTCCTGCGAGAAGGATTTAGGTTTCCTAGGGGTGGGGTAAAAATGGGAAGGCATCTCTTGCTCCCCTCAGAATAATCATCTTTGGGAATCAACATTGCTTTTGAGTTAAACAATAGGAATCTGAATCAGGGTTGGAGCTTTAACAGGAATACATTCAGTTCTTGGCCATGTCTAAGATAGTGCGTGTATTACCTGTAATTAATCCCTGTTGTGAAATGTGTATATATGTAAATTTTATAATGGAAATATTTTTAAGTGTAGAGGATTTTTAAGCTTGCTGATTGTAATTTACAGAATCCAGTGAAGAAAATTGCTATCTCCTAATTTTCTTGTTTTTAAATCAGGATTTCTTAAATCTGGAAATAGAAAGTAGGAATTAAGCTCATGGGTTCAGACCCTACTTCTGCCTTTTACTAGTTGTGTGACCCTACTTAACTTCTTCATGTTTCAGTTTTTACTCTTTAAGTGAGGATAGGAGTGGTACATATTTTATAGTATTACTTTAAAGACTGCATGTGCTAATATCCATAAAGCACTTAGAGTGCTGCCCCATTGATAACATGTATTATGATTATGATTATTTTTTATTATGTTTCTTTGTTGAAAGGTACTCTTCACACCTTCAACTCGGTATTACTGCAGCTTTCTACCATGCTATTTTGATCTTGAATCTAAAATAAGAATGCAGATCTGGTTTTATAGATGTTTTGCAATATCCTTGCCCAAGAGAGACAACATTTCACATTCTTAGAGTTCACACCCTTTGAATTGAAGCCAGAGTTTGGCCTTCAGATTAATAACTAGGGCAGAAGGCAGCCCACAGCAACTGTACTGTAAGGCACAAAAATATGCTCTTCTCTGCTGCTTTACCAGCATTCCATTTTAATAAATATTTTAAAGAGTCTAACTTCCTCTACCTAAATAGAGTTAGGACCTTCTTTTGTTGCCTAACATGGGAGGAGGGAATGACTTGAACCACTTGCCACCTTTGTAATCTCTAAGCACTTTCCAGAAAAAAATTTTAACCCTAGCTCTCTTGATTGGATATGAAACTGCCTCTAGGCCCAGTAAGTTTAGGAATATGAATCTAAAATGCAAGCAGTTTAAACTCATCTAGTTCCCATTTCTCTTTTCAGTTGAACTTTTATTTTGCTGTGCCTTACCAATTTACATTACACTCCTCAGAAGCCTTAAGGCAACTTACAAATTAAAACCACAGAATATTGAGATCACTTCACAACCTACAAATAAGCAAGTCCCCTCTGTTGCCATACTAACATCCCAGCTGTTATTGACATTTCGTGCTGAGAAGTAAACACTGAAACTTAATTAGTCCAGACCCAGAGGAATCCTTCTTTTGCAATAACTAGTGTCTGGCTAGACTAGAGGCTCAGGTGTTGACTGTGTGAATGTGAATTATTGCGGATTGTGAAGTCAGAGTCATTCTGATTTATCCCTTCTGTCAGTGATCACTCATGATGTCTCTGTCCCAAAGTGCTTCCCAAGCACGTGATACCACAGATTCTTCATGATATGACTTTTTCCTGGCTGATGACAATTCATCAGTAAATAATTTTGGATCTTTTGTATACTGCTTTATATTGCCCATCAATATTAAAATGGATCATCCTTGTCTCTTTTATTTTGACAAACAGCTCAATATTTTTGGTGGCATGGCTGGTTCCTTGTGTTTGCTTGTTTTGCTTTTTTGTGGATTTTTTTCTTGGCATCCTTTTCCTAATCTCAGTTAATTCAACATTCTTGTCTTCATTTAGGAAATGGATTATAATAATATTATAATTATTTTCATTAATATTTATTTTTCTTATGAATTCTAGATGATTTACAAAGTTTATTTGCCATCAAGTTCCACATCTTGCAAGAAAATTAACTGGATTTCTAGCCAACAATCTGGAAGATTCTTGGGATATACTTTGTCCCCTTCAAACAGAGTATTGTATAAACAAATATGAATAAATGTGAATTAATAAATTAACTCATGCTATAGACTGAATGTATGAGTCCCCAAAAAATTCATGTTGCTATCCTAATCCCTAATGTGATGGTATTAGGAGATGGGGCCTTTGGAAGGTATATTAGTCAGAATTCCCCAGAGAGGCAGAACTAATAGGATAGATTAGATAGATAGATAGACAGATGATGAGAGGGGATTTATTAGGGAAATTGGCTCATGCAATTACGAAGGCTGAGAAGTCCCACAATAGGCTGTCTGTAAGCTGGAAGCCCAGGGAAGACAATAGTCCAAATCCAAAAGCCTCAGAACCAGAGAAGCCAGTGGTATAACTCTCAGTCCAATCCTGAAGGCCTGAGAACACAGAGGGGCCACTAGTGAAAGTCCCAGAGTCAGAAGGCTGGAGAACCTGGAGTTCTGATGTTCAAGGGCAAGAGAAGATGGTGTCCCAGCTCCAGGAGAAAGTAAGAGAACAAATTCACCTTTCCTCTGTCTTTTGGTTCTATCCAGGCCCCCAGCTGACTGGATGGTGCCTGCTCACATTGAGGGCTTATCTTCCCTACTCAGTCCACCAACTCCCATGCCAATCTCCTCTAGAAACACCCTCACAGACACACCCAGAAATGACACTTTCCCAGCTATCTAGGTATCCATTAAGCCAGTCAAGTTGACACTTAAAATTAACCATCACAAAAGGTTATTAGGTCATGAAGGTGGAGCCCTCATGAATGGGATTTGTACCCTTATAAAAGAGAACCGAGAGAGCATCTGTATTTGTCCATTTTCACACTGTTTATAAAGACATATCCAAGACTGGGAGGAAAAAGAGGTTTAATAGACTTATAGTTCCACATGGCTGGGGAGGCCTCACAATCATGGTGGAAGGCAAGGAGGAGCAAGTCACATCTTACATGGATGGCAGCAAGCAAAGAGGGAGATTGTGCAAGAAACCGCCATTTTTAAAACCATCAGCTCTCATGAGACTCATTCACTATGATGAGAACAGTGCAGGAAAGACCCACCCCCATAATTCAATCACCTCTCATCGGGTTCCTTCTGCAACATGTGAGAATTGTGGTAGTTACAATTCAAGATGAGATTTGGGTAAGGACACGGCCAAACCATATTATTCCACACCTGGCCCTTCCCAAATCTCATGTCCTCACATTTCAAAACCAATCATGTCTTCTCAAAAGTCTCCCAAAGTCTTAACTCATTTCAGCATTAACTCAAAAATCCACAGTCCAACATCTCATCTGAAACAAGGCAAGTCCCTTCCACCTATGAGCCTGTAAAATCAAAACCAAGTTAGTTACTTCCTAGATATAGTGGGGTATGCTCATTGGGTAAATACAACCCTTCCCAATGGGAGAAATTGGCCAAAATAAAGAGTCCAGAATCCAGCAGGGCAGTCTAATCTTAAAGCTCCAAAATGATCACCTTTGACTCCATGTCTCACATCCAGATCACGCTGATGCAAGAGGTGGGCTCCCATGGTCTTAGGCAGATCTGCCCCTGTGACTTTTCAGGGTGTAGCCTGCTTCTGGTTGCTGTCATGGGCTGGCATTGAGTGTCTGTGGCTTTTCCAAGCTCATGGTGCAGGCTGTCAGTGAATCTACCATTCTGGGGTCTGGAGGACGTTGGCCCTTTTCTCACAGCTCCACTAGGCAGTGCCCCAGTAAGGACTCTGTGGGGGAGCTCTGACCCCATATTTCCCTTCCACACTGCCCTAGCAGAGGTTCTCCATGAGGGTCCTGCTCCTGCACCGAACTCTGCCTGGGCATCCAGGCATTTTGATACATCCTCTGAAATCTAGGCAGAGGTTCCCAAACCTCAATTCTTGACTTCTGTGCACCTGCAGACTCAACACCATGTGGAAGCTACCAAGGCTTGGAGCTTTCACCCTCTGAAGCAACCGCCCAAGCTGTACCTTGGTCCCTTTTAGTCACTTACAGCTGGAGTGGCTGGGATACGGTCAAGTCACTAGACTGTATACAGCAGAGGGACCCTGGGCCCAGCCCACAAAACCATTTTTTCCTCCTAAACCTCCACTCCTGTGATGGGAGGGGCTGCTACAAAGGTTTCTGATATGCCCTGGAGACATTTTCCCCATTGTCTTGGTGATTAACATTTGGTTCCTTGTTACTTATGCAAGTTTCTGTAGCCAGTTTGAATTTCTCCTCAGAAAATGGGATTTTCTTTAATATCACATTGCCAGACTGCAAATATTTCAAACTTTTATGCTCTGTTTCCCTTTTAAAACTGAATGCCTTTAACGGCACCAAAGTCACCTCTTGAATGCTTTGTTGCTTAGAAATTTCTTCCACCAGATACCCTAAATCATCTTTCTCAAGGTCAAAATTCCACAAATCTCTAGGGCAGGGGCAGAATGCCCCAGTCTCTTTGCTAAAACAAAACAAGAGCCACTTTGCTCCAGTTCCCAGTGAGTTCCTCATCTCCATCTGAGACCACTTCAGCCTGAATGTCATTGTCCATATTATTATCAACATGTTGAAAGCCATTCAACAAGTTTCTAAAGAGTTCCAAACTTTCCCATATTTTTACTGTCTTCTTCTGAGCTCTCCAAACTGTTCCAGTCTCTGTCTTCTACCCAGTTCCAAAGTTGCTTTCACATTTTCAGGTATCTTTTCAGCAACACCCCACTCTACTGGTACCAATTTACTGTGTTAGTCCTTTTTCACACTGTTGATAAAGACATACCCAAAACTGAGAAGAAAAAGAGGTTTAATGGACTTACATTTCCACATAGCTGGGGAGGCCTCACAATCATGGCAGAAGGCAAGGAGGAGCAAGTTTCTTTGCCTGCTGTGCAAAGAAAGAGATTGTGCAAGGAAAAGAAAGAGATTGTGCAAGGAAAAGAAAGAGATTGTGCAAGGAAACTCCCATTTTTAAAACCATCAGCTCTCATGGGACTTATTCACTATCCTGAGAACAGTACAGGAAAGACCCACCCCCATAATTCAATCATTTCCCATGGGGTTCCTCCCACAGCACATGGGAATTGTGGGAGTTACAATTCAAGATGAGATTTGGGTGGGAATACAGCCAAACCATATCAGTATCCCTGCCTGTTTCACCATGGAAGAACACAGTAAGGAGACTTTAAACAAGGAAGCAGGCCCTCACCACACACAAAATCTACCAGCACTTTGATCTTAGACTTCTCAGACTCCAGAACTATGAGAAATAACTTTCTGTGTTTATAAGTCATCCAGTCTGTGATATTCTGTTATAGTAGCCTGAACAGACAAGGACAGCTGGATAAACAGAAATATTAAATTTGCCATTAAATAGTAGCTGAATATTAAGCAAATGGAGTTGCATAAACTGATTTTTCTGCCATAGAAAATATCTAATAACAATAGTAACAGCTACCATTTACTGGGTGCTCATTATGTGCCAGGAATTATGTTAAATACTACACATACAATATCTCATTTGATCCTCTCAACAATCCTATGATGTGGCTACTATTATTGTATAAAAGAAAAAACTCAAGAATAGAGTGATCTGATCCAGTAACCCATCCTAGGTCACACACCTGACAGAATCAGGATTTTCACTTATGTTTGTTTCACTTAAAACCTATGCCCATAACACCATGTTATGGGTTCTATTAGCACTGCTTCTACTGAATGTTTGGAGGACTGAGTTAGGGTCTTAGCTTTGCTAATCATATCCGAGATGCAGTAATTCTTGATATAGTAATGTACTTTTAGAAAATCTTTCCCTGAATTATAAAATATGTCACTAGGGTAGATAAAACAGCCAGCAGAGGAACTGATGACATTCAATTCTATTTCATTCCATTCAACAAATATTTATTGAGTGCCTGTGATGTGTAAGATCTAAAGCTGGTTATTGCAAAGGATAGCACATATTTGAATAATACTATGAATCCATCTAGATACCTCATATAATCTGATCATCTAAATAAAAGTTAAGTTTTCATATGAGAAAGAAAGGAAACAGGCAGATTTTGATATAGATAACTATGTTTTCCTGAATGTCTTTCTGTAGACTCTTTTGGCTGGCATGCCCATGACTGAGGCAGTTGGATGTGAGTATGCACCCAGTTTGCTTTGGAAGGCAGTGGGAAGTAGCTCAGGATGGGCCCATTGCCATTTTGATAACAGACCACTGCTGGGATCTCTGCTTCTGAAACCTGACAGCACCACTCCAGAACACCCACCTGGGCTTTCTGTGGGAAAAAAGTGTGCCGGGATTCACATGGGGTTGAGAGACTGGGGAGAGGAACACCATCTTCCTCGTAGTGCTAGAATAGAGACTCAGGTGTTGGCCATGTGAATGTGAATTACTCATGCTCACTGCTCCCATCAGCAATGACTCTCCACTAGTGATCATGAAATGTGAGCCAAAAGAAGTCAGTGATGGAATCTTGTGAACCTGGAAAGTTAAACAATTTTTTGTGGCCTGCATTGATCTGGAAAGTCATTTTGCATTTCTATTAATTTATCATCAATAGAAAGTATAATGAGTTAAAATAGTGAACCAGTAGATTTTAGAAAAGTACAAATAAGTCTTTGAAATCACCTAAGCATTCAAACATATGAGATGACAGATTTACTGAAAAATATTAAGTCCTGTGGAGATAACTTTATTCAGCTCTGTGGCTCATAGATATTTTGAAAGAAATTAAAAGCTCTCAGAAAAATCATAAATTTGAGTCTACCTCCTAATAAGAAACTTCTGTGCTTTAAATAATACATATAAAATGCTAATGTATGAGATAAAATGTTGCTATTTATTTAAGCATTCTTCAAAAAGCTGTATTTAAGAATCAGGACTAATCTGGTCTATTAGTTAAATTGGTCAACATTTCCAAAACAGTTTTGTTCAGCAGACACAAGGGGAAATTGTGTTAAGAGAGAAGAGAAAAAGAAAAAAAAAGAAAGAGAAGAGAAGGAATTGACAGGAAATTGAGGAAGAGAAATGAAAGCTGTTTGAATGTTTAAATCCTAGGAAAATACTAATTTAAAATACAGATTACTTACGGCCTGGTACTTCAGTGAAAACCATTCAACAAATGTATGCATTTCATCTTACTGGATAACAGCCTTTTTTTCTAATTTCTCAAGTTTCCCTGCACTTGCATAAGTAGCCCCACACTTTACCTTCCTATTTATCTGTCTGTCTATCTATCTATCTATCTATCTATCTATCTATCTATCTATCTATCTATCTATCTATCTATCTATCATTCCCAACAATTTTGCCATATGACCTATCACTCCAAATATTCAATTAGTCAACAGAAACTCTTGGCTCCTATCCTAGAGCAACCATTGTTAAGTGATGACTGTTTGTGATTATATGTGACACAGCCAACAAGTATGATGTACTGTTAAGGCCCATGGCCAGCCATTCACCACAGGGAAGAGGCATTTTCAACCAGAAGAGCCAACTGGAGGTAGGAACTGGGAGGAAAGCCCTAATCAATTTTGTGACTCAGAACTCACCTTCTCATGGCTGGGCATCATGGCTCATACCTGTAATTCCAGCACTTTGGGAGGTCAGGGTGGAAGGCTTTTGGGCCCAGGAGTTCAAGACCGGTATGGGCAACATAGTCAGAACTCGACTCTACAAAAATAAAACCAAAAAAATTAGCCTGGCATGGTGGCCTGCACCTGTAGTCCTAGCTACTCAGGAGGCTGAGGTAAGAGGATTGCTTGAGCCCAGAAGGATAAGGCTGCAGTGAGTCGTAATCACATCACTGCACGCCCTCCTGTGTGACAGAGCAAGACCCTATCTCTCAAAAACAAAAACTCACCTTCTTCCTACACATCTCACCCTCAGCATCCACATCTGGAAATAAAAATACCCTGACCTCTCATGACAAGTCATTTTATTCATGTTTATGAAATGAGTTGTAAATGAAAAATATTTATACAAGGGCCTCCAGGGTTTTTTTTAATATTAAAGAGGAAAAATGATGGGTTTTCACATAAGAACCAAAGATGGCTCATGTTATTAAAACGAGATGTTAGAAGGCCATACCATGAGCCTGACCCTTGTTCTCATCTCTTTCCCACTAGTCAGTTGACACCCCTAGGTGTCATACCTTTCTTTCTCAATGATGAAACTGGGCCAGTTTTGCACCCTATTCAATGAGAATTAATTCATATTTTAAAGTATTTTATGAAAAGTCTAAGGAAATGCTACACAAGATTGAGCTAGCCCCCTTTTGTGCCATTCATTTGTCTGTTTATTCAAGCACCAAAGGAAAACACTATTTCTCAAATGTAATTCCCCATTTCAAATCTAGGTTGCATGAGGTATTTCATAAGAATAAAATGGCATAATCTGTCAAGTAAAACTAAAAATTATCCTTGGCTTTGTTAGAGTTTCTCTTCTTAATGTATTTGTGGCTCATTTCTCACTCTTGTGTCAGCCTCCCTTGATAACTATTGTAATTTTTGGCAAACTTGGCTTCATTTGCAAAGCTTCTTCCAGAACAGCTATATATTTTCCATAGCTTGAATACAAAATAGAGTCAGCTTTATATCAAACTAAGTGTTTAGATGGTACTGTCTTTCACTTAACTTTTGCAAAAGCAGTTCCAATGTGATTCCTAGTGATTGAGAAATCACTCATATTTTTAAAAATTTTATTTCCTTTACTAATGAATTACATGATTTTGTCTCAATAATTGTATTCAAAAGAACACACATGCCATGGGGCAGTGTCTAATCATAGAGCCATTTTAGGCCTCCTAGACACATTGGTCATTCTCAGGAGATGCTACTGGCTTGACGGAGACTTCTTCAGGAGGTGTCAAGGCAGCTTTCATTCACTTTGGATATACCTATGTGTTTAGGGAGATATGGATGTTTTTATATTCTTTTCTTTGAATGTGCTGGCATCCCCAAAGCTGGTGCACTGACCCAACTGTAGCATCAGGTGAGCACCTGGACGAGCTCTCAGGTCAAATCCAATGGATGACTAGGATGAAGGCATTCCTCTAGTCACAAGGTATGTTTATCTGATCCCTTTTTGGTGACATTCTAGACTCACTTTAGTCAGTCTAAGAAAACTGTCTTGTCAGAGACACCATCCACAATGAAGAAAATGATGACTAGGGCTGGTATTGAGGAAAGGGGACTTCTTTCTTTTCAGCTTGCTCATGATGTACCCAGGGACTTAGTTCAGGCTTGCACCTGCTCTGGTTGATCCTTGCCTCCTTCAGTAAAAGGAAAAACCCTCAGCATGGACACAGTACTACTGAAGAACTAATGGTCATACCGCCTGCATTGACCTGTGGACCCTCCCAACTCTGCTATAACTGAGATACTCTTTCTCCCATATCTCTGAGCCCGAGACCCCAATGCATGTCTACTGCTCTCTCAGTCAAGTTTCGGGGTACCAACTATGGCTACCCAAGAGCTGTGCTTTTCCATGCTGTAGGTTCAAAGATGTCAGAGCTGGAAGGAGTTCAAGAGGATAAGTCTAATTCCCTTCTTTAAATTACCCTCCTCTTCAGTTCCACACCTCTCCTATGGACTCCTAAGGAATCCTGGAGACCAAGAGTTTCTAATAGGATTCTTAACAGGTTTGTACCTGAGAATCACCTGGGGAGAATTTTCAAAATTTTCAAGTTCAGACTCTATAAAGAGTAACTGACTTGGTAGATATGGAGGTGAAACTCCCAAGGTGATTCTGATGTGAAATCCTAATTAAGCTTCTAATGCTATGTGGCACTTTATGTCTTGTGCTAAAGGTACTTGTGTTTTGCTCATCTTCCTCACCAAATTATCAGCCCCTTGAAGGCAGGGACCAAGTTCTGTTCTTCCTGAATCTTAGTACTTATATTATGGTACGTACTCAGTATTTGTAGAAGAGACGGGAAATTCTTCCACTGAGAAAACCATGACTGGTAAATGTTAAATAACTTAGCCAAGGCCACATAATGAATTTGTTGCATAGTTAATACTAGGTCATGGATCATCTTACTTCCAGTCTACTGTTCTTTCCGTTATTCCAGAAAGTCCAATCTAGCCTTACCTTCTAACCTACTGGTATCCGTACAGCCTCCCTCTGGTGGGACCTAACTCCCAATTGCAGCCTATATGCTATGCTGAGAATCATACTGCTCATCTGTCAGCTCTGTTTTCCAGTTGTCTCTGTCCTCCTACTATCCATGATATGGTGCAGAGTGTATTCTCCCAAAAAACTCACTGGTGGTGCCCCTCCAGAGGTCAGAGAAACCAGAATTCATCTCCTAAAGCATTGTAAAACAATGCCCAGTTCTTCAGGTTCTTCAGGTTGCCATTAAATTTCCCATCATTGGGCTTCTTTGGGATGTAGAATAGCAGAATGTTTTGGCAAAATATTAAAGCATGTATTTAATTATATGAAAGAGAAAGGCTAACATAATTATGTTTGAACAAAAGCAAAATAAGGTCTCCCAAATAATTAATAAATGTGGTGATTGGTCTTCATTAGGGATTCAAAAACTTCTAACGCTGCTTATTACATTTTTTTCAACTCATCTTTGGTGCTGTGGCTATGGATAGATGGACAACTATAGGCAATATAGTGATAGAAGAACAGAGAATTAGAAAGTGAAATCTTCCTGTATCTTTATCTTCTTCCCTTTGGCCATGGTGTCTCTTACGTTTATCTCTAGTTTAGCACCCATTACAATGACTGTGTCCTATTAAGACTCCAGGTAACATGAGGGCAGGGAAATGTATTAGTCATCTTTGTATCACCAGCATCTAGCTGATACTCAATAAATACATTTAAATGAATGAATGGCATTTGACCTGCAAACTACAAATAAATATTCTCACTCATGGCAAACATAGAAAGAATTGCACACGGTTGTATATACCTTGTCATTCAGTGATCTCTCTTTTTTGAGGGGAGGGGTAAAAATAATTTTTATTGTGCATATTTGAGATTTACAACACTACGTTATGGGATACCTATAGACAGTAAAATGTTTACTATAGTAAAATAGATTAGCATAGTCATCATGTCACATAATTACTTTTTTTCAATGATCTCTTAATAAAGTTGTAAGTAAAATATTCTTAATGATGGCTAATGTTTATTATATGCTGGGCACAATGTTCAGTGGTGGCTATTGTGTCATTTAATTCTGACAGCAAGCCCTATAAGGTGGATTCTACTGATTCCATGTTGTATAGAACATAAAACTGGGGCTTAGTAAGGGAGTAACTCACCCCAGGTCACGTAACCTGTGAACAATGGAAATAAGATCCAAACCCAACTCTGTTTGACACCAGAGGCTATATGCTCAACCACTATGCCATATTACCCTCTCTCCGCAATGACTAAAATTTCCTCATTATCTTCAAGAATAATCTTAAGCTCATGAGAAGCATAAATATTTGCTATAACAGAGACATGATTCATTGTGTTTTAAGCATTAGAGTCTTGTGCAAAAATGCTAATTTCTCTTAAATACATTTGCTCTTACATTTTTTAAAGTGCTGGCTTAAATTAGACTGTTTTTGTGTTATGAAAGCTATACTTTGTATGAGCCATTAGAAAATTGTGGGGTGAATGAAATTTGGTATTACAGAGTAAATGCCCAGTCAGTATTGATTGATTAATCGAAGCCTTCCCATTTTCACCTTTTGCCTGCTCTCATTAGCCCTGGCACATGCTCGGCAGTTAGCATTGCCCACACCCCTCCTGGTGGCACCACACTTTGGCTAACTGTGGCTCATGTGTCAGCTTTTCCTTGGGTGACTTTCAGATATGAGGGTTCTTCACCCCAGAGAACGACCTTCAATAGTGGAATTTCAGGAGCTCCACTCTTTATGTACTCAGTGACATTATTGTCTACTAACCATAGGTAGACCTGGATTCAATCAGAACTTAGACTTGATAGCATGATTTGCACATGTCTATTATGTCATAACGCAAAAATAACGGAGCAATTTTCTTGAACTTCAGTCTCCCTGAGAAATGGACAGATTCTCTATCTGAAGCAAACCTTTTTCCAGTACCTGTCCCTGTTTGTCTTAGAACAAATGCCTAGCAGCTGTCTCTGCTATCATCAGTGTCCATCCACCAAGAGACTGTTCTTTTTCTAACTTTTATTTTAGGTTTGGGGGTACATGTGAAAGTTTGTTACATAGGTAAACTCATGTCACGGGGGTTTGTTGTACAGATTATTTCATCACTCAGGAATTAAGCCTAGTACTCAACAGTAATCTTTTCTGCTCTTCTCCCCAATAGACTGTTCTTAATAAGTTCTATGCTGCTTTCTTATGCACTCCTAAATGTAAATTTATACCCTACTTAAATAATCCTGCTTTCCCATCTGATAGTCATTCTGGAGTATTGGCTGTTATTATCTTGTAAAGACTCAGACATTTTCATATTACTCAAACATCCTGCCCTTAGTGTTCACCTGGTTAAAAGAGCTTTTTTGGAGAACCCAGCAAATGTGAGTCAGAATAGCATCTGAATTAAATGTTAATTTGATTATATTTCACACTCTGCTTAAATTCACCTTGCCTCGGTGTTAAAAACCTCTTATAAACCCTTTCATCAATTTTACCCTAAATGGATTATGTTAGTAATTCATACTTCTCATTTTTACATGATGCCCTGAAGTATCTACTTTAGACTGTAAAATGAAAAGGCCATGAAAAAATTAAAAACTTATCATTTCTTTCAGTCAAGAGATCATAAATGATTCCTTCATTAAACCAAACTCTTTCCTCAGTCTTCAGTTTTTTTTCAATTTTCAAAGAGCTTCAATAATCAGTGGCAAAGGATGAGGTGCAGGATAGAGTTCTGTGTTTCAGTACAAATCACAGCATCTTCTGTTCAGAAGGAGCCTTAACACCCCTCCTTTCTCCAGCTTTTCTTCCTCACCATGCAGCCATCTCATCCTTGAAGTTCCTGGCAAGTGACATTCAAGCCTCTTCTGGACACAATACTGAAAAGCAGCTCACTTCTTTGAATGACGCCAAATCCACAGATGGGTCGGATTATATGAAAAATGCTCTTTGGATGGAGACAAAAACCTGCTTCGCTGTTACATTCACTGATTAACCTGAATTCTGCCTCAGAAGAAGCGTCACACATATTTCATTCCTTTTTTCTCCCCTGCCCTTGTAGCCCTGTAGGTATTTGGAGACAACCAAGTCTTTGCAAGGCTAAACCTTCTCACTATTTTCATTCTCCCAAGAATCCCTCAGAGGACAGAGGATAGGGTTCAAAATATTTGGCATCCTGATGATTCTCTGGATGCTTTCCATTTTGACAAAATCTTTCTAAAATTTATGTAAACACACACACTTTTTCTTATTTTTAAGTATGTAAATTAGAATATAAAAACCTTCTGAAATATTCCCCCTTTCCTCCCAGAGTGAACCACCCTGAGCCATTTGGTGGCCATTCTTCTGGTTGTCAGTCTGTTTTAAAGGGCAGATTTTAAGTGAACTATTTTGTTCTTTTCAAAAGATGTATCATCTGACTTTGAAGAAATAAATGTGCCAGATCAAAAAGTGTAGTGGTGTTTGCAAGTATTTTCCGCACAGATTTGAATCCATTTGTGTTGGTGCAAAAGTTATTGCGATTTTTGCCATCGTGTGGAGTGGCAAAAACTGCAGTTACTTTTGCACCAACCTAATATATTATGTTATAAAAGACAAAAGCTCTTAAAAGAATATACAACTATAATTTTAGGCTCATCTATGGTTAGCCTTTTGGAGATGTGGCTTTAGAGCAAGAGAGAAATATGAATTTAGGCGAGGTAAATGATCAAGTCTGTTTTAGTTCAAAAGAATTAATATTCTAGTAGGGAGGAGGAAGAATTTTATGGATTCATGGACATAATTTTATGGCTTTATGGACTTAAGTCAAGCCTTTTGGGAGGTTTTCTTTTATTCAAGCAGTGGAAACATTCGTATAATAGTCAACAGTTTTTATATAACCCAATTTTATAGAACTACATCTATTTCTTTTTGAAAAATGCAATCTACTATGTTGTATATCTGCTTGATGATTTTGGAAAAGAGCAAAAGGTTCTATATTACTCTATTAGCTATCTCAAAAATGCTCTGCTTTCAAGGGTTAATCTTCTATAGGGACTAAAGTAGATCAGTGTTTTCCTAAGTCTGTAATTTCACTGCTGAGTAGGCATTTTAGGGTCCACATTGAATAATACTGAATCATAAATGAGAAAGGCATTTCTTCCTCAATTATTTTACAATCCTGCTAAAAGAGAAAAAGAGTCTCAAGTTGATGCTAATATGTCTTAAACACCTCTCTAACATTAACCAGTTCCCTTTTAAATAGAAATAGCAGGTCTAAAAGGACAGCTTTTGATTGACCACTAAATTTAACTAGAATTAAGTAGGATTGTTCCATTTTCATTTATATTAACAATCTCTTTTTACTTCTGGCAATTGATATCCATTTTTCATTAAAGGTAATATAGGAAGTTTCCTTTCAATCAATTCATTTGGGGAGGGAAAATGAGTTGATTTAAAGACAAATGTTGGCCAGGCACAGTGGCTCACGCCTGTAATCACTGCACTTTGGGAGGCCGAGGTGGGTAGATCACCTGAGGTCAGGACTTCGAGACCAGCCTGGCCAACATGGTGAAATCTTGTCTCTATTAAAAATACAAAAATTAGCCGGTGTGGTGGCAGGCATCTGTAATCCTAGCTACTGGGGAGGCTGAGGCATGAGAATCACTTGAACCTGGGAGGCAGAGGTTGCAGTGAGCCGAGATCACACAACTGCACTCCAGCTTGGGTGACAGAGAGAGACTCCATCTCAAAAAAAAAAAAGAAAAAAAGAAAAAGAAAAAGAAAAACGAAAAAAAGAAAAGACAAATATTAAGTAAACAATGCAAAGATAGTGAATGGCTATTAAATGGTATAGGAATGAACTTAGGAAACTTGAGATATAAATGAAATACCAACTAGTGTGAGATCATTTTCTCACTGGAGTTATTTTGCTCCCTTTGGAATTATTTTGTCACCTCTGTTCACAGCTACCTTCACACCTACATCAGTCACTGCAATGGCTCTTTCCTCCTAACACCAGGGCCTGGGTAAAGGTTAGGAGATGCATGTTACTGTTTTGGTCTTCCTTCAACCAGCTCACCTCAGTGGCCAGTCATGATAAACAGGTGGTTAGTGAGAGACAGTCCCCTCTTCTCTCAACATTATCATTTATTCTGGTCACAATGCTTTGCTTTGCACACTGTATATTGTATGTTCCTTATCCCATTATGAATTCACCATCTAAGCTTTCTCCTTTGTCTTTGTTAAAAAGGAATAGTATTCCACTTAATTTTGGTGTCAGTGAGGATGACATCCATACACAAAAGAGCACAAATTGAAAGAGGCAGAGTGGAATGACTGACATTTGGAATAGGAGATTATTGTGTTGCAGCTTGGAAATATTTACTGCTAAATCAGATCTCTTGATTGTGTCCAAGCAATACAAGTGGACTCAAGAATTAGGTAATTATGAAAAAGCCTGACAAAATTAAGAAATTATAGAAATTCCCTAGGTGTCATATCAAGTGAATTTTTCAATTATATTTGCCAGTCATGATTGTCAACCAGAGAAAGTCCAACGAAGAGAGATGGTCTAATTGTCTACTCAGAACACCACTGCTTCAACTCTCACTGAAAAGGAATATGTCACATCAGTCCACCAGCATGTGCCTGCATTCACTTGAGTTCTATGAAGGGGGCAGGGACAGGGACAGGAACAAGCTCTGCTGGATAAGTAACATAAAAGTCCTACAATATCATTAATGGATTACTAAGTTTTAGAGAAGTAAAATAGAAAGCCCTTTAAAGGACTTTACATTTTTGAAGTAAGAGTTTTGGCAAATGCTAAATCTATGAAAGACTGCTCAAAGGAAATAGCAGCTTTCAGATTTCCTAATCCTATTGGAGTCTTTAGGGAAAAGGAAAGAGGAACTAGTGAGATGTCCTCTAGAAAATACAATTTTTAAAATGTTATGAAAATGTGAGAATGGCAAACATGGATATTGTCAAAATTCATCTATATTATACATTTTTGATAAACAGAAACCTAACTACCTACTCTAAAATTATATATAAGGGATCTTTTTGACATTATAAATTGTATTTTATTTAAGAATTTATGTATTTGCTTATTTGAGATTTTCCCCCCAATCCCATGCACCCTTAGGGTTTTGATACTGGCAATATTTTGTAGATATTACTGTTATGAAAGAAGAAAAGGCACAATTGGAGTTAAAGAAGAGTGACAATAAAACACCAGATGGAAAATATGACACTCCATGTATGCAGATCCTGGAGAAAGGGCAAAAAAGGGTACCCTGTACATTTTAAGTAAAATATAATCCATGAGAGTTTCACTAGACAATGGTAACTGCTTTTGATGAATAAGTAATTCATTAATCATTACAAATGTCTAATGGATATAATAAATGACTTAAGCATACTTTTGTTTCTGAGTAAATGGAAATGGAACACAAATAACAAAAGACTAAGGGGTTAAGAATATTTTGCAAATGACTGATTATTTCAATGTGAATGTTGGAAGGAGTCTAAGAGGGAATCCCAGTTTCTCCATTTAGCCTGACCCAATTAACCACCGAACCAGAGCTAGATATCAAGACCCCTGGTTTTCCAACTATTGCTGTTTCCACTGTACCATTTTCTCATCTCCCTTGCTTCTCAGAATTCTCTTCAAGGGTTTTCATTAAGTGTCTGACACGACTCTACTTACTTTGAGAAGAATCAATCTTGAAAAGAAATTTTGAGCTTACCTTATTTATAGAATATAATAGAAATTGAGTATAAGGACCTAGACAATTCTGACCATAAAATTCACAAAAAGTGTTATATGCAATTTTCATATATTATTGGCAAATACACCTATTTTTAATATGTGAGAAATGAATGAGAACAGCTGATAGTGCCCGAAGAGATCTAAAAAAAAAAAAAAAAAAAAACAGAAACAAGCAACCTGCCCAGAGAGTCCCCGTGGTGTGCTTCTTTGCGTTACTATTTATTTATTTGTTTTGTTTGTTTGTTTGTTTATTGAGACGGTGTCTCACTCTGTTACCCAGGCTGCAGTGCAGTGGCTCAATCACGGCTCACTGCAACCTCCGCCTCCCTGGGCTCAGGTGATCCTCCCACCTCAGCCTCCCAAAGTGCTGGGATTACAGGCATGAACCACTGTGTCTGACCACGTTACCCTCTAAATATTAAGAAGCCTACTTTCCTCCTACCTGCAAATGGCATTCCTGAAAGCAGTGTCACCAGAACTTCCATATAGAAGGGGCTTCAGGGAGGTAATCTTTTAGGAAAGGGCAGCTAAGGAATTTGTCTTGTATTCCTAGCTCTTCCATCTGTTTAATATGTCCCTCTCTTGAGGGCAAGAACCAAATCTTTATATCCTTAGAACTGCAGTGCCTAATTTACATTTGATATTCCCGAATTAATGAATGATTTTATAGAATGATAAGAAGAGTACAATGAGAATAAAACCCTGGGGGGGAAATTCACATTTGAGGAGCAAGCACAGAAAGAAGATCCAGGAAAAAAAAAATAGAAAAAAGAATGGTTTAAAAGATCTATGGACTCAGGAAAACCAGGAGACCATAGGGTCATGAAAGCCAAGGAAGGAAAGAGTTTGAGGAAGGAAAATATCATCACCGGTTTGAAGTTCAACAGAGAGGTTAAGGACCAAAGAGTATTCATTAGATTTTTGTAAGCCAAATGCAGGAGGACTTTTATTAAATTGGGGAAGGGGACAGGTGAAAATCAGGACTGCAAACACACTGTTTATAGTTAGATTGTAGGTTCATTTTGAGCGAAGGGAACTGGTGGTGATTATAAGTTGACTCAAGTACCCTCAAAACCCCTTCAAGCCACTGCTTGGCATTGCTATTAGTTCTTAACCTTCCAGACTATCTAAACAATGAGTAGATTCACCTACCTTAGTACCATAGTGAACATAGATCTTCCTCCCAGGGCCGACCTACTGATCCTCTGTCCTATTCAAGAGAGTTGGGTTTTTTGTTGTTGCTGTTTTGTTTTGTTTTTTTGCCATGACATACACTGTTTCATGGACCCTGTAGACCCCAGCGCCCTTCAGTCAGTAGTCTTATACCTTGACCTACAGGTCCCTCCAGAAACAAACAAGTTATGGCCATAAACAAATCCTGGGCTATGTTATAAAAAGGAAAGTGTTACTGCCCAGATTCCAAAAGCCATCAGTCTTGTCTGCCATTGCTTCCTGGGGGTTTTTATGTATGTGGTTATCTCCCTTACAGTCTCTCACTGGGTCCTTGTCCACAATGAATCTGTTGCCAGTTTATCTTCTTACCTTTCTTGGGCCTTGGGCTCTACTCCATTCTTCTTTTAAATCAGTTACCTTCCAATGACTTTCACTCTTATAAGGCACTTCAAAATCAGCAGAATCTGATAGCCTCATCTTTCTTGTATTTCATGAAAAGGATCCAGCATTTCACTGATTGATTCACTCAATACACATTTACTGAACATCAAACATAAATCAGGCACTGCAGTTCTAAGGATATAAAGACTTGGTTCTTGCCCTCAAGAGAGGAACATATTAAACGGATGGGAGAGCTAGACATATGAACTGGGTAATCAAAAACAGTGCACTCAAGGAGAGGCACAAACCTTAGCAATAGGGGTGTGCGGAGAATCAGGCAAGGGCATGGGAGAATGTCAGAGAAAGCTTCCTAGAAAAAGTTACTCTTAACCTAAATCTGAAAGAATAAGCAAGCATGAAGTAGTGATTAGAGAGAAAGATATCCAACAGGAGGAACAGTGTTAAGGCTTGGATGCAAGAATCAGCACAGGATATATGAAGAATTTCAAATAGTTCAGCATTTGTGAACATAAAGTGTTAAGAAAGTGAGTTGCTAGGCAGTCACTGAAGAGTTTTAAGCATGGAAGTAACATCAGACTTATGGTCTAGAAAGATCAGTCTGACTAAAGTATGGAGAGTGGATTGAGTTATACAAAGGTGAAAGGAAGAAGATAAATAAGGGGGTTGTGGCTATAATCTAAAAATAAATAAATAAAAAGGTTTTGAGCACCTGAACTAGACCTGGGAGAAGATAAATTGCAGAACTACATAAGAATCAAAATAATCAAGGACTTTGTGATTAATTTTCCTTGGAGTATATGAGTAAGAGGCAAGAGTCAAATTAGGATTAGGCTTCTAGCGTGAGGATTGGGTGGATGCTGGTATGTCCAACTGGAGCAGACATTAAAGGAAGGAAAGCTGGTTTACAGGAAGCTAAGTGAGTTTAGTTTTGACTGTGGAATATTCAAATACAGAAGTGCAGCACACAGTTAGAAATATAGAAAGGTTAAATACTAGTTTAAAACGTTTGAGTGGATGAGATCACCTAGGGAGATTTTATAGAATGGTGAGAAGAGTACAATGAGAATAAAACCCTGGGGAAAATTCACATTTGAGGAGTAAGCACAGAAGGAAGATCCAGGAAAAAAAACTGGAAAACAAATGGTCTAGAGAGGACTCAGGAAAACCAGGAGACCATAGGGTCAAGAAAGTCCAGGAAGGAAAGAGTTTGAGAAAGGAAAACATCATCACCAGTTTGAAGTTCAACCAAGAGGTTAAGGACCAAAGGGTGTTCATTAGATTTTTGTAAGCCAAATGCAGGATGATTTTTATTAAATTGGGAAGGGAGACAGGTGAAAATCAGATTGCAATGGGCAGAATCTATATGAATGGGTGGAAGGAAGAGGTAAGGGTGTATTTGAGAATTTGGTTGAAAAGGGAAAAGAAAGAGGGATCATAACTACGAGGAAACAGAATCAATGGAGAGAAAAGAGTCAGAAGAGTGCTAATGATTGACAATATAGAAATGCAATTGGGGATGGCAGATAAAATATGGATATATAGTTTACTGGGGAAGATATGGTCAAGAGCACAGGTGGAGGACTGGACTTAATCCATTTAATCCCCTGAAGATGAGTTAAATGTAAGTAAGTTTGGGGGATAGTAGAGGAATCAAAAATAGGAAATTGCATAAGCTCATGCCCCTTGTGAGATGAATCTGAGATTCTAATTGAGGGGAAAGAGGGAGGGACTTCCCTAAAGACAAGTAAAGGGGTTGATGGAGATACTCCTCTGAGAATTTCTGGGCAGTTTGGAGGCAGAGCTATTAATGCTAGGCCCAGATTAGCAAATAAAGGGCCAGAGTAGATGTCCTAATTTCAAACCCATCCCATCAGGTGATGGTAGCAGACCAGTAGTGGTAGGGTTCCAGGTAGAGTGCTGGGGTGAAGAAAGAAAGAGACGATTACTCTGCCATCCTCTTTGAAAGGAATATTGGTCCCAGAAAGATAATTAGGTTCAAGCTGGCAGTGGACAAATTACATCTATTTCTATGGTGATGTTTTCAAAGACCTTCTCTCAGTGGTCAGCGGTGGATGTGTGTGTGTGTGTGTGTGTGTGTGTGTGTGTGTGTGTGTGTGTGTGTGTTAAGATTTAACCATTGAGTTCAATGTTTTAGCCTCTTGTCTTGTTCTCCTCTCTTTATACTGACCCTTTTTCCTTCTTTCCTGGCTTCTTCTGAGTCTCCCACTCCTGGATCTAAATTTATTCTGTACTTCTTAATTCCGCATGATAGGAAAATAAGAGCTTAAACCTTTTTTGTTCTAATGCCAACTGTGTTTAACTGATGTCAGAGAAGAGTATTTGATGTTGGAGAAAGCATTTGAACTTGAACAGCTAAAATCCAGGCATCAGTCTTAAGATGGCTGTTGACTTGGAGCCGCAGCAACAGGATTTGTGCCTGATTTGTGTGTGATCTGGCCTCTCCTTCACCACAGAAGACAAAAGAAAACTAAATGCTTTTTGCTTAGTAGATCAGATTGCATCACAGAAGGAACAAGTGGGACTGTTTGACTTACACAGTTCTCCCTTTGGAGAATATTTGAAAAATCTACAATCACCAGTTCTGTTGATTCTTTAGTTGACTCCTCAGTCAGGATCAAGGATAGCTGTCACTGTAGAAAAGATTTCTTCATGCCTTAGTTAAAATGCTTTATCAGCCATCTTGGCTCAGTCTAGGGCTGTTCGTTATTAAAAACTTCTGGAAATAAGAGAAAAGAATGGGAACCTATCAAAGTTCATGGGAACGAGTTTCCCCTTTGGAGCACATTATCTAGAAACTCCACACATGCAGACTGTATTTCCTTTAGCTAATTAGCTACACTCCTCCTTGAAACATCCTCTTTGAAAAAGCTGTCAGTCTTATTATTCAACAAACATTAATGAACACCTATCAAGTGCCAGGCTGAATGTGGGTGCAAAGAATACAAAGGTGAATGAGACACCAGGGTGTTCTCAAGAAAACAGAGTTGTGCCTGTCATTGCAGCTCCATGGGGTGCCAGCTGTGATGGTAGGAAGCTGTAGGTCACCCACATCAGACAGGGGCAGCAAGGGAGTGAGGGGACAATGCTACCATCAGTATTCTGCTTTGGGAAGCTCATTCATGCTTGGGGATGTAAATGTCCAGGACCAAGACTCCTAACACTTGTGTAATATTATCCAGGAACATTTAGTATCACCTCCAGTCTAGAAACAGCTCAATGAAAATAGATTCAGGTGTCTAAGATTCCCTCATGGGATCTTGTATAAGCAGTTTACAAACTAGATTTTCTTATACCTAAATTTTCTCTGGTTATTTTAGCTGACAGGGCATTTACAGAATCTGGAGATTAATTTTTGTCAGGGACACCACTGATGGATGCTCTCAAATCAGTCCTACAATTTCCCCAGTGCCTCAGTTTCCCTATTAAGCAAATATGAAGTGAGTGTGAAACTGCTGCTCTCATGTCCCAGGCAACACACTCTCCCAGCCAATCTCCTCGATGGCAGTGAGCTGCACAGGCCGGCCTGCACACCCTACCCTCCCTTAATCTTGTCTCAGAATTCAATCACCTTGTGCTACTCACTTGCTGTTGCCATTCTTTGAATTCACACCAAGGTTTTTATCTCCTTTTGACACTGAAAACTCCATATTCTATTGAGAGTTATCCTGATATATATGAAGAAAATAATTATTTCTTTCTCCTATGTACTTTAGCCTTTGTGTTTAAAGAGTCTTAAACTTTTAACCACTGCATTTCATAAGATCACATATCATTTATTTTCTATCAATGCTTTCATTTTTTTTTTTAAATGAGACAGAATCTTGCTCTGTCGCCCAGATGGAGTGCAGTGCCATGATCTCAGCTCACTGCAACATCCACCTCCCATGTTCAAATGATTCTTCTGCCTCAGCCTCCTGAGTAGCTGGGATTACAGGAACCCATCACCATGCCCAGCTAATTTTTGTATTTTTTAATAGAGATGGAATTTCACCATGTTGGACCATGCTGTTCTCAAATTCCTGACCTCAAGTGATCCACCTGTGTCGGCCTCCCAAAGTGCTGGGATTACAGGCATGAGCCACCACACCAGGCTGCTCTCAAATATATTAACCTTTCCCAAAGATCTTCCTTTCTGTTCAATGTCTGCAAATTGAATTATCTCAGCCCTCCTGCCTTATCAGCTAGTACTTCCCAGTGTGTCATTAAGCCCCTGTTGGATGGATGATAAACTATCAAAAATTAAAATTAAGGGCTTTCATTGCCTTTTGGCTGTGTCAGAGAAATTTATTTTTGCATTCCTAAAGACTATTGTTCTATTTGTGAAAATGGACTCTCCACTTTTGATACACTGCAACTAGTAATGGGCAATTGAGTATTTTCCACTTGAATGTATCCTTATGACGTGTCCAGAAAAAAGGAAAATTGGCTGTCCTATCAGACACAACTAATTTCCATGCCTGCAAAATGCTGGAGAGCCCCATTAGGGAGAGATTCAGTGGTCAGAGGTATGATTATGTAATACCCAATTAGATTATGTTGTTCTGATTTAAACCCAGTCCATGTTATTAGTTAAACAGCATTTGATGAGGTTCAGTACATGCCACCCCAAAATATGACATCTTGGCATTTTGAATATTTTAAGCTGAAGGAATTTCAGAAACAGCAAGTGCAGGATGAGAGTCTCTGACTTTCCTCTGAAGCAGATCATAAGATTCCCATGTGAGAGGTCCTTTCCTTATTCCCAGAGAAAAGGAGCATCCTCATCTCCAAAGACGGAGGGATGCCGAGAGCATCTAAACAGGCCTGCTACACTTCCCTGGTTTACTATCCTTAGATCATACCCTTTTGTCCCATCGTATTTTTCCATGACTTTGCACTCTTCCCCAAACCTAGCATAAAAATGCTTAGGCTTAACATTTCTTTGGGCCTTCATTTCCTTGTGAAGGCTCCAGTGTCACATAATACTTACATTAAATAAATTTGTGTGCTTTTCTCTTGTTCATCTGTCTTTTATTACAAGGGCCCCAAACGAGAAGGTTAGGAGGATAGAAGGAAAAGAAGATATTTTTCTTCCCCTTCACCTTCTATTACCTGAAATTATTACTGTTCCTTTTCTACTTGATAGACCCATTTTCATGGAAATCTGATTATTATCAAAGGCAGATTAATTAAGAAGTCTTTCCCATGAATGGTAATGAGAAAAAGCATCCTTAGAGGATGTGAAGATCTGTCCTTGGAGTTTCATTCAAGGTTAAAGGGATCAGGATTGCAATGGCAGCTCAGTAATAGATCTACTCATGACTTCATTTATGTTCATTTTTAAAAATCAACATAAAGAGCTGGAAGAGGCCTTTGAAGCTCACTTAGTTCAATTCTTCCCTTTTATAGATGAGGAGCTCGAGCTGCAGGTTACAAAGTTGACTAGCTTTCTGCCTGGACCACAGTGTGATCCTGAATTCCATACTGTGTTGATTAGTCTTACAGAACATGATCTATGGAGCCCTGTAATACTCTGTGAGAGGACATCAAAACCATAAGCAGCTGAGTGAACTGAGTTATTTTATCTATTTCAACTGTACCCCTGGACATTTGGACATTCTATTTCATGGTACCTGTAGAAAGATCTAGTTAATTTGGTTTACTCAGCACATACTTACTTGAAAACCTTCTCTGGGTCAAGCATTGTGTTTGGTACCTTATTTACTGTCATTAAACAATATCAAAATCTACTTTACATTTAATCAATTGTTTAACTTGGCATATTATAAAAATAATAGCTAATAAAAGTTTGCAACAAGCTTTTCTTCTATGAATTTATCATTTAAGCTACTTGGAGATCAATCCAAAAAAACATTATTGAGTACATATCCTTTGCAAGGTTTGTCAGTGCTGTGGGATTTAAAGATGCAGATATCATAGGAGGAAGCTTTTAACTATGTACAACTCCAACAATCATGCATCTATGAGTGTGTACCCCTGTATAGCTAGGACACCAACACCTGTACCAGTCAGCCAGCCCTTTTTGTCAATAGCTCACCAAAGCAGGAAGCACAGTGCAGTGTGAGGGCTCAAACACGCTTTCATTATAAACATCCCATCTGCTTCCATACAGAATTTGAAGAGCAAATAATACTAGACAGATACTATATTTTATCAATTCTAAGAATGCACATTTTTTTCTCATTTTTATCTCTCTGAAACAGGATACATCTTAAAATCAAGAGATTATAGCATTGTCTCATAGGTTAATTGGCAGGTTTTTTTCTTAGTGTTTCATAGAATTGTTTTATAATCTTATAATCTTAAATTTTGTGAAATAAATAACATTAGGAAAACTATACGGATTTTTTAAAAACAGGAGCAAAATAATTAAAAGTTAAAAAAATCTAGGCTAAGGCTAGCTACTGCAATGGAAATCAAGATTAACTTTAGGTTTTCTAAAACCTAAGGTAGGATGTCAGTTCAACATGGCAGTCCCTGCGAAACCTAAATAAAAGACAATGAAGGAATAAAATAGTACACTCCCACCTACACCAACCCCCGCCAAAGAAAACTAAAGAGACAAATTCAACTGATGAGAGATTTCAAAGTAGTTTCAGAAGAGAGGAAATAAGAGTGGTAGCTGACATGGCAGGGCCAACATATCAACAATCTAAGTGCCTACAAAAGGAATACTAATCATCATATTACACTGTCATTCTGTGACGGTATTTCTAGGGGAAATGAAAATTATATCGCCTAGCTAGAAAGAATTTTCTTAAGTACTTAAAGGGTCTTTCTGACCATCCCATGGCCATTCCTGGAGCTAGAGGGGAAAATTCTGAACTGGGTGGGGGGCGGTGCAAGGGTAAAGGTAGGATAAAGGCAAAATAGCTGCATGCCTCCTCTTGGGTCAGTAGTCACATAGGTTGGGATCCAATATAAACATTATTTTTGCTATCTTACCTTTAGATATAGCTTTTAAAACTTTTTAAAGATTTTATTTAAGTGGGGAAATTTTTAAAAATCTAGTCAATTATACTTTCTATTTCAAAACAAATAGTATCCCACACTTGGGAGGGAGGGCTAAGCAGATTCAATCCCAGCAGTACCATACATATAAGTGTGTGTGTGTGTGTGTATGTACATGTACAGCGTTTGTTTATAGATAAATGCATATGTATGTATGTGTGTGTCCATGTGTGAGTGTGTATTCCTCCTAGACAGAGTGAATTTTTATTTCATATAAAAGTTTTTAAACCTAAAGATGGTTTCCCCTAGTGTTACTCTGATACTGACTGTTTTGCTACACATTCTCCTCTGGTTTCATAAACTATGCCTTCTATAAATATTAATGGCTAGGCAGGAGATGGATTTTATTCTCCATAATGTGAGGCATATTGAACTGTGGTTCTGTGAGTGGTCACTCTCATTATTACCTTGTATTTCTGAAAACCATCCCTGTGCCCATTCTGGCCCAAGACTCCTAATGCATTCTGACATCTTTAATAAGTGCTTAAAGCATCTCCACAGTAATACAGTCTCTCTTTACCCCCTCAACCATGGGAGAGAGAAAAATACGTTTGGGTCTGTTTCTCCATGGAAGAACAAAAGAAATTCTAGAAGGAAATTCTGTTGGTTTATCATCTTTTATTGTGGCATGTATAGAATGTCAGGGAGAGTGGTATCCAGGATAAAGAAATGCAGTAAAGGAAAATTATTTAAGGTGTTTTTCTAAGTCACTTATATTGGTGGTGTCCCATGTGTCAAGAAAACGTTATAGGCAGTTAGTTTTTCCAAGAAAGAGGTTTCAGAAAGAGTCACTGATTTATGTGTTAGGATTCACAGTATCATAGACTTGTTCTGAAAAGGCTTTCTCCAGGCATGGGTAACTCCTAGAGAGCCCCCTGCTTAGCTGCCCTGTGATGGGCCTGCTTCTGTTATAATCCCTATCATTTTCCATCACTCTTCAGGAGGCATTTGAACACTGGGATTTCCCATCAGGATAAACAGATTTTTGCCTTTACTGTTACATCCCTACTTCCCCTCTCCAGCCAGGGGTATCCCTTGCCTTCACCTTTGGGTTCTAGGCCCCAGGCAGCCAGGCAAGAGTGTTCTAAGGATCAAATAAGGCATCTGAAAAAATTTTAAAGACTTAAATAGTTTGATATTATAGTGTATGGTATTACATTATATTATATCATGGCATATCAAAACATTTTATATTAGGATCTCCTGTGTTGTACTCTTGACCTTACTTCAGCTTTCTTGGTGTCCAGTCCTGAGCTTTGGTGTAGCTTGCCCACCTGTGCACCCATCCTACCATGATAGATTGTGCTTGACAGTACCCCCCTACCCCCAACCAGTAAGGACCACTCTACCCCTTAATCTCTTCTCTCTAAATTCTAGGTGTGGCCCTGAAAATAGTTAGAATCGATAGATGACAGGCCAGCAGATAAAGTCAGATTCAACGGAGACACAACTCACTTGTATCAAGAGTGGTCAGTCTAAGACCATACTTGACTACTTCTAAAATTAAGGTAAATTATATTTTAAGTCTCCTAATTTGACTTTAGGGTCTTGCCCACCAGTTTTCTGGAACATCCTGTTATCTGGCCAAGTGTTTGAAGATGTTAAGTAATGCATTTTGGAGCCCTAATGGATCTTAGTTTATGGTACACAACATACTGCTTATGTTGCCCCATTTTCTTAAAACATTTTTTAATCTTGCTTTATTATTTTAATTGTAGTATTCAAAGGAAATCTGTATACTATTGGAAGGCAATATGCTTTATTGTGTTTTTTATTTTAGATTCGGGAGTACATGTGCAGGTTTGTTACATAGATATATTTTATAATGCTAGGATTTGGGCTTCTATTGAAACCATCACCAAAATAGTGGACATAGTACCCAACAGGTAGATTTTCAACCCTTACCCTACTTCCTCCCTCCTCTCTTTTGGAATCTCCATTGTCTGTTATTTCAATCTTTATGTCCAGGGGTACCCAATATTTAGCTCCCACTTGCAAGTGAGAACATGCGGTATTGGGTTTTCTGTTTCTGCATTAATTTGCTTAGAATAATGAACCACACGTCTATCCATGATGCAGCAAAGAATATGGTTTCACTCTTTTGTATGACCTACTAGTAGTCCATGGAGTATATGTACCACATTTTTAAATCCAGTCCACCATTGATGGGCTGCCCCACTTCCTAAAGGCCCAGGTAAATTGGCCAGTCAGTGAACATTAGCCATTGTTATTGTCATTATTATTGAACACTTTATTTGTATTTTGTAGATATCTAAATTACTCCATTTAGAGTTAAGCTACACAAGCTGAGATTAGAACTCTAGTGAGAAAACTGAGCCCAATCCATAATATTACCCTGTCAGTCAATACAGTAAGTACTGAGCACCCATCATGAACAAAGAACTATGCTAGCATTTAACACAGCAGCAAGTTTAGACAGAGTTTCTGCCCTCTTGGAGCTGACTGCATATCTAAACCTAGAGCTAGAGCTTGCTCCCATGGCATGTTATAGCTCTTGGAGGTTGAGGCTTAAGTCTCCTTGCTAGTTGATTGCAAAACTTACAAAGTCAAAATTTAGCTCTTTGTAATGGGATTCTTACTCAAATTGTTAACTATTGACTATGTTTTGGATATAAGAACTTTAAATGTTCTACCCTAGGTTGAAAGGTGAAATACCTAGCAACGTACTTGCAGAGACCCTCAGGAGATTACAGAAATTAAAATACTCACTCATCTTTAGTCAAAATAATTTCTGAGAATGTTTTCATGCTTAACAAACTTCTCTCAGCTGACCATTCAGGTTCCCTCTGGAGTGTTGATGTATGTAACACTGATGTATGTAATTACTGTGACTGTTTGTGAAGGCCCAGGAGTACAGTCTATCACAGGCGATAACTGAAGTACAATGTTATTTTTTTCTTTTCCCAAACATTTTATTAGGAAGATTTTCAAATGCAAGAAAAGTTTAAAGAATTGTACAGTGTACTTGCCACCTAGATTCTAGAATTGTTGACAAGTTTGTACTTTATCAGGTATTTTCTATCCAGCCATCAAGCCATCTTATTTTTTATATATTTCAAAATGAGTTGTAGACATCAATGGCCTTCATGCCTAAGCACTTCAGTATGCATATCATTAATTAGAGTTCAATATTTCATTATAATGTAATGCACAAACTTAGGCATATTATTCAATGAATTTTGACAAATCGCTGCTCCCCTGTAACTCAAACATCTGTAAAGATATAGAACATTTCCATCATCCCAGAAAATTCCTCATACTCATCACAGTGAATCCCCACCCCTACCCTCAGCAACTTGTCTTGATTTTTTTCCACTACAGATTAGATTTGTCTGCTCTAAAACTCCATGTACATTGAATATTACTCTTTTATGTAATGCTTCTTTTACTCAGCATAATTTTTTTAGATCCATGCATGTTGTTGCATTTATCATAATTATTTTTATCTTGAGTAATATTCTAATTTATAAATGTACCATTTTTAAATCCATTCTCCTGTTGATGGACATTTAGGTTATTTTCAGTTAATGAATATTAATAAAGCTGCTCTGAACATCCTTGTACAAGTCTTTGTGTGGATTTGTTCCATTTACCTATGGTAAGAAGCTAGGAATGGAATTACTAGATCACAGAGTGGCTGTATATTTAGTTTTATAAGAAACTTCTAGAATGTTTTCCAAAGTGATTGACCCATTTTACACTCCCCTCAGCAGTGTATGAGAATTCCAGTTGCCCCACATCTTTGCCAAAATTTGGTATTGTCCAGTCTTTTAATTTTAGCCATTCTGAGAATGTGTAGTGATATCTCATTGTGTTGTTTTAAAATCCTCTGAGACTAATGATGTTAATCACTTTTTCATGTGCTCACTGCCCGTTCAGACATCTTCTTTTGTGAAGTGTTTGTTCACACATTTTGCCCATTTTTATTGATTTCTTTGCCAAGCATATTTTTATATATTCTGAGTACAAGTTTTTCTTAGATATATGTTTTGAAAATATTTTATTCTATTATATGACTGGCCTTTTTATTATCTTAATAGTATAGTTTGAGAAACTGAAGTTTTTAATTTTAAGGCAGGCTAATTTATCAATTTTTTATTTTATGCCTATGATGCACTGCGTCCTGTCTAAGAAACCTTTCCTGCCCTCAGATTGTGAATATGTTTTTCTATGTTCTTTTGTAGCTTTATTGTTTTACCTTTAACATGTGAATCTATAATCTATCTCAAATTAACCTTTGTATATGGTGAAGTTTACTTTTTTCATATAGATATGAATGGAAGTCATTGTAGCACTATTTGTTGAAAAGACTTTCTTTTCCCATTGAATTATTTTGGCATGTCTGTCAAAACAGTAAATAACCATGTAAATGTGGGTTTATATTTCAGTTATTTTGTTTAATTTATCAATTTGTCTATTCTTATGCCAGTACCACATTGTCTTGATTAATGTAGCTTGATAATAGGTATTAAATTCAAGTGCTGAAGTCCTTTAACTTTCTTCTTATGACTTTGGATAGTCTAGATACTTTTCATTTTCATATACCTTTAAAAATAGGCTTGCTCATTTTTATCAGAAAGCCGTTATGATATTATTATTGATATTGGATTGAATATATAACTGATAACTATGATAAATCTTCCAATTCAAGAACTTGGCTTGTCACTCTATTTGTTTAGTGTTCTTGAATATCTGTTAGCAATATCTTGTAGTTTTTAGTGGAGAGACTTGTACATATTTTTAAAATTTATTCTTTTTTTCAAGTTCCTTTTTAAAATATTTGTTTTTTGACACTATTATTAATAAAATTGTTGTTTAATTTTATTTTTCAATTGGTTGCTGCTACTATATAGAGGTGGTATTGATTTTTGTTTGTGGATCTTGTATCTTGCCAACTTGCTAAATTCACTTATGAATTCTAATAATTATATTTAGAATTCTTCAGTATTTTATACTTAAATAATTACACCATTTGTAAATAGAAACAGTTTTTCCCCTTCTTTTCAATCTGTTTGCCTTTTATTTATTTTTCTTGCCTTATTGCACAGACCAGGATCTCCAGAAAAATGTTGAATATGAGTAATAAGAGTAGATATTCTTTGTTTTCCTGATTATAGGGTGAAAGTATCAATATTTCACCACTGCATATAATGTTAGATACTCTTTATTTGGTTAAGTAAGTTCCCTTCTATTTCTATTTTACTAGTATCTGTTTTGAATGGGTGTTGAATTTTGCCAAATGCTTTTTCTGCATCCATTGAGATTATCATATGATATTTCTTTTTTGGTATGTTAATATGGTAAATTACACTAATTTTAAATGTTAAACCAATGTTGCATTCCTGAAATAAGCCCAATATGGTATGTATATATATATGTATATATTTATATTATCTTTTTAATGTATCATTTAAATCAATTTGCTAATATTTGGCTAAGGACTTTTGCATTTAGTATATATTATTTTTTAATAAAACTTAAAATCACAGAGTACCTGGTCTGGCACTTCTGGAGACATTTCAGAAAGTATCTGAATAGATGAGATTTTAAAATACTATCAAAACAGATTTGTCCAAACCGAAACGTTGGGAATATCCATGTTCCCCCTTCAGTCATGCAGCCAAACAGAAAAGAGATTAATTACTTCATTTTTATTACAGAATTTTTGCCATAATTTCATACCATTTCCTAGAAATTAGCTAAAGTATCATCTAAATGTAATCAACTAATAAGCTGTTCTCCAAGAGTAGACTTCAGTTGTTATATGTCAAACTGGAAGACTAACCAAATGAAGAAAGTCTCACTGAATTCTTAGTGTAGAATCTTGAATAGTTAGAACGAATGCATTTTGTTAAGAAAAAAAATGCTCATATTACCACTTCAAGGAAATAGTAAAACCCAGAAGTCATCAAACTAAAAGAATCAGCAGGCAGCAGTCCTTAAGAGAAAGAACTCACTAGTCGTAGTGGTCTACAGAGTAAACAGAAGTCAGCATGGTAGTTTGATAAACTCAACTAACCTAAATTTACTAAGAACTGTTCAAATCCACTGAAATCCAGGATAGGCAGCGTCTGTAGGTATGAATTTTTTGCTTTATGTTTACATATGTTTTATGTTTATACTGAAATCTCATGCACATTCATGAAGGATGGCTATTCTATTACACTCCAGCCCTCTGACATAATTGGCACTTTTTCTCCCTCTTGTCTTATGTCCTTCTCCCTACTCCCAGCACTCTTAAGTAATCTTCTACCTGTCCTCCTTTTCCTCCTCCTACTGTCTGCCCTCTAGCCCCACTGCGCATGGGCCTGTCACAGCCTTTTGTGGTACCTGGTAACTCTCATAAGGGCCAGTTTGCCTAGAGGGATGCCAAGGGCTAAAAGGACTCTACCCAAGAAAACCTCCTTTTAGTCAATTATTTGATCCTTTAAGGAGAAAGTTTGACATTTATCATAGCAAGTATTATTTTTGTTAAGATCTGCACAGAGCTCTTCAGCATTCACCATCGTCCCCCTCTTCACTTTTATCCACAGCCACTTTCTTTAACTATAATGCAGCTAATGATGAAAGTGGAAAGTGGAATAAGGCACTGAACACACACGCTTATGTGCACACACATACACACACACACATACACACACACACACACACAGCATTGTCCCTGATAAATATCGAAGAGAACAGAAGCCTTTGCATGGTGAGAATTTGGGCAGACTATATTGTTCTATAGTTTATCAGTTGATAACTTTTGCTGCCTCCAAGTCATTGTGTTTTCCCAAGTGAAGAACCTTTGGCTGAGCCCCGGAAATATATATACAGAAATGAAAAGTTATTAAACCAAGACTGCAGGGGAATGCAGAGGAATGCTCTGTTTGTAATTCTGGAGCAAACGCTTTAGAATGCACTTTTGAAAGCTTAACAAAAGTACTTGAAATCATGCAGAGAAACAACTTTTTAAAAAATCTGGTCCCCAAGGATTTCATTTATCTTTTAAATCTAGTTGCTGCAAAATACTGATAAAGTGCAAATTTTTCAAGATGTTAAATCTGCAGCTACCAGTGACTTGCTGAATTAATCAAATTACCTTAGAGGTACTGCAGTCAGTGAGAAAAGTTTAATGATATTCAAAATTTTCATGGTAATAATTACAGTTGAAGAAGGTCAGTCAGTTGAGAATTATGTGAAAAATGAATAGAATGAAAATCTGAATGAGGATATCAGAACATCCATAAATTGTGGGGAAAGTGAACCATGAAAATAAAATTCACTTATGTTCATTTAGAAGGAGGAAATAAAAGGAAATGTGTTGGAATTTGAGCCTAGGGAAAATTTAAGAATGGGGCAGTTCTAGTGGAGTAAGAGAAGGAGGAGTTAAGAATGGTTGGGAAAGCAAGTTGGAAATGATAGGACATTATTTCTTCTTCTATATCAGCTTCTCCCAATTTAGTGTGCCCAAAACAGCTATTATAATTCACCTATTCCTTCTACCCACAAGTTTCTTCTCCCTAATGTCATCTGTGTGCACACCTTTTATTTTTTTCTCCACATTTTTAAAAGAAGAGGTAATATAGTCTATGAAGTATGTTTCCTGTTTAAAAAAAATTGATTGTTCAAAGCATTACAAAATAAGAAGCTGAGATAACTTACAATGAAATACATTTTTTCTATTATCTCTCACCTTACACAGATCCCCTTTCTTAAAAGTTGGCAAGGTATTGGATTTTTTAAAAAATTAATTTATATATTTTTAAAGATATCTAGTGGGTGAAAACATCTTTCATATTTCAAAATTAGCATTGTCTACACACTGCATTTTTTATAGAAGGCAGCCGCAACAGATGGTGCAGTGACTTTTTAAAAATGATTGACTCAATAAGCAGGTGTGTGTCTTCTATGTGCTATGCCATGCAAATATTTTATAAAACCCCTTCTGGGCAAGCACATTAACACAATCTGTAGGCTGCTGGAAGACTACAGGAAAAGTAAATAGAGCTTTCTGTGAGCATATGAAATGTTGAAAAGACCCTTCTTCCAAATGTACCTGTTGAAAGATTATGTATCATTTTTCTTCATTTCAGAGGCATAAAGTAGAAACTTACTGTGTATGAGTGTGAAACAAAGAGACAAAGAAAAATTGCTCCCATTGTGATGCCAAAAATATTGAGAAAAATGCTCATTGAGTTATTAATTCATTTATTTAGCCTGTTTTTATTGAGTGTTTATCATGTTAATGGCACTGTGATATGTGCTTGAGATACAGAAATAAATGTGAAAGTGTGGTCCCTGCCATTAGAGAGGACTTTGTCTGGAAATCAGAGATATCTATGTAAACCAGCAAATGCAATGGTGTATTATGGGTACCACGATGGAAGGATGTACAAGGGCATAAAGATGAGGTTAGAGACATTTCCAAAGTTGTCTTATGAAGTAAGTGGATGTTCACCTGCTCTGCAAGGGAAGAAGGCATAGGAGATTGGTGCAAAGGCAGCCTAGGGTACCATGAAGTGGCCCGATTGTAGAAACTACAAGTAGCTAAGTTTAGCCAAAGAGTCAAGTCACTGGGAGAATGACAAGTTGGAGAAGTAGGTAGGTTCTGGATCATGGAAGCACTCTTAAACTCTTTCAAGGTGTGTGGACTTTATCCAGTACGCATTTGGGAGTCCTGAATGTTTTAAGTAGAGGAGTAATAAAATTTAACTGAATAGTAGTATGAAGCAAAACTTTATAAGCAGAAATTACAAATTGCAAAGTAAAATGTTTTAAAATACTTTACTTTTTACTAGAAATTAAACATTCAGCATTGATCAACAAGAAAGTTATCTAGGTGACATGATGGCAGATTATAACACCACCATGGTCTGTTATTCCTGCTAGTTCAATCACCTACCCCTGAGAGCTCCTATTACTTCTCCACTGCCCTACTCAACAAATTTATTCATTGATTCAATAAATGCTCACATGCCAAGCTCTATTATGGGCCCTAGAGATAATGAGATAAAAAGAACTCATGGTAGGCCAGACACAATGGCTCACATCTATAATCTCAGCAATTTGGGAGGTAAAGGCAGGAGGATTGCTTGAGCTCAGGAGTTTGAGACCAGCTTGGGCAACATAGAGAGATTCTCGTCTCTACGAAAAATAAAAAATACTAGCAGGCGATGGTGGTATGCACCTGTGGTCCCAACTACTCAGGAGGCTGAAGTGGGAGGATCACTTGAGCCAGGGTGGCCAGCGCAACAGTGAGCCAGACACAGAAAATAGCCCATGGAACAGTGCCTGCCACACAGTAGGCTCTCGGCAAACATTTGTTTAATTAAGGATGTAACAGCACATGCTGCTTAGCCCTTTGCCAAAGTTGATGAGGTTGCCCTGCAACCTTCAAGGTCATGATTACAGTTTTTTTTGCTGGAAGCTCCACTGTGAGTGCTACAGCATCTTCAAAGAGAAGTTTCCCTTTATTATGAGGGGACAGCATGGAAGCTTTTGAGCCACTGCATTGAGCCACTGCACTCCAGCCTGGGCAACAGAATGAGACCCTGTCTCAAATAATAATAACTCATGGTTCCTTGCCCCAGTGTGTTCATTGGAGCCATCATGTCAAATGCCTCTGGAGCCCAGACATGATCCTTGAAGAATCATAATCTCATTCCTCTTTGTGCAGCCATATCCCACCTTTCCCAAAGCCAGACTCGTTATTTGTACTCATCATCTTCATGTATTAACTGAAGGGTGCAGGGATGCAGCAACAATAACCAGTTGCATTTTGAGAATTGCTATGAAGGGGAGTGAGAGTACTCCTAGTGGTCTACCAGGAAGTTGGTGCTTCAAAAACCAGTTTGAAACTTTTAAAAGCTGACTTCGCTTTTCACAAGATGGCTGTTACTGAATTTGCAAAATGTTCTGTGTATTACTGTGTCACTCAAGGGATCAAAAACTTAAGATGGCAATGGTGGACTATTAGGTGTACATGTTAATTCTTGTTTTGATAGTTAGAAAAACCACCACTCAAGCATATCTAAGACCATAGACATTATTGCACAAGCCACTGCTTCACTTATTGTTCAGGAAAACTAAAACTCATAAAATGTGATGTGAAGTTAAGAGGAGACATTTAATCCAAAGAAATGTCATTTTGTTATGTTTTTCTATTTCAAGGCTTATTATGTATAGTATAACAAACTAATACAGAAAGTCCTTGACTTCCTAACAACTATTTCATAATAGCTTTGGTAAATAAAACTGGAAATAAAGATATACTATATGTAGGGGAAGGGGCTTTTGTATTTTGGCCTACATTTAATATGGATCATTCACCACAGTTTTAGACTACTGTTGGACCTGTTATCTGCATTACATATGCCTAAATTCCTATCCAGTGGTGTAACTTCTCCTTGTAAGCTTTCAGTTTCTGGGGAACTTTAAAAATCTCTTGCCTAATTCCTGAAGTTGAGTTGTTCTGGTGATCTAATTCCTTAGAAATTGATTCTTAGTAGTGTGAAGCAATTCCCAAAAAGCTTCCATGCTGTCCCCTCATAATAAAGGGAAACTTCTCTTTGAAGATGCCGTAGAACTTTGAAGATGCCGTAGAACAGCAGAGCTTCCAGCAACAAAAACTGTAACCATAACCTTGAAGGTTGCAGAACAACCTCATCAGCTTTGGCAAAGGGCTGAGCAGCATGTGCTGTTACATCCTTAATGAAACAAATGTTTGCCGAGAGCCTACTATGTGGCAGGCACTGTTCCATGGGCTATTTTCTGTGCCTGGTTCACTCCCTGACTCCACCCCACCTAGATTCTTCAGATCTGTGCCTAAACATCAAGGAAGACTTCCCTCAAACTAGTAAATCTAGTAAATCCTAGATAGGTGCTCTCATAACCCTCTGCATCTCTGCTTCAAAAACAGCACAATTAAACTTTTCTAATTATTTTTGTAACTTGAGAGAGAAAAAGTCTGTCTTCCCTACTGGACTATAAGCTTTGTGTTGATCAGAATCATTTCTCTCTTTTTACAGTTACTGGCACAGAAACTGATTAGAACATAAGGAGAAATAATGAAATGTAAAGAGTGAAAACAGAAACTTTATTTTGTAATTAATATATTGTATATATAACATTATAACAAGTGATAGCCTGGCCTGAGGCATATCATTAGATTCTCAGTCATGTGAACAATCAAAATTATTGAATGCTGGGTAATGTGAACATCTTTGATAAAAGCTGAAATTTTCTAATAGTTTCTGAATGGAATACTCCTTCCAAGGGCCCCTACCTCTTGCAGAATCTGGATGTAACTTCACATCCTTTGCAAGCACACATGGAGATAACTTCAAACCATGGGAAGGGTTGTGTATCTGATGGTTCTGCAGATAGTCTGGAGCAAGCACTTCATAGGCTTGCCTGTCACTGCAGGCAAGCCACTCTCTGTTCAGATGCTGTGGTAGTGTCCATACTTCCTGTCACTCTTTCAATTTTTTGGGGGAGTGGGGTTATTTTTATTTCTTTTTTTAAATTATACTTTAAGTTCTAGGATACATGTGCACAATGTGCAGGTTTGATACATATGTATACATGTGCCATGTTGCTTTGCTGCACCCATCAACTCATCATTTACATTAGGTATTTCTGCTAATGCTATCCCTCCCCCCTCCCACCCACCCCCGGACAGACCCCAGTGTGTGATGTTCCCCACCCTGTGTCCAAGTGATCTCATTGTTCAATTCCCACCTATGAGTGAGAACATGCGGTGTTTGGCTTTCTGTCCTTGTGATAGTTTGCTCAGAATGATGGTTTCCAGCTTCATCCATGTCCCTGCAAAGGGCATGAACTCATGCTTTTTTGTGGCTGCATACTACTCCATGGTGTATATGTGCCACATTTTCTTAATCCAGTCTATCATTGATGGAAATTTGGGTTGGTTCCAAGTCTTTGCTATTGTGAACAGTGCCACAATAAACATATGTATGCATGTGTCTTTATAGTAGCATGATTATAATTCTTTGGGTATATACCCAGGAATGGGATTGCTGGGTCAAATGGTAATTCTGGTTCTAGATCCTTGAGGAATCACCACACTGTCTTCCACAATGGTTGAACTAATTTACACTCCCACCAACAGTGTAAAAGTGTTCCTATTTCTCCACATCCTCTCCAGCATCTGTTGTTTCCTTACTTTTTAATGATTGCCATTCTAACTGGTGTGAGATAGTGTCTCATTGTGGTTTTGACTTGCATTTCTCTGATGACCAATGATGATGAGCATTTGTTCATGTGTCTGTTGGCTGCATAGATGTCTTCTTTTGAGAAGTATCTGTTCATATCCTTTGCCCACTTTTTGATTGGGTTGTTTGTTTTTTTCTTGTAAATTTGTTTGAGTTCTTTGTAGATTCTGGATATTAACCCTTTGTCAGATGGATAGATTGCAAAGATTTTCTCCCATTCTATAGGTTGCCTCTTCACGCTGATGGTATTTCCTTTTGCTGTGCAGAAGCTCTTTAGTTTAATTATATCCCATTTGTCTATTTTAACTTTTGTTGCCATTTCTTTTGGCGTTTTAGTCATGAAGTCCTTGCCCATGCCTATGTCCTGGATGAATACGTATTGCATAGGTTTTCTTCTAGGGTATTTATGGTTTTAGGTCTAACATTTAAGTCTTTAATCCATCTTCAATTAGTTTTTGTATAAGGTGTAACAAAGGGATCCAGTTTCAACTTTCTACATATGGCTAGCCAGTGTTCCCAGCAGCATTTATTAAATAGGGAATCCTTTCCCCATTGCTTGTTTTTGTCAGGTTTGTCAAACATCAGATGGTTTTACATGTGTGGTGTTATTTTTGAGGTCTCTGTTCTGTTCTACTGGTCTATATATCTCTTTTGGTACCAGTACCATGCTGTTTTGGTCGCTGCAGCCTTGTAGTATAGTTTGAAGTCAGGTAGCGGGATGCCTCCAGCTTTGTTCTTTTCACTAAGGATTGTCTTGGCAATGTGGGCTCTTTTTTGGTTCCATATGAACTTTAGAGTAGTTTTTTCCAATTCAGTGAAGAAATTCAGGGATAGCATGATGGGGATCGCATTGAATCTATAAATTACTTTGGGCAGTATGGCCATTTTCATGATATTGATTCTTCTTATCCATGAGCATGGAATGTTTTTCCATTGGTTTGTGTCCTCTCTTATTTCCTTGAGCAGTGGTTTGTAGTTCTCCTTGAAGAGGTCCTTCACATCCCTTGTAAGTTGTATCCCTAGGTATTTTATTCTCTTTGAAGCAATTGTGAATGGGAGTTCACTCATGATTTGGCTCTCTGTTTGTCTGTTAATGATGTATAGGAATGCCTGTGATTTTTGCACATTGATTTTTTTATCCTGAGACTTTGCTGAAGTTGTTTATCAGCTTATGGAGATTTGGGGCTGAGACGATGGGGTTTTCTAAATATACAATCATGTCATCTGCAAACAGGGACAATTTGACTTCCTCATTTCCTCACTGAATACCGTTTATTTCTTTCTCTTGCCTAATTGCCCTGGCCAGAACTTCCAACACTATGTTGAACAGGAGTGGTGAGAGACGGCATCCCTGTCTTGGGCCGATTTTCAAAGGGAAGGCTTCCAGTTTTTGCCCATTCAGTATAATATTGGCTATGGGTTTATCATAAATAGCTCTTATCATTTTGAGATATGTTCCATCAATACCTAGTTTATTGAGAGTTTTTAGCATGAAGGGCTGTTGAATTTTTTCAAAGGCCTTTTCTGCATCTATTGAGATAATTACATGGTTTCTGTAGTTGGTTCTGTTTATGTGATGGATTACGTTTATTGATTTGCGTATGTTGAACCAGCCTTGCATCCCAGGGATGAAGCCAACTTGATCGTGGTGGATAAGCTTTTTGATGTGCTACTGGATTCGGTTTGCCAGTATTTTATTGAGGATTTTTGCATTGATGTTCATCAGGGATATTGGTCTAAAATTCTCTTTTTTGTTGTGTCTCTGCCAGGCTTTGGTATCAGGATGATGTTGGCCTCATAAAATGAGTTAGGGAGGATTCCTTCTTTTTCTATTGAGTGGAATAGTTTCAGAAGGCATGGTATCAGCTCCTCTTTGTACTTCTGGTAGAATTCGGCTATGAATCCATCTGGTCAGGGACTTTTTTTGGTTGGTAAGCTATTAATTATTGCCTCAATTTCAGAGCCTGTTATTGGTCTATTCAGAGATTCAACTTCTTCCTGGTTTCCTTGGGATAGTGTATGTGTCCAGGAATTTATTCATTTCTTCTAGATTTTCTAGTTGATTTGCATAGAGGTGTTTATAGTATTCTCTGATGGTAGTTTGTACTTCTGTGGGATCAGTGGTGACATTCCCTTTATCATTTTTTGTTGCGTCTATTTGATTCTTCTCTCTTTTCTTCTTTATTAGTCTTGCTAGCGATCTATCGATTTTGTTGATCTTTTCAAAAAACCAACTCCTGGATTCATTGATTTTTTGGAGGATTTTTTGTGTCTCTATCTCCTTCAGTTCTGCTCTGATCTTAGTTATTTCTCGCCTTCTGCTAGCTTTTGAATGTGTTTGCTCTTGCTTCTCTAGTTCTTTTAATTGTGATGTTAGGGTGTTGATTTTAGATCTTTCCTGCTTTCTCTTGTGGGCATTTAGTGCTATAAATTTCCCTCTACACACGGCTTTAAATGTGTCCCAGAGATTCTGGTATGTTGTGTCTTTGTTTTCATTGGTTTCAAAGAACATGTTTATTTCTGGCTTCATTTCGTTATTTTCCCAGTAGTCATTCAGGAGCAAGTTGTTCAGTTTCCATGCAGGTGTGTGGTTTTGAGTGAGTTTCTTAATCCTGAGTTCTAATTTGATTGCACTGTGGTCTGAGAGGCAGTTTGTTGTGATTTTTTTTCTTTTACATTTGCTGAGGAGTGCTTTACTTCCAATTCTGTGGTCAATTTTAGAATAAGTGCGATGTGGTGCTGAGAAGAATGTATATTCTGTTGATTTGGGGTAGAGAGTTCTGTAGATGTCTATTAGGTCCGCTTGGTGCAGAATTGAGTTCACTTCCTGGATATCCTTGTTAACTTTCTGTCTTGTTGATCTGTCT
>NW_012121154.1:12063693-12078278 GCF_000951035.1 Colobus angolensis palliatus
TTCTCCTTCGCTTACAAAGCTTAGTTTGGCTGGATATGAAATTCTGGGTTGAAAATTCTTTTCTTTAAGAATGTTGAATATTGGCTCCCATTCTCTTCTGGCTTGTAGGGTTTCTGCTGAGAGATCTGCTGTTAGTCTGATGGGTTTCACTTTGTGGATAACTCAACCTTTCCCTCTGGCTGCCTTTAACACTTTTTCCTTCATTTCAACCTTGGTGAATCTGACAATGATGTGTCTTGGGGTTGCTATTCTTGAGGAGTATCTCTGTGGTGTTCTCTGTATTTTCTGAATTTGAATGTTGGCCTGCCTTGCTAAGTTGGGGAAGTTCTCCTAGATAATATTCTGAATAGTGTTTTCCAACTGGTTCCATTCTCCCCATCACTTTCAGGTATGCCAATCAAAAATAGACTTGGTCTTTTCACATAGTCCCATATTTCTTGGAGGCTTTGTTAGTTTCTTTTTCCTCTTTTTTCTCTAACATTGTTTTCTCACTTTATTTCATTAACTTGATCTTCAGTCACTGATACCCTTTCTTCCACTTGATCGAATCAGCTATTGAAGCTTGTGCATGCATCACAAAGTTCTCATGCCATGGTTTTCAGCCCTGTCAGGTCATTTAAGGTCCTCTCGACACTGTTTACTCTAGTTAGCCGTTTGTCTAATCTTTTTTCAACGTTTTTAGCTTCCTTACAATGGGTTCAAACATCCTCCTTTAGCTCAGAGAAGTTTGTTATTGTGGACCTTCTGAAACCTATTTCTGTCAGCTCATCAAAGTCATTCTCCATCCAGCTTTGTTCCATTGCTGGCAAGGAGCTGCGAACCTTTGCAGGAGAAGAGGCACTCTGATTTTTAGAATTTTCAGCTTTTCTGCTCTGGTTTCTCCCCATCTTTGTGGCTGTATCTACCTTTGGTCTTTGATGTTGGTGACCTACAGATGGGGTTTGGTGTGGATGTCCTTTTTGTTGATGTTGATGCTATTTCCTTCTGTTTGTTAGTTTTCCTTCTAACAGTCAGGTCTCTCAGCTGCAAGTCTGTTGGAGTTTGCTGGAGTTCCACTCCAAACCCTGTTTGCCTGGGTATCACCAGCAAAGGCTGCAGAACAGCAAATATTTGCAGAGTAGCAAATATTGCTCCCTGATCCTTCTGGAAGCTTCATCCCAGAGGGACAGCTGCCTATGTGAGGTGTCTGTTGGCCCCTACTTGGACGTGTCTCCCATTTAGGCTATACGGGGGTCAGGGACCCACTTAAGGAAGCAGTCTGTCCATTCTCAGAGCGCAAACAACATGCTGGGAGAACCACTGTTCTATTCAGAGTGCTCAGACTGGGACATTTAAGTCTGCAGAAGCTGTCTGCTGCCTTTTGTTCAGCTATGCCCTGCCCACAGAGGTAGAGTCTAGAGGCAGTAGGCCTTGTTGAGATGTGATGGGCTCCGCCCAGTTCAAGCTTCCTGGCTGCTTTGTTTACCTAGTGGAGCCTCAAAATGGCAGACGCCCCTCCCCCAGCCAGGCTGCCATTTCGCAGATGGATCTCAGACTGCTGTGCTAGCAGTGAGCAAGGCTCCGTGGGCATGGGTGCTGCCGAGCCAGGCACGGGAGAGAATCACCTTGTCTGCTGGTTGCTAAGACCTGGGAACAGCACAATATTGGGGCAGAAGTGTCCCATTTTTCCAAGTAGTCTGTTATGGCTTCCCTTGGCTAGGAAAAGGAAATCCCCCAACCCCTTGTGCTTCCCAGGTAAGGCAACACCCCGCCCTGCTTCAACTTGCCCTCCATGGGCTGCACCCACTGACCAACCAGTTCCAGTGAGATGAACCAGGTACCTCAGTTGTAATTGCAGAAATCACCCGTTTTCTGTGTCAGTCACACTGGGAGCTGCAGACTGGAGCTGTTCCTATTTGGCCATCTTCACTCTTTTAATTTTTATCATATGGGATGCAGTGGCCCTGCCTCAGACCTTCTCATGGCTCATAAAGGTGCATTTATTCAAAAGGCACCAGTGAAGAGCTTCTCTGTGAACTCCAAGTTGAGTCCAAGACACATCTCAATAGAGAGAATTTATTTGTTGAGACAAATCATACAAGCCTTCTTCAGAAGCAGCAATATCTTCTTCAAGTACTTTCCTCCATTTGTGAAGATTTGTATAAATCTCTTAGTATGATTTATTGATGGTTACAAGTCTAAATGGTCACTTTTTCAGCTCTGTATATCCAAGATGAAGTAGAGATGACAACAGTATTCCTGCATCTTTCTGGATCTTATTGAATGATTAGGAAATTAAAACCCCTCTGTTCAGGTCTATTTGTGTGTTTCAAGATGCGTTAAAAGCACATGAATAACAAAACATAGGTAGTAAACAGAAAACTCTTCAATAAACGTCATACCTGCCTTGGTAGTCACAGGATCTACTGGCATAGGGTGGAGGCTACATTCAGATACCTCGTAATACAACTTAAGATTTACATTCCTCAGCTTGGCCAGCTTTCATCTCACATTCATTGCCAGAAAATATGCAGCTAGGTCTTTGCACTTTTCATTGCAGTGACTAATGAGTTCTAAATCATTATCTGTTTACATGTTCGTTCTCCCCAAGTGACCATGAGCTCATTTAGGGATTCAGTGACTCATTTTTGTTCATCCATTTCATCCCCAATATTAATTCCAACATTTGACCCATATCTGTGTGCTGAATAAATGTTTTTTGAACTACAGGAGCTCATAAACACTGCCTCTTCTGTTCTTTCCCACTGAAACCAGCTGTAATCATCAGCCTTCCAAATAAATTTTGCTCTATCTGTTTCTATCATAGAGCAATAGCATGACAAATGGATTCATAATGATGTAAAAACAATAATATTTCACTTAATAGAAGTAACATTATTTTATTACTTTGTATATGTAGCATGTTAAGGCATTTCTTTCCATTTAAAATTCTTTTTGGAATAAATGTTCTTTCTTTTGCATACTACTTAACTCATTTCAGTCATTCTTTTTGTGAATATTCATTTAAAGCTGTCTTTAGAGTTAACTACAAAATAAACCTTCCGTTTTCACTCTTTATATCTCAAGATTTAGTAAAACTGAGTCATTAAGTGCTTTAGCTACGACTAGCAGATGCATCTTTAAATTGATCCCTTTGATTAAAGCTACTTTGCAGGCTGCTGATAATACAGTCATACCAGAAGGAATTAAATGCTTATTGTTCTTGTTAGATTATACATCTCTACTTTACTCCACTATACAAATAGACAAATACAGCCTGCCTCTATTGACATGGTGGGAAGGAGGGGAATGTGACTTCTTTTGGTTTTCAAATCTTAAAACAATTTTTCTTCAGTTAATAGTGTAAAAATGATTGCACTGACAAAGTTAAATTCCCAGAATTCCCTCAGTTTTTTAGAGATGGACCAGGCAACAGGTACCATTGCTTACAAAAGCATCTTGACCTTGATGGAGCTTATGATGGAGAAATAAATTTTACATTTTTAATTTGTATTTATTGATTCCACTTTTCCATGATTTTTTAAAAACTCTCCTCATATGAATGCTTCTAAATGAAATGAAAGCTGCACTTTTCTTAAATAGACAAATATTCTGCCAATTGAACTCACTTACAATTTTTACAGATGATAGAGAAAACATTACTCTGGCTCATATCTGAATGATCACAAGTTTAAAATTAGTGACCTAATCAATGATAGTTATTCCTGTAGATTGATTTCTACTAGTGTATACGATTTATATACACATAAATGTAGAATAACACTAATATCAGCATTGTTCATCTGTTTCCATCATGGAAGTGCCTTTTATTTACTTCCTTTTCATTTTCATTGGGATTAACTTGGCTTTCGAGTTCCATGTTGGAAATAACTTTTTCTTGTAAGGAAAATTGAGGTTGTTGGATTGGCTATATTTGGGGTAGAAGTGATAGAACAAAACAATGATGTCAAATGGTCCTCGATTGGTCAACACATTCTCCATCCTCTCTTTATAGGTAGAGTAGTATTACACTTTGGGAATGGAAGAACCCATCACATGTTTATTCCTTGTCTTCCTCATTCATTCAATTAGCATTTTCTGAGCACCTTTTATATGCCAGGGACTACACATAGCACAAGAATACGAGAATGAACCATGTTTAGATCACAGACACATCAGAAATTTCACACTTTCAATACAATGAGGAAGGTCTGTGATACAGATATATGCCAGGTATTAGGGAAACATTACAGAGGGACCTCAATACGACTTGTTTTCATGGAAGCAGTTCTGCAGAGGGATGCAGGTATGTGGTCTCTCTTGTTTTCCCATCTAATCAACCAAAGTGCCTCTACTAGCCAAACATCAGCAATGGCTAATGAGGCCAGTGGTCATCAAGGTCCTAACAGACAGGCAGTACTGAGTTGTGCTGATTGTAAAAGCCCTAAACTTCTTATCCCCAGACATTACTAAGGACTTCCCTGGCCCTTCAACTCTGGTCCCTGACCAGCCTTGTAGCCTCCCCTTCATACGCTAGAACTCACTTATGATTTGAATACTTCACTTGTTCTTAAAAACTCAAAGTCCAAAGTCTCATCTAAATCAGCTATGGGTGAAATTCAAGGCATGATTCATCTTGAGGCAAAATCCCTCTATCTGTGAATCTGTGAAATCAAAACAAGTTATTTACTTCCATAGGATAGACATTCCCATTCTAAAAGCGAGGAATAGGCAAGAAGAAAGAGGCAACTTGTCTCAGCAAGTTCAAAACCCAGTAGGGAAAACAACATTAAGTCTTAAGCTGAAGAACAACATTAAGTCTTAAAGTCCTTTGACTCTATGCGCCACATCCTGGGCACACTGGGGTAGGGGTTGAGCCACCCCAAGGCCTCAAGCAGCCCTGCCTCTACGGCTTTGCTGAGTTTACTCTACCCAGTAGGTCTCGTGGGTTGGAGTCTCATGCCTGCAGCTCTTTTTTCTAGGCTGACCCTACAAGCTGGTAGTTCTACAGTTCTGGTGTCTAAGGAGTGGTCCTACTCCCACAGCTCTATAGGCATTGTTCTGATGGGGACTCCCTGTGGCAACTCTGACCCTGCAGCAGGTTTCTGCCTTGGCCCCCAGGCTTTCCCAGACATCCTTTGAAATCTAGGTGGAGACCACCATGGCCCCACAGCTCATACACCCTGCAGATTGAGCACCACATGGTAGCTGACAAGGCTCACTAGTTGCACCCTCTGTAGCTGCACCACAAGCCTCGCCTGAGCCTCCCAGAGCTATGGCCAGGGTGGTTGAGGAGTGCTGTACCAAGATGCAGGGAGCACAGTCTTGAGGCAGCTCTGAGCAGCAAAACCAGGGGGGCACCCTGGGCCTGTCCCCCAAAACTATTCTGCCCCGCTAGAGCTCTGGGCCTGTGATGGGAGGGGCAGCCTGAGAGAGTGCTGAAATGCCTTCAAGGTCTTTCTCCCATTGTCCTGTAGCACCTGGCTCCCTTCTGCTCATCTCCTTAGCGAATGGCCAGTTGGCCACATCCTTAGTTCATTCACTAAAAACACCTTTTCAATCTTTATATGGGCCGGCTGCAAATTTTTCAAATCTTTCCATTTTGCTTCTCTTTTAATTATAAGTTTCTTCTCCCGGTGATTTAATTTTGAAGTTTCTATGACTTAAAGTGCTGGAATTCGAATCTACCCAAGTTGGCAGAAACTCTGAAGTAAACTCCTCCAAGATAATAGAATAAACTGTTTCTATAACTATGATATGACTTTTTTTTAACTTTTAGTGAAAACAAATAGCAGGAAGATCAAATTCCTCCAATAATGGATTTTTCTACTCAATTATTCAGTTGTCGAAGCTGCTAGGCCATGCAGAACTGGTTTCAAGACTGCTCTACTGCCAGATGAAGCTATCAGGACTGTCAGTCTCCAGGGAGCCTGGGAATTGTTTCAAAATGGTCACAAAGGACCATCAGAATTAAATGTACTTTACTGGGGGAAAAGAGTCATTTTCCTACTGGGATTTGCTAGCCATATCATTCATCCTTCAAGGTTATCAAATGACTCTCAATAAACCTAATTCTGTTATTTTCAGCTGCCTATCCCAAGTATCTATAGCTAAATACTCTAATAATCTAGGTTTAGGTAGTCTAAACACAACAAATGTATTGTTTAATCCATGGGAAAAATTCTACACTATCAAATAATTAAATCTTTGACTGAGAGTTTTCAAATAATGGATTTTACTTTGTTACCTAAAGACTATCCTTTAACCTCTCTCCCCTTTCCAATAATCTGACTTTACAAAGAATTACCTTCTTACTAATGAATAGAAAAAAATGAAAAGTTTTCTCCTATTAAAACAAGTAAAAAAAAAAATGGCGATTTCCTGTGATTTCCAGTGACAGTGATAGATAGGTATACTAATTTTCTTAATTTTACCTGTTTTGGTTAAGTCTTTCAAAATCATATCCATTCATATTATAACTGCTACAGTCATGCAAACTTATACATTAGGAATGTTGGTCACAGAATAGTTAATGAAAAACATTTATTAGCATGTACTTAAACATTACACATACATGCGCACACATTGACACACACTCAGATACACAAATTCCCGGGGGTACTCTGATTTGATAAAGCCATCTGGAAGTTATAAACTCACAGACATCAGTGAGTAATGTTTCTCATAAAAGCATTTTTCACTTTATAACCCTCAAATCATATTTTTGGTATTCAGTTTACAGATAACTTTCAAAAACATTCCTGCTGTATAAAGCAAAGTTTACCACTGTTAAAGCAACTGCAGGAAAAAACACCAGACTATTACATTTAGAGGGCAGAAAATTTGAATCCTTTTTGAATTTGGTCAGAATCAAAATGATGCTCTGAAAAAAGAAACAACTTAAGAAATACTGAAAAGCTACCCCGTGTTTTAACAGGCATGTATTTTTAAAATAAATTCTATTGCATACGTTTGAGATTTCCTTCTTTTCTAATATAAAGGTATTGAGTGGCACAAACCAAGGAGACACATTCATTTTTTATTTTTATGTTTTGAAACAGGGTCTCATTATGTTGCCCAGGCTAGTCTTGAACTCCTGGCCTCATGCAATTCTCCTGTCTCGGCCTCCCAAAGTGCTGGGATTGCAGGTGTGAGTCACCACACCTGGCCAAAAAGACGTGTTTAGATGGCAGAACTTGGGAGCTGAAGAAAACTTGCAATATCCACCGCACCCCATCATCATCCACCTTCATTGATTGGATCACTTCAGTGTGCTCCACTCTTTGACAGAGAGTAGCGAGTAAGATTTGGGAATAGCAAAACAGAGATATCAGAAAATACTATTGCTTTTGTCATTTTTCTGCAAATTCATTATTTGGCCACGTCTACAGACAACACCTAGCTCTGTTGTTTTCAACAAGCTGACAGAGGTCTGGGGCTGACTCTCTATTTGAAACGCTCTGTCTTTTGTGAGCTTGGCAAATCACTTATCTCTTTGAAGCTTAGGTTTTGGTAAAAAGGTAAAAAGTGAAGATAATGATAATACCACTCCAGCCTGCCTCAAAGGATTGTAAGGAAGGTCAGGTGAGATCCTGTATGAGAAGGGACTTTGAAAACCATGTAATTGGCCACAGGTTTTTCCTGCCTGCTGCACAGATGAAATCAATCCACTGAGACCACAGCATTGCGATGGAGAGTTTAACTAATGTGGGTCGGTCCATGTTGGAGAACTGGAGTTATAACTCAAATCAGAATCCCTGAAGGCTTGGAGGTTTGGGTTTTTATGGGCAATTTGGTGGGCAGGGGTCTAGGGTATAGGTGCCACTGATTGGTTGGGGATGAAACCATAAAGGTGTGGAAAATGGTCCTCATGCACTGAGTCTGTCTCTGGTTGGGGCTACGGGATCTGTTAAATTGTAAGTCATGAGTCCAGGAGTGATCAGTCAGAAAAACACCTCAAAACAACAACAACAAAAAAAACAATCTTAGGTTCTATAATACTGATGTTATCTATGGGAGCAATTGGCAAGGTTGCAAACCTTATGACCTCTGACTACGTGACTCCTGAGCAGTAAGGGATAATAGAAACTATGCCTACATCTTAGCAGAGTTCAGGCCCCTCATAATCCTAACCTTGAAGCCTTTCATTCATTTTGCAAAGGCAGTTTAGCTTTAGGAAGGGCTATTATCATCCTTGCTTTAAGGTTAAATTATAAACTAAATTCCTCCCAAAATTAGCTTCCTCCTACACCCAGGAATGACTAAGGACAGTGTGGAGGTGAGAAGCAAGATGGAGTCAGCAATGTCAGATTTTTCTCACTGTCATAATTTTGTAAACCGAGTTTCAATCACAGAGCACTGCACAAGTGTGCAGTTTCATTTTGATGGTCTCAAAAGAGTTGTCCGCCTGAAAACACATCAAGCAATCCTGAAACATTAACTACATACAGAACCATGTGTTCAGATCACAGTTGTTTATACATCTGCCAAAGGCTTTGCAAAGCCCCTTGTATAATATGTCCTCTATAAGTCATCACCATGAGTAAGTCCAGGAAGACCGAAGATTCAGGGGTTATAGAAAAAGGTCAGCACCAACAGGGTGCCAAACCTAAGACCAAAGGCACCACATCTGGCAGTTAGGAGCATGCCCTTGTTTTTCTGAAGTGAGAATGAGGAGTGAACAATATTGGTGCTTCAGTCAGTCTAGTACTAAGTTTATAAACTGGATTCTGCTTGATCCACCTATGTGGACAAATTACAGAACCCCTCCCTGCCTCAGTCTTATCTTCTGTACAAGGCGGATAGCAATGATGTGCATATAATGAGGTTGTTAAAAGAATTCAATGAGATAATAAAGCATGGAGACCAATGCATGCAATATAGTAAGTGCTCAATACATGTTAGCCACGGCCAGGCACAGTGGCTCACGCTTGTAATCCCAGCACTTTGGGAGGCCAAGGCAGGTGGATCACAAGGTCAGGAGTTCGAGACCAGCCTGACCAACATGGCAAAACCCCGTCTCTACTAAAAATACAAAAATTAGCCAGTCATGGTGGTGTGCACCTGTAAATCCCTGCTACTCAGGAGGCTGAGACAGGAGAATCACTTGAACCTGGGAGGCGGAGGTTGCAGTGAGCTGAGATCGTGCGACTGTACTGCAGCCCAGGTGATAGAGTGAGACGCTGGCTCAAAAAAAAAAAAAAAAAAAAAAAAAAAGAAGAAGAAGAAAAAAATGGTTAGCCACAATTAGTTTTATTATCTTAATGGGAATTTAAACTCCTGTACTTTTATTTGCCCATTTATAATATTAATGTAAGCAACTACCCATCTCCTGAAAGTAGAAAACTTTTCTGTGCCTGAGATGTGTCTTGAAATACACAAGTAGATATTTTTTACTTTGAAGCAAATAATGTTCAAAAGAAACATTCTCTTCGGTTTAAGAGATTGGGCACAATAAGAGGTCTCAGCTCAAACGAGCAAGAGAGGCAAAGAATCACCAGCAATGAAAATGGCGCAGAGAATATAGAAACCCAGAAGAATTGTAAAGTACATTGAAAATGACAATATTGTTATTACACAGCGCCCATAAAACAGTTAAACATGCAGTTTCTGCCAAGCTTGTTTGCCATCACTTCCTAAATTTGGCTGGTAAGCAAGGAAGACATCTGGAAAAATAGTTAAAACAAAACAGTGTCTAATTAGTTTTAAAATATTTTGGTTAAAAAGTACAGTAATTAAATAATACAATTCTGAGAGGATAAAAAGAAGTGACTATTCTGGGAAGACATGGTATTGCATTCTTAGACATTTTCAGTGGAGACATTAGGGACTTACAAAGGAAGTATAATTATTTCTTCTTTAATTTTTAATTATGAAACTATTCAAACTATCAAAAGTACCAGATATTATGTTTCAAAAACACCTTTTCTCCACCACTAAGATTAAATAGACATCAATATGTTGCCTTATTCACAGAGTTATTGCTAAAACCAAAATTATATTCAATTATAAGGTTGGCTGGTCCTCATTCTAGTATTGATTCCAGCTGGTTGTGTAGCTATTTTTCTGTGACTAGCAATCCAATACAATAAATCAAAACTTTGGAGTAAATGTTGAATTCTGAATTGTAATTAAAAATCCTTTCTGTATACTGAATCTAAGAGACTCACTAAATGTCTGGCATCTTTGATTGAATTCTTTTTTTAATCAACTAAAGGAAGGCCTCCTTTAGGTGATGTGATTCTACCTACTCAGTAATATCTTCCCCATCAACTAGAATTCTAATCACAACTCACTCCTGTGAAGTTTATGTTAGCCTGAGTTTTCCAGAGAAACAGAAGAAAGAGAGAGAAAGAGAGAGAGAGAGAGAGAGAGAGACTTACTATAACAAATTGGCTTACACAATCATGGAGGTTGAGAAATCCAAGATTTCTCCAGCTGATTGGCAAGCTGGAGCCCAAGAGAGATGGTGATATAGTTCCTGTCTGGGTCCAATGGCCTGAGAACCAGGAGAGCCAATGGTGTAACTTCCAGTTCAAATCTGAGTCTGAAGGCAGGTGAAGTCTGATGTCTCAGCTCAATGACAGTCAAGCACAGAGAGAGAATTGTTTCATATTCAGCTGTCTATTCTATTCAGATCTTCAATGGATTCGGTGAGGTCCACCCCACACCGGGGAGAGCAATCTGCTTTACTCAGTCTACTAATTGAAATGCTCATCTCATCCAGAAACACCCTCATAGGCACACCCAGAAATAATGTTTAATCAAATATCTGAGCATCCTGTGGCCCACTTAAGTTAGTGCATACAGTTAACTGTTATAAGATGAGTGACAAAAAGTAAAGCTACTCTATCAAACACACACTCAGTTTGAATTCCCAGTTTCTGGTTGTTTGGAGCAACCTTCTAGCCAATTTTTTCTTTTGCACAGTAGCATGAATCAGTTGAGTCCTATGAAGCAATAAGATACTGGCAATTTTTAAATGCAGTGAGACAGGAACAGTGAGAAAACAAAGCAGCTCTCAGATGTTTGAACCAGGAAAGGCACTGTTAGGCTGATAAAGGAGTTGAGTTAAACCTATAGGATGTTGATGACAAATGCTGGGTAGTGGCAGTGATGATAGCAGATAAATTTTATTAAATGATGATAAGTTAGGTGGGCATTATAATAACAATAATTTTATTTCATCCTCATAGCAAGCATATGAAGGATACACTATTGTTACCTCTAGTTTACAAATAAGAAAATTGAGACTTCTGCAGATTACATCCAAAGTCATGTCATAGTGGTCAGTTCCAGAGCTGGAATTCCAACCTTCCTGTTGCTAGAAGGGGACAGAAATGCCAAGCAATACAGGCTGCATGGGGAGGGATCCAGGCAGGAAATACAGTATGGCACACCTTGTGTATTACACAGTTTTGCCTTAGGTAACTAAAGAAAGGATGAGTGTTACAATACTTGACAGTGTCAGAATCAAAGGGCAAAGAAGGAGACTAGCCCCTGATCTTTAGCTCAACTCAGAAAGTTGGCAGTAAGGATAGTTAATGCACCAAGTGAAGAAAAGGGAAATGGCAAAAGAAATATAAATCTTTTTCCCTTGGTCTTCTCATTTCCAAGGTTGAAATTAACTATATAGAAGAAAAAAAGAAACATAATAAAAAGTAAGACAATTGATTAAAAGGCAGAAAATACTAAAAAAAGGGGGGGGGAAATTTACACAGGTTTCTATGTAGGGATAATAGAATTAAGAGTAGTTACAACTATATGAGCTAAATCTCAATTTAGTTCATTTGAAAGCAAAAAGATAACACAGACGTGCTGTGCTTTGTATAACAGATGAGGCAGTCCTGTGCTTCCTAATACACTTCACATTGGCATGGAGGCTCTTTGGGTGTCTGTCATTCACTTCTGTGTAACTCATACAGCTTCCAATTTTCTAGAATAAGTGCTCAAAGATGTCATGATTCTTCAAGATTGAATTGGATGATTATCACAACAAATACTTTTCCATTATTAGGCAAGAGTCTAATTTTTCTTCTTTCAGAGTTATCTGGTGTGTGAAACATTAAGGGACGTAATTACTTAAATATGTTTGGAAATTCAAGACCAGAGATTAAGAACGTAGACATCGTCAAACCTGGCTTTTAATCCCAGCTCCTCTGCCTATTAATTAACTCAAGGACTTTCAATGTGTGATTTAATCCCGCTGTTTTCATATTTGTAAATTGCTGATTATAGCCATCTCCTAGGTTGTTTTGAGGATTGAGTAATATAAAATGACTCAAGTAATATCCTGATTCCTCAGTAAATGGAGATAATGAATGGGTGGATGGATGGATGAATGGGTGGATGGATGGATGGATGGATGGACATCCAAGAGGCAAAACAAAACAAAACAAAACAGTGCACATCTCAAAAAGAAATAAGTGGACTTAGGAACACCAAAAGTTTGGAATAAAGACATCTCATAAATTGTTAGAAGGTACCATCACCTTTCTAATGGCTGCTACTAGTTGTACAAGTATCTGAATGTCCATATGATTTCTTTGGCTTCGAAAATTAGACTATAAATTTAAAAGCATAAAAAGAACTCTCACAGAAAGCTCTGAAGACACCAGTGCTGAGACCTAAACCTTTGTGCCTCTCAGCTGATTAATCATGTAATTGTGGGCCAATACAGGGAGGTGGAATGCTGTGAAGGACGATGACACTACTTTGCTTAGAGGGACTGACGTTTCATTTCCTACCTGCCTTGCCAAATTATTCTCTTCCTCCTCCTCCATAGACTATCTTTGAGAATTCAAATGCTGTGAATTAACCTGTGACATTAATCATAGCCTCCTTGTTCCAGAATTTTTCATATCAGTGTTTTCCCATACTACACTCAGCTCTCATGTTTATGATTGAGAGGTGGACTAGAAGTAATTCATTTGAAAACAAATATGCAAAGAACTGTATTTACTAATCATCGCACCTGTAATGAAAGTCCCCCCTGAATGCAAGTAGGGGCTGGATAAGTGATCAGTTAACTTTTGTGTACTGGTTATGTTTTAAATATCTTCAAAAGTATGTTCATACCTTTTCTCAGAAAGTAAAAATGATCAGCAGAGACATCCACTGGCAAAGCACTGCCCTGATTTTTGGTAGCATGTTGCAAAATAGCATCCTGGCCATTTAAAAGGAGCCAGTTCTAAATAATGCCAGAGCCTCAGAACTCTTCTAAAGCTCAGTGACCAGGTGGAAACTCCACAGATCAGTTTAGGGCATATCTGATTTAAAACCAACTTGACCTATATAAGAATTTTAAGAGGACAAAAACTTTATTGCCTTAAATCCTAGAATTCCTTTCTTGTGTAATTGCAAATGGTCCTCAATGCTGTTTAAATGCTGCTATGAAGAAAAGACCCAGGGCTTAGAAAATGATGATTCTTTTGAAATAATCTCCTCAGAGCCACTAAGAAGGCTAAAGGTGGCTAATAAATGGTAAAAGAATTACCTACTTTATGATCCCTTCTTGCCTTTCAAACTCAACCTAACTCCACAACACCAACCCATCTACCCTCCACTCACCCCTAATCAGCACTTGCCTAAATAACTAATTTTCAGACCTTGCTTAATCATTACTTACTCTTGAGTATCTCCAACCAACCTGCCCTTCCATGGCCCTGCTCAAACTAATTAAGGTGGTCAAAGAAAAATTGCACGGGACAAGTGAAACAGACAAGAGTTAATTCAAGCCTATTACAATAGAACAAAGATATTGAGCTCGACTCCATTCAAACAAAAGGCAGGAGAGTAGTTAAGCACTGGATGAGTTAGTAGAAAACTACTAGAGGACATTAGTGGGGAGGTTGGTCAGTGTGATTAGGTCATTTATGTTTGCTAATTAGCACATAAGTTAGGCTCCTACCCTCCCACAGAGACTGGGAGATAGGGACACTGTCTTTTCTAATGATCATATTTCAGAGAACTGGCTCCCAGGTCCTTGAGAAAGACTTTCCTGGGTTATAAAACTGGCAAGACACTGGGAGATTCACATTGCAAAAAGGCAGAGAAAGTTTTCCAAAGTCAATCCTCTAAGAAAAGGGAGGTTAGGATCTTATAATCAGGAAGAAACTTATCTAAAGTTTAGTTGGGCTGAGGGAGAACATGAGGGCTGTGTTGGTCAGGGTCCTTCTGTCTGCTATATGTCATCATGGTACTTTCATAAGAGTTGTCCCAATTATAATTATTTGAGTTTCTAAGAATTTGACTATAAATTTATAAGTATAAGAAGAGCTCTTGGTGACAGTCCCAAAGGTCTCTGTTATTGAGCATAAAAAACGATTTAATACCTGTGTCCCTTTGGGCAGGTACAAAGTGTCTATTTTGTTTACCACCTTGTTCTTAGTACAGATCATATACAGAGAACTGGCACCTGGTAAACACACACTGAGTATATGTGGAATGAGGAGAAAGTTCTGGATAGGCCCACTTTCTTCAAAATTCCTCCAGGACTACAGTACTGTCCTGTCCAAAGAGCCTGTTTTCTCTTTTGTCTTTTCTTTTCTCTTTTCTTTTCTTTTTCCTTCCTTCCTTCCTTCCTTCCTTCCTTCCTTCCTTCCTTC
>NW_012121154.1:12078328-12080332 GCF_000951035.1 Colobus angolensis palliatus
CTTCCTTCCTTCCTTCCTTCATTCCTTCCCTCCCTCCCTCCCTCCCTTCTTTCTCTCTTTCTTTCTTTCTTTCCTTTCTTTCTTTCTTTCTTTCTTTCTTTCTTTCTTTCTTTCTTTCTTTCTTTCCTTTCTTTCTTTCTTTCTTTCTTTCTTTCTTTCTTTCTTTCTTTCTTTCTTTCTTTCTTCTTTCACTTTCTCTCTTTTCTTTTCTTTCTTTTTGAGATAGGGTCTTGCTTTGTCACCCAGGCTAGAATGCAGTGGCACAATCACAGCTCACTATAACCTCAACCTCCCAGACTCAAGTGATCCTCCCACCTCAGCCTCCCAAGTAGCTGGGACCACAAACACGTGCTACCATGCCTGGCTAAGTTTTTAAAAATTTTTCATAATGATAGAGGTCTCACTATGTTGCTCAGAATGGTCTCAAACTCCTGGGCTCAAACAATCTATATGCTTTGGTCTTCCAAAGCACTGAGATTACAAGAGTGAGCCACTGTGCCTGGCCAAAGAACCTGTCTTTTACTTGATTTTTCCCCTTAATAAGTCAAGTAAACATATATACCAAAAGTCTATACACAAAATGTAGAAAATATTTATTCACATATATGAGCTGGCTCAAAATAATAGATTTTCTCTAATAAGTGTAAAAAACTTTGGCATATCTTCTTCAGATTTACAAAGATGATTTAGAGAAACTGAGTGGCATGTGTCTCTTTAAAAAGTTATTTAAAACATTTGTACTAATGCTATCGTTTTCCCTCAAAAATATTTTCCCCTAGCAAATAAAGCATTCACAATCACTCCATTGATCATTCTTCTTTAAAGATTGTCATTGTAGTTCTACAAACATTTTAAATAATCTCTCAAGTCTAGCCTTAGACTAGAAAAATAGTTCTAACAGAAGAGTTTAAGTATTTGCAGCAACTGAAACACAAGCACCTCAATATGGACAGTTGTCCTAAATTCAGTTATTCAGCTGCATTTTTTTATTATACTTTAAGTTCTAGGATACATGTGCAGAACGTGCAGGTTTGTTACACAGGTATACATGTGCCATGGTGGTTTGCTGCACCCATCAACCCATCATCTACATTATGTATTTCTCCTAATGTTATCCCTCCCCTACCCCCCAACCCCCTGACAGGCCCCAGTGTGTAATGTTCCCCTCCCTGTGTCCATGTGTTCTCTTTGTTCAACTCCCACTTATGAGTGAGAACATATGGTGTTTGGTTTTCTGTTCCTGTGTTAGTTTGCTGAGAATGATGGTTTCCAGCTTCATCCATGTCCCTACAAAGGACATGAACAGAGAGCCAAATCATGAGTAAACTCCCATTCACAATTGCTACAAAGAGAATAAAATACCTAGGAATACAACTTACAAGGGACGTGAAGGACCTCTTCAAGGAGAACTACAAACCACTGCTCAAGGAAATGAGAGAGGACACAAACCAATGGAAAAACATTCCATGCTCGTGGATAGGAAGAATCAATATCATGAAAATGGCCATACTGCCCAAAGTAATTTATAGATTCAGTGCTATCCCCATCAAGTTACCACCGACTTTCTTAACAGAATTAGAAAAAACTACTTTAAATTTTATATGGAATCAAAAAAAGAGCCCATATAGCCGAGACAATCTTAAACAAAAAGAACAAAACTGGAGGCATCCCGCTACCTGACTTCAAACTATACTACAAGGCCACAGTAATCAAAACAGCATGGTACTGGTACCAAAACAGTCTTATAGACCAATGGAACAAAACAGAGGCCTCAGAAATAGCGCCACACATCTACAACCATCTGATCTTTGACAACCCTGACAAAAACAAGAAATGGGGAAAGGATTCCCTATTTAATAAATAGTGTTGGGAAAACTGGCTAGCCATATGCAGAAAACTGAAACTGGATCCCTTCCTTACACCTTATACAAAAATTAACTCAAGATGGATTAAAGACTTAAACGTAAGACCTAAAACCATAAAAACCCTAAAAGAAAACCTAGG
>NW_012121154.1:12080537-12090446 GCF_000951035.1 Colobus angolensis palliatus
CCCATCAAAAAGCAGGTGAAGGATATGAACAGACACTTCTCAAAAGAAGACACTTATGTGGCCAACAAACATATTTTTAAAAAGCTCATCATCACTGGTCATTAGAGAAATGCAAATCAAAACCACAATGAGATACCATCTCATGCCAGTTAGAATGGCAATCATTAAAAAGTCAAGAAACAACAGATGCTGGAGAGGATGTGGCGAAATAGGCACACTTTTACACTGTTGGTGGGAGTGTAAATTAGTTCAACTATTGTGGAAGACAGTGTGGTATATACTCAAAAGATTATAAATCATTCTAGTATACTCAACTGCCTTTTAAATAAAATATAAATGATTGTGAATCGAATATGAAGCCCAGTGAAATAGATCTTATTAATAATAAATCCAGAAATTTTCCCACTTTCTAGCCACCAAGAAGGATTTTTCATGCATGACTTGAAATAATGATCTTAAATTGTAACACAAGATAAAGTCTTTCATATCTGCCTGTACCAGCCTGTGATTATCCTGTAAAGACAACAAAAGCTGATGTACTTTTTTGTGTATTTAATTCATCCCTTCCAAAGTTTCAGAGTTGGAAGTGTTTTGATAGTGGCATCTTACATTTTTTTGTTTTTACTAGATATGGCTCATATTTACATAATGAGAAAACATCTGGATACAAAGAGGAAAGTCTAATCAATAACCTTCCGTGTTTTTCCTATGCTTTCTAATGTTCAGATATTTCCAGATGCCTGGATCACAAAGACACATAGTTGTCAACAAATAATTAGACATGTACTTTCCCTTTCCATCTAAATGTTCTAACTTCATATAGCCCCAAAACTCACTACTCTGTAGCTTGAATATGAGACTTTAGATTTTTGGGGTTTTCTTTAATATATTCATGGCAATGGTAATACCATAGCTTGTTGAAGATAAAAGCTGAACCAGTGTTTGTGTATCTAGAGAAAATGTGCAATCTATATACACTATATGAAATACAATGTTTGTGGCTACCAAGTAATAGAAAACGAACTCAAAATACCTTATGCCTTAAGCTTAAACAATAAAGAATCAAATCATCTCACTGAAAGGGAACTCACTGGTGAGTCAATTACAGACTAGTTGAGTGTGCAACTTCACAATATCATCACTGCCCAAGGTCTTGGTTCTTCAGTCTTCCAGGTGTCTGTGTTTCCCTCCAGACCAAAAGGTAACTGCCCCAGCTCCAGAAATCATGTGTCAATGCAATACAAAAGAAGCCAAGAGATGTTTTTCATCCTGGCTCCTTACTGCAATGTGCAATACTCATTACTATACTTTGGAAGAGAGTATGTTTTATGATCATGGAAAAAAAATGAAGAAAAAAGACATTCTATAATTAAGAAAATAATTTCATCAATTCTTTAATAAGCAGTTGCTTGGTTAACAATCAGCCACCTTACACACTGCTTACTATATGCTTTACAACATTGACTCATATAATCTTCATGACAACCCTATGGGGAAAATACTATTTTACAGATGAGGAGATTGAGGCATAAGGAGATCTTGCCCAAAGCATCATGGCTGGTAAGTGCCAGAACCAGGATTCAAACCTAGACAGTCTGGCTCTGGAGTCCACATTGTTAAATACCATGCTTGGCTGCCTCTAATTGCCTCATGTTTAAGATTCTACCTCTTCCAATTCATTATACATTGTTTGATCATGTTAGCTTTCCATTTCTTAATGAAAATCTTATTTGGGTTATGTCAGAGACCTAAATAATCCTCTTTTTTATAAAAAAGGAGAGAGGCCCTACACTAGGATTCTGAAAAGGAGGGGTAAAATGAAACTTACAAGATTCAGATTGTTTAGTCCAAAGGAAAAAACAATAAGATCCAGAAAGGTCATGTGACTTGGCCAAGGTCCCACCACCCCTTAACGGTAGTGCTGGGACTAGGATTCATGTACCCTGCCATATATTTTAATCAAGTTCACAATGATGTGTAATGCCCTCTGCACTAATGGAATGGATCCTGGAATGCAGGGCAGCAGAAGACAAGGCCCCTTAGTAGCTTCTTGAAAACCAAACCATTTATTGTGATTGTATCAGGAGCATTTATCTTGGGGCTCTATGAGACAGGAGTCAGCGGTGCTTCCTTTGCTGGACATGCTTTTTAAAACTGTTGATTTTGTTAGACATAAATGACTTTATAAGAATAATATGCAGTTTCTCACATTCACATATTATTGTTCTACAGTTGCAACTTACAGTCTTCTTGATTTGTCACTAATAATGTTGACTTTTGATACTATTTTGAGGCCACAGTATACAAAATATCCTATCATTAATTGCATTGCTTTTCTTTATCCTTCTCTGTCTTTCTGTTATTTTTCACATATTCCTCTTACCGAGACTATTTTAAAACTTCTAATGTAATGCCAGTGGTACTTTGTTACATATCAGTTTGCAATTATAATCCCTTTTTCTTTTTTTCAGAATTTCTTTGTCAGTACTCATATTTCTTCTATATAATTCAATTAAAGTACTTATTATGCAGAACAATTGAAATGAGAGACATCCTGATAGAATAATATTACATTTAGTATAGTTAGTAGAACCCTACCTATTTATTAAATCAATATACTGAAGTATCAATTCTCAAATAAATTAAATATACTTCCCACTTAATGCTTATAATTTATTCCTTTAATCAGTACATGTTTATTAGCTGGCTCAAGCAGTGTTCTAGATGAGGGGAGAATAACAGTGTCACACTTTTATTCCTCAAGGAGTTTATAGTCTTCTTGGGGAACTAGACAAGGATCATGTAACACAGCAGTCCCCAGTCTTTTTGGCACCAGGGACTGGTTTAATGGAAGACAATTTAAGACAATTATTCCACAGATAGGGGCATGTAGGGTAGCAAGGAGGGGGGAATGGTTTCAGGATGAACTGTTCCACCTCAGATCATTAGGCATTTGATTCTCATAAAGAGCTCGCAATCTAGATCCCTTGCATGTGCGGTTCACAACAGGGCTCGTGCTCCTACGAGCATCTAATGCTGCCACTGATCTGACAGGAGGCGGACCTTAGGCCATAATGCTCACTTGCCTGCCACTCACCTCCTGCTGTGCTGCCTGGTTCTGATACTGATCTGTGACCTGGGGATTGGGTACCCCTGATGTAATATATCAGGATCATGTGATAAGGGTAAGAACACAGCACTCAAAGGACCTTGAGACAAGCCTGGGACCCAGCCTTGATACATCAGAGAATCAAGCAAATTGTGTTAGGTGGAATTTGATCCTGGACAATTCAGAGGGCACTGAGAGGTCTAATAGTGCTTTGGATGTTTCATTAGGAATAATCTTCACTCCACAATAGATTTATAAAGGTGATTGTTAAGAGTTTAGATGGAACAATGGTGACTAAACCCTTTTGTCTATATAGATTGTTAAATATTTTTAGCTTCTATACCTTACCTCTTGCTTCATTGACAAATAGTACAACTTTTGCTTCCACAGAATAGTCCCTGCTTTCTCCTTCAAGTCTGTGATTCTTTGAATGCTTTCATATATCAACATCTATTTCATTTTCCCAGATACTTCTTACTAGTTTTAGTTTTTTTTCCTGGGCTTGTCTAGCCTCCATCTTGGTCCTTTGTTATACACAGCACCTCTAGCCAAATAGAAACACTTTTTATCTTAATGTAGCACTTTTCCCCCAAGTGATTTCCACTTATAGGTACATAGTGGTCCAGAACTCTCTAACTCATCACTGAGTTGGCCGTCTTTCCTGTGTGTAGGAATGCAGTTTGGGGATTTATGATCAAAGAGAAGGCTAAATGATGTACCCTGGTACCTTTCCGGTGGCTGGACTGATAGCCAGAGTGCTCTGCAGACAAAGGTGTCATGAGACCATGCATGACTGAAGCTGGCCTTCAAGGCCATAAAGGCTAGAGAACCAGTCTTGTTTCCTTCCTCCTGAAGACAGCCTTTTTTCCAACCCCTGAGAGCCTAAATCTCTATTCCTTTAGGAAAACCATCATCTTCTGCTCACAGAAGTTGGCTTTGTTCAGGCATTTGTCCAACACATCTCATATTCAAGTAATACCTGGGGCAAAATGATAACTCAGATTTTCAAGAGTTTCTTTACCTTCCAAGTCTCTGAACCCATCCCCAGATGTCCCACTTTTTTAGTCTCCAACCCCACTCATAATCCCATAAGCCCACTGATGCCAGTCCAAAAGTCAAATGAGATCCAGTCCTGAAAGTTAATTTTGTGACCCTTGAGGCTTACTTGAATCGGGGTTTTCTCCCTTTATGGATTAGTAGAAAACCCTAACATTTTATGAGAGAGGTTTCACTGAAAGAGTTCATCACTCCAGAAACAAGCCGCTCATGCTGTTTTCAGCATGCCCTTTCCTAAAAGCACAATGCTAATATATGAGCTCCCAGAGTTAACATGTTTGTACACTGAATTACTTCCCATTCCACCAGACTCATACTGAAAGGTGCAGCTGGTACTGGAATGAATGACAAAGATCACTGAAGAGTGTGCTGGGTCAGAGGAAGCCCAGGAGCTCAGAACTTTCACCAGAGCTTCCAAACAGAGGTGCTGACATGGACACCTTTCCCTCCAGGGAGTTGGCAGATCACTTAATCGTATTGCCATCTGTGGAGATAATGTCACACTAGAGAGTTGTTATCTGTCTCACAAGGGGGTTGTAACTGGCTTTTTAGTTGTATCTGTAGCCAGTAGAGGAGTTGGCAGCAGGCATGCTCCAACTTCAGTCCTTTCATTTTATTATATAATTGTTGAACAGGAAGAAGGGCAGGAAGAGATGACTCCTCCACTGATAAATAGAGCTTGCAAAACCTTAACTTTAGAGCAACTTTGAAATCTAGATCCCCAAAGAAATAAAAATAGGCCTCTCATGCCCCATCTTCCTGCCTTTTAGTAACTCATACTGACACAAAAGTTATCTCTTCCACCTACCAAAAAACATTCTTCCCACCCCAGAAGATACAGCACATGTGTTTATAATTAAATACCCCTGATTTCTACTTACATGCATAAACAATGAATCTCTTTGACTATAGTAAATTGTGTTTCCAAAGTTGGCTGCAACAGTATCCCCCATCCCATCCCACTTTTTCTTTTTCTTTTTTCTTTTTTTTTTTTTTTTTTTTTTTTTTTTTTTTTTTGACATTTCTCTTTGTCACCCAGGCTGGAGTGCAGAGGTCTAATCACGACTCACTGCAGTGTTGACCTCCCAGGCTCAACCAGTCCTCTCACCACTCAGCCTCCTGTGTATCTGGGACCACAGGCATGGGCCACCACAGTCAGCTAACTTTTTTGTATTTCTTCTAGAGACGGGGTTTTGCCACATGGCCCAGGCTTGTCTCGAATCCCTGGACTCAGGCAATCCACTTGCCTCAGCCTCCCAGAACGTTGGGATTACAGATGTGAGCCACTGCTCCCAGCCTTTAAAAAATAATAATAATAACAACTTTATCTAGATATACTTCACATACCATAAAACTCACATATTTGAAGCATACAATTCAATGCTCTTTAATATATTCATAGATTGTATGATCACCACTACAATTGGTTTTAGAACATTTTAATTGCCACCACAAAAAAAACTCATACCCATGAGCAATCACTTCCCCTTTCTTCTTCATCTCCGCCACAACACAGCCCTAGGCAACTAGTAATCTGTCTGTCTCTATAAATTTGCCTATTCTAAACATTTCATATACATTGACTCATGCAATAAGTGGTTTTTAATGACTGGCTTCTTTCACTTAGCATAGTGTTTTCAAGGGTCATAAATGTTACAAGTAATGCAAACGTTCATGTACACGTTTTTGTGCAGACATATGTTTTCATTTCTCGTGGGTATATACCTAGGAGTGGAATTGCTGGGCTAAATGGTAACTCTGTGTTTATACTTTGGAGGAATTACCAGACTGTTTTCCACAGCAGCTGCACCATTTTACATTCCCAGCAGCAGTGAAGGAGGGTTCCGGTTTTTCCACATCTCACTAACCCTTATTCTTATCTGTCATTTTTATCATAACCATCCTGGAGGATGCTCTCATTGTAATTTTTGATTTGCATTTCCCTGATGGCTAATGATGTTGAGCATCTTTTCATGTATTCATTATTTCTATATCTTCTTTAGAGAAATGCCTCTTCAAGTCATTTGCCTATTTTTAAATTGTGTTATTTGATTTTTATTATTGACCTGTAAGAGTTCTAGACACAAATTTGATATGCGATTTGCAAGTATCTTCTCCACTCAGGTGTTTTTTTGCAATGGGATCTTGACATTCCTCTTTCAATCTGGACTGATTATGTACCATTTGACAAAAAAAAAAAAAAAAAAAAGTAGCAATATTTTCTGAGTAACTTCTGATACTGAATCATAAGAGATCTTCAAAGGCCTGGCGCAGCAGCTCACGTCTGTAATCCTGGCACCTTAGGAGGCCAAGGCAGGTAGATCACTTTGATAGGTAACAAAGTGCTAGCAGCCCTCACTCTCAGCGCCTCCTCGGCCTCAGCGTCTACTCTGGCGGCGCTTGAGGGGCCCTTCAGCCCACCATGGGAGCCCCTCTCTGGGATGGCTGGGACCGGAGCCTCCTCCTTCTGCTTGTGGGGAGGTGTGGAAGGAGAGGCGAGGGCGGGAACCTGGGCTGCGCTCGGCGGCTAGTGTGAGTTCAGGCGGGTGCGGGCCGCGGGCACTGCCGGCCCAGGGCAGTGAGGGGCTTAGCACCTGGGCCAGCAGCTGCGGCAGTTGTGCCGGGTCCCCCGGCAGTGCCAGCCTGCTGGCGCTGCACTCAAATTCTCAGGGGGTTTAGCTGCCTCCCGGCGGGGCAGGGGTCGGGACCTGCAGCCTGCCATGTCTGAACTCCTCCCCCTGCGGTGGGCTCCCGCAGGGCCTAAGCCTCCCCGATGGGCGCTGCCCCCTGCTCCTTTCAAAGCTTCAGAGCTGTTGTTTTCAGTATATTTCAGACCTTTAATTACAGAGGAAAGTCTTGAATGTGGAGAGTGGGAACTCAAATCAGTTCTGTTTGAGTCATTGAATAACACTGTATAAAATCTGCTCTTACAAAACACTGTGAAAGGGGTGACCTAAGGAATGAAGAACAAAACATCAAGGGAGTGAGAAAGAAGGAAGAATTAAGAATTGTGTGGATAATTGAGTCCCCGAACTTTGCCTGTTTTAGGCTTCCTTCCAATCCAGCATTTATCTTGGAACTGCTGGGTCTTGTGTTCCATGAGGGCTGAGAACTCTGTGTATTGTTCCCTCTGTGTTACCTCACACCCTGCTACGTGGCTCCTGGTCCCATTGACAGCCCAAGGACTGAGGAGTGCAGGCACCGCTCGGGACTGACGGGCAGCTCCGCCTGCAGCCCCAGTGCAGGATCCACTGGGTGAAGCTAGATGGGCTCCTGAACCAGATGGGGACTTGGAGAACTTTTATATCTAGCCTGAGGATCGTATGTGCACCAATCAGCACTCTGTGTCTAGCTCAGGGTTTGTGAATGCATCAGTCAGCACTCTGTATCTAGCTAACCTAGCAGGGACTTGGAGAACTTTTCCATCTAGCACTCTGTGATTCTGTGTCTAGCTCAAGGATTATAAATGCACCAATCAGCACTCTGTGTCTAGCTCAGGGTTTGTAAATACACCAGTTGGTACTCTGTATCTAGCTAATCTAGTGGAAACTTGGAGGACTAGCACTCTGTGACTCTGTGTCTAGCTCAAGGATTGTAAATGCACCAATCAGCACTCTGTGTCTAGCTCAAAGTTTGTAAATACACCAATCAGTACTCTGTGTTTAGCTCAAGGTTTGTAAACGTACCAATTGGTACTCTGTATCTAGCTAACTCTGTATCTAGCTAACTAGCACTCTGTGACTCTGTGTCTAGCTCAAGGATTGTAAAGGTACCAATCAGCACTCTGTCAAAACGGATCAATCAGCTCTCTGTAAAGTGGACCAATCAACTCTCAGTAAAATGGACCAATCAGCAGGATGTGGGTGGGGCCAGATAAGGGAATAAAAGCAGGCTGCCCCCAACCAGCCAGCTGCAGCCAGCTTGGGTCCCATTCCACATTGTGGAAGCTTTGTTCTTTGGCTCTTTGCAATAAATCTGGCTGCTACTCACTCTATGGGTCCACGCTGCCATTATGAGCTATAACACTCACCAGGAAGGTCTGCAACTTCACTCCTGAAACCAGCAAGACCACAAACCCACCGGGAAGAATGAACAACTCCAGAGGTGCTGCCTTTAAGAGCTGTAACACTTACCACGAAGGTCTGCAGCTTCACTCCTGACAGCGAGACCACGAACCCACCGGAAGGAAGAACCTCGAGACATATCTGAACGTCTGAAGGAAAAAACTCCGGACACCCCATCTTTAAGAACCATAGGACTCACCGCGAGGGTCCACGGCTTCATTGTTGAAGTCAGTGAGACCAAGAACCCACCAATTCCGGACACAACTTGAGGTCAGGAGTTCCAGACCAGTCTGGCCAAATGTCGAAACCCTGTCTCTACTAAAAATACAAAAATTAGCCAGGCGTGGTGGTGCATGCCTGTAGTCTTAGGTACTTGGGAGGCTGAGGCAGGAGAATCCCTTGAGCGTGGGAGGTGGAGTTTGCAGTGAGCCGAGACCACGCCTCTGCATGCCAGCCTGGGCAACAGAGTGAGACTCCATCTCAAAAAACAAACAAACTGCAGATTCCACCTTCAAATTTTGAAACTTTTTCAAACATAACTACCATCCTGTGAGAAAGTCCAAACAACTATATGCAGAGGTCCACATGAAGGAGAAGCAAGGTTCCCGGCCCACAACTGCAGCTGAGCTTCCAGCCAAAGCCAGCATTAACTGACAACCATAGGAGTGAGGCCGTTTTGGACCTTCCAGGTAATACAGCACCCCAGACAATGCCATGTGCCACACAAGCCCCACACAGATGAGCCCTACCCAAATTTCTGACTTGGAATCCTGAGAAAATAAAGTGATTCTGTTGTGAGTCACTAAGTTTTGAGGTAGTTTCACAAAAGTAAATAACTGAAACACTGGGAAAGTGACTGTGTGTAGTTCAGAAATAAAAGGTTACACTTACTGAAGAAACTTATTAAGAAGAAGACAATGTTCCTCGGTGGTGTTATTCAGATTGTAAGCCTTGAATATTTTGGATGTTAGAGGGTTTTTCGGGCTTTTGGGCAGTAGGGACCTCTCAACTGCTGGATCACTTCTAATTTAAACCAAATACCATGAGTTTTTGACACACACACAGAACACAAGCATCTACCTCCAAAATATTCAGAATATAGTTTGTAGAGCTGTAGATATGCCCAGAAACCCAGTTCTCAGCGAAGCAGTCAATATGGAGAATCAGAGGCTTTCTCTAATTCCTGTGCTTTATAAATAAAAGAGGACACATTGAGAATCAGGAAGTTCCTCTAGAACTTCAGTTCTTCTAATAGTTTGCCACTCAGGCACAAGCCATTACATCTCCTTGGAATTCATTTTCCTCCCGAGATCTACAGAGACTCATAGAATATGTGGAGGTACTTCAGCTGTACCCGCCGTGGGGAAAGGGGGGTGGGACAGAAGGACAAGGCCAGTGAGGGGGCCTCCTCATCACCATCCCTTCAGCCAAGGCAGCTCTGCTTCTTAGGTAGAGCTTATGGGTAAGGAGGGTTATTATTTTGAAGGAAAAGAGAGATGGATAGGAGGATGGATGAAGAGAAGGAGGAAGAAGAATTTTCTGTACAGGACTGTTTAGTGGTATCCTTTCAATGCAAAAAAAAAAAAAATTAAATAGAGAACGGCAGGTTGAGATCTATGAAAGATGTCCTTTTCTTTCTCTAGTGGAAAACATGGGATGTGTCTTTGGTTTATTATGTAT
>NW_012121154.1:12090722-12107473 GCF_000951035.1 Colobus angolensis palliatus
AAAAAAAAGAGATATTTATCTCCCGAGAATTTATTAAAGAGCAAAAGGAGAATAAATCTGAGTTCAGGTTTAAACAGAATTTTTGGGGCATGTGGCTGTTAATCACTGAGATGGTTTATGGATAATAAACATTGTGGTTTTTCACCTCCTTGAAGACTATAAAGAAATATTAAATTCTTTATTCATCTTTGCACAATAGTTTAGGTGACACCTGCCTGTAGGTTATCTGCAGAGGGTCTTTCCCACTCCTAGTTTATTAAAACATCTCTGCAAATCATATTCAGTTGGACAAACTCTTCACTAACATTGTCCTTGAATGCAGTGCCCACCTGGATAGTCATGCATTTATTTCAAAAGCATTAATTACATTGAATACGTTGTCCTCCTTCACCAAGCAAAACATGAGAAAAGAAGGTGTCCTTTCATTCTGAATTAATTATGACATTCATTCAAAAACAATGACTGTAATTACTTTTGGCATTTTTGGTCCTATCACAGAAAACAGCCGCTTAAACAACAAACAATTTTGCATTTTTGATCTAGGAGCAAAATGCTGCATGTCTCAGTTCCACAATACTAGAGACAAAATCCTCCCACTCATGGGCACAAGCCCAGCAGCAGTAATAAGCATGGCACACCAGCAGGGAGAAAAGTAACACTTGGTATTTTCTCTTTTCAAAGTGTCCCACATGCCTCCTTCAATTTTGTTCCTCTATATTTTTTTAATCATAAAGGAAAGATAAGACCCTATTCTCTTTATCATTAGTCTTTCTGTTGAAACTAACATCACCAATCCTCTGTGATGCCTATTTGTGAAGCAAACAGCAGCCTCTTTTTCTCATTGGCTGCCCTCCACCTCCAAATTGCAAACAACTGGCAGTCACTAAGAGGTCAATGGTCACTTAAACTTGGAACTTCAAGGAGAAATTTTTACCGATTTTTTAACCCTTCCTTGAGGCCTTTTATGCACTGAATATGACCCTATCAACCAAATACGATCAAGGATACCCACACAAAGATGGCAGTGTTTAAAATGTTCACATGGTACTCACATCATGAAACTTCTTCAAAGTTTCCAATACAACACCCCTGCTAGCCAGCTGTCATCTTTCCTCCCATGGCCCTGCCAGAGCCAATTTGCCTGACAGGCCCTAATAAGCTCCACTGTCATCCTTTGCATATATTCAGTAAGAATAAACAACACAAAGTACTGTAGTCATTTCTTTCATATAAATAAGACAGTGATATTATGAGAAAAACATCACTGAGCCCATGTAATTTTTTCACTTTAATCAAAATATGTACTGGTTCCAGGGCCTAACATTTTAGACACGAGTGCCTGCTTCCTCACAAGATTGCCTTGCAGAGAATGTGCTGTTTGTGACTCATTATCAGCCCCGAAGACACTCGGTGGCAGGGCTGTGAGCATCAAATTTCCTGCCTCTATATCTATAGTCCAGCTGTTCGCAGCTACAAATGTAAATATCAGAGGCAGAAGGTTTTAAACTTTCTGTATTTTTAGTTTTTCAAATAGGAATCTACAAATAAACCAAATTGCTCTGGTTTGCATCTAAGCACTTTACCATAATTACCTCCCCTCCGTCTTAATTTTTATGGCCCTCTTTGTAGCAACCTGGAGTCTCCAATCCAGTATAGAAATCTGTGCAGTTTGGGTTATTTGACATATGGATGCTGGACATTGTGAGGACACAAAGGGATTTTAGATATTATGAAGAACTGGGATGACTTAGTTGGGAACATCCAGAAACCAAATTACATAATGATGGAGCACCCTTTCTGCTGCTTTTGTAACCAAATTATAGGGTGTGGGTTGTTATGGTGATAGAACCTCTGCAGGAGGAAGTAGAAGATGTTGTAATATTGGAGAGATTCAGGGTGAGCAGGCTTATCCACAATGTATTTGTGGAAGTTTTCTTCTTTCAATCAATTTAGACAAGGGTCTACTATATTTCCATGTTCTGCTGCTGTGCATCTTGAAGTCAACATCACCTGTTATTATTTTTCTCAATTGATGAATACAAAAGGTATATATTTATGGTGTACAACACAATGTTTTGGTATATTTATACTTTGTGGAATGGCTACACAAAGCTGATTAACACATCCATTACTTCTCTTACCATTTTTTATGGTGAGAACACTTTAAATTTTTCTTAGCAATTTTGAAGTATACAATACATTATTATTAACTATAGCCCACATGTTTTACAATAGATCTCTTGACCTTATTCCTCCTATCTAACTGAAATTTTATCTCCTTTGAGCAACATCTCTCCAATCCCCACCCCCGAGCCCTGGTAACCACCATTCTATTCTCTGCTTCTATTAATTTCACTTTTCTAGATTCCACATATAATTACAATCATGCGGCATTTGACTTTCTATGCCTGACTTATTTCACTTAATACAATGTCCTCCAGGTTCATTCATGTTGTTGCAAAAGGCAGAATTTCCTTCTTTTTAAAGGCTGAATAGCATTTCATTGTGTTTATACACCACATATTCTTTCTTCATTCATCATGCTTAGGTTGATTCTATACCTTGGATGTTGACATTACCTGTTGTTCTTTGAAACAAACTGATCTTTCCTTTTTCTCTGTTACTTCAATTCTGACGGGCTTTGACAGTTATAGGAGAGGGTCTTCTCCAAGAAAAGTATGCAATTTCTAATGGATTACTAGTTTCAATGCATCTCTGTGTCATCCCAGCTGCCCCAAAGGATTCTTACTCAGAGTTAAAATTAGATTTCCTACTCAGCTGTTCTTACAAAACAAGGACCCTTCTAGCTTTGCTCAGCCCTCGTGAAGATACCATCCCTTTCATTATTTGTACTGAATGAGTCTCTGTATAACAAATTAGTAGGGATTCAGCACCGGGGATAGTTCCTTGCACACTGTAGCTGCTCTGTACTGAGGATTTGAGATTAAAACTCTGAACTTCTAAAACTTGACCTCTGATCAAACTGCCATGCTAGACCTTCCCTAACGTAAAATCCAAATAAAACACATTTGCCTTATTATGTGTTATTGTAGGTAGAAAACCATTGAAAAAATCTAACATTCTCACCCTGCAGTTGACTGTTGCTCTTGCAATAAAACAAATCAGAAAATATCTATAAATATGAATTATCTAAACCAGATCTCTATAATCATTAAATGTGGCAAATGCATGGCCCTTGTCATGTTGGAGCATCAGGGCTTGTAGGGTCTTGGATGCCTTGGATGGAGGGACTTGGGAAGCAGGCAGAGAGGAGCACAAGTCTGAGGTATATGGCAATGACAGCTGTTCTCATGTCCACTGCAAATCAGGTACACATGGCCCATTCCTGCTCTACGTCAGTGCTGATAATTCTGCATGCATATGGGATTTCATCAGAGGTAATTTTGTGTTAGGAACGTTACCAAGCAAGCCTTGAATAGAATGGTATTTAATTGCTGCAGCTATTACCCTAGGCTAAGCTTTCCCTACTTCACTGCCATATTCAGCTAAGATAGCACAACAGAAATCAAAACATAGCACTGCCCTGACATACGTAATCCTCAGATACTGGCAAATAAAGTTGTAGAATTGGCCAAACAACAGAAGTCAAATGCTCAATGATTTTTTTATCTGATGATGTACTAAGAATCTATATTCACAAAATATCTCTTGGGGAGATATCAGTGATGACATAGATAATATTTAGTTTGAGTCTATGTTGTTGGAATACTAAATCTGAGTAGCAAATCTTCCCTTGTTGTCCCATTAGGTAAAATTTTCAAGTAGATTTTGCATGTGCAGAATGGTGGGATTATTTGCAACCAGTAGCATTCATATTACTGGGCTTCCCTAGAGCTAAATTTAAACTTTTTCTGTTAAAAATAAGTGTACCATTTTCATAGAACTTTCTATATAATTTTAACAAATGTTTGGTTCTTTTTTCAAATAAATTAAGAACTGACCCCAATTCTACTCTCATTGAGTGCCTTTGGACATTTAGGCTATAATTTTTGGAGGTCACATTGTAAATTGTAATGTTTTCTGAAATTAGATATGAAGCAGGCTTCTCAAACCCAAGAAATGAATGATTTGCCTCAGCACTGGTCCTATCAAACATCAACTTAAAATACCCTGGAAACATTATTTACTTAAGTGTCTGAAAATATTGCTAAAAAAAATTACCATGTTGCTTTCTGTCCAAATAAATTTTGTTTGGATAGTATTCCTTTTGTGTAACCACAATATGACCATTTAAGAAACCAAAAATATCCTATATGTGTTACCAGTCGGTGACTAAATAAGTCCTGTTGTTCTTTATAGTGTCAATGTTCTCCCACATTTCTTCTGGTGTATGAGACCTCTCTCACCCACTGTCCCTGTATTCACAGAAGGATGCTGTTGACATCACGGGTGTTCATATTCTTTAGCATGGGGATAAAGACGGATGAGGGATCAGCAGCTCATTGCATCTATGCATACCTTCTGGAAAGCTGGCTACTAGATGGCTACTGTTCACGATTCTGTTACTTTGCTCTCCAGAATTTGTGGTCCCACAGTTAAAAATTATTTGCTTTGTTTCTGAGGGCTACAAGCCAGTGTTGATTAGCTTGCAGTATTTATAGAGTAGGTAGCAGCACCTTCTATCTTCCTCAAGAAGTCTTCACCACATTTCTCTTGCCTGCCCTTCTCACCCCAAAATGGAAGCTGGTTAGCAAGGCTTCTGTTATCTGTCATTTGTTTCCAACCCTGCAGAGCTAATGCTACACCACGTCTGGCTTCAGTGCAGATAGAGTGGCTGTGTTCCAGCTCACTGCTCATGATGCAGACTTGCCAACCGATGCATACAAAGTGTTGAGAACACTATTTAAGATTCTACTTACAGTAACTGACCAGTGTATGTGTCAGTCATACTGGCCCTTAAACATGGCCCTGGGCTGTAACCTTTAGCTGACTCTTCAGCTTGATACAATGTTGCAGCCACATTGGATGGGATTCACTTCTGACCACCATACTACCCTTAAGTATGAAATGTATCAACCATGTGCATTTTTTAATGTTACATATGCCTCAAGGGTATGGATAATTTCTTTGTGCACTTTTCTTCTGCAGCAGATGTCAGCACATCATTTGTCAAAACACTGACAAAGAACTAAAGGTTCCAGCTGTCCCTAGTCATTCAGTTAGCTCCAATAAGCAAGAAGCCTCTGATAAGCATAGTACCAGGTCCCTCAAGAAAGAAATACAGGAGAAATAAACTCCTCAAAAACAAGGAGTTCGTGACTTAATGGCAGGGAGGAGTCTCAACAGACTTATCAAAGAAATTTCAGGTATTTAAAATGTATCTTTTATATTGCATGTGTACACTGAGATCACAGAAGTATTGGGGGCACATACAGGACAAATGAACAAATAGTGTGTGATAAGGTCTAGAGAGATTTTTCAAAGAACTTGAATGGTGAGCTGGGTTTATAAGGAGTTAGGACTGGTTCACAGAAGGAAATAAACATGCAATTAAGGGGTAATTGCATAAAAAAAGGAATGGGTGGATGTGAGAATATAGGTCACCTTGTGCAGGGTAGCATGCAGATTTGGCTGGAATAAAAGATACTGATTAGGAAAAAATATGAAAAGTGGGATTTCTGAAATGGTGAAGCTGCATAGAGACCATTGATAGGAGGCCTGAAATACCAGGCACAGGAGTTGGATTTGATAGCACCACGTGATGCAAGGCAGGGGACAGCTCCATAGTTTTGTTTTGCATTTTTTAGGTGTTGAGATATTTACTTACCTGATCTTTACAAGCCGGAACCAGTTCTCTCTCATGGCCCTTGTATATCAGTCAAGGTCCAATTATAGGAGAAAAACACACAGTAGCTTGACCAGAGAAAGTTGGATATAAATAATGATTATTTATAAGAGGACACTGGAGCAACAGATTAGCTGGTAAAAAAGAGCTCTAAAGAATATAAGAATATCAGAAATAAGAAACAGCCACTACCCTTAGGACTCAGAGTGTCCAAGGAAGAGCTGTTCACACACACCCACCATTCCCCAGGACCAAGATCCATACCTGATTAGAAAGGAAAGAGCTATGACTCACTGAATGGCAGAGAAGTCATTGTGGTGCCATACTGGTAGAACTTGCTAGAAATCTGCCTTTCAGGACTTGCTGAAAATCTGCCCTTGTGTAACAAGAAAAGCTGTTCACAAGAAGGTGTCTGATCTTCTGTCATGTTTCTGCAACACGTTTTACTGACAAAGCTCAACATCATCCTAGCTAACAACAACAAAAGAGCATTTAAAATGCCCAGCTCAATTTCTGCAGAGCAGGCAATGAAGTATATGTTTGTAACTGAGGTAATAAATTGATAACTGGAATATCTTGCCCTGTCATTTTGTAAAAGTTTACCAATGTCCTCTTTCATTTTCAAATATAAAACCATATTCACTATGCTTTTTAAACTACTCAGCTATTGTAGCTGACTCTACCCCCTCCAGAAATCCTGATTGGCCCTTGAAAGGAGTATGACCTAAGGCTGAGAATCAGTGGTCAAAGCTAATGTGACTATATTCAATAAGACTAGTGATTATCCCTGCAAGTAAAGGATGGAGGAAGAATGGGTTTATCAGTTTTTGTGAAAAAGACTGGGTTGGAGGAGGAGGGAGATTGTTAGTTTGCTATAAGTAAACTATGAGCCCACAATTTCATGTGACTCCTAAAAAATAAAATAATCTCCATTGGTGGGGTTCAGAACAAGGGATGTATTGGCCTAGTTTTTATATGCAGAGTTTTTGCTATTCCTTAAATATTGCATTCACTTCTAGGCACTTTCTTTTAACAAAAGATAGTAACGAACTACAGCACTTCCAAAACAGGATGATGAAGAGGCTAAGAATAGTGAAAATACCTGGCAATATTAGCCTAAGAAAAAGGAGGCGTAGACAAGACCTAGTTACAACCTTTGTATGTGTTTTGTATTAGAAGATGATTTTAACTTATTAGCATCCTTGAGGGAAGGGAAGAAACCTTCAGGAATAAGTTATGGGAAGGAAAACTGAGGATTAAATAAACACATTAACAGTGCTGGGAAAAATCAGGGACTGCTTTAGGAGGCAGTGAGTGACCTCTCTTTGGATAAGGATGGACAGATTTCTTTGGATTTCCTTCTTTCTCCAGTTCTTTATGAGATTCTGTGAGCAGGCCAAGGTAGCCCTGCTTATCCCAATATTACTGCAAAGAGACCAGGCTCAACCTTCGTATTTAGCCTATCCTTTAAATCATTTGTGTCGAATGAGGTCATGCTTCTTTTAGGAAGAATACAATTAAGAGACCTTTAAAATAGCTTTATATATTTAGGTAGCAACAAGAGTTGCAATCATCCCTGCCTCCCAGAGACCCAAATAATTAAATTCCAACACATAATTAAGTTGCGTAGGACCATTACTAATAATACTATTTTAATATGACCTTCGGGATGTAGACATTATTATTCTAATGAAAGGAAAGAATCTGTTGATTCATTTTAAACTATTATGTGAATTCTTAGCCTAGAGACTAAGTTCTTTAGGCTAAGACAGTTCTGTAATGTGAAGCAATTTCTAATAGATAACTACTATGAAATAACCTGTTTACATTTTAAAAGGTGAGCAATGACTATTTTATAAATGTTTCCTAAGAAACTTGATTCAGTTCTTCTAGTTTTCCATACAGCTAACCCTTTTAAATTGAGTCAGAATTACATATAGTTCAGGGCACCATGTTAGATGTTAAATGACAAGAGTTTCTTTGTTTTGAGACAGGTTCTTGCTCCTGTTACTCAGGCTAGAGTGCAGTGGCAAGATTTTCAGCTTCAACTTCCCAAGCTCAGGTAATCCTCCCACCTCAGCCTCCTGAGTAGCTGGGACTACAGGTGTGCACAACCACACCCAAACTACAGTAATTTTTTGCATTTTCAGTAGAGATGAGGTTTTGTTATATTGACCAGGCTGGTCTCAAACTCCCGGGCTCAAGCAGTCTGCCCACCTCAGCCTTCCAAAGTGCTAGGATTACAGGCATGAACCATGATAGGGGGTTAGATATGGAAACTATGAATACTACACAAGTAATTGGATAGTCTCAATAACCATGTGAGCATCTCAGAATAATTGGTTTTTTTAAAAAAAATTAAGTACAAAGGGTGATGGTGATGAGAATGATGACAGTTGATGATGATGATGTCTAGACACAACTTCTAGTTCTATGAGAGGCTTCTGAAATCTTTCCAACCCTGGCTGAGGCTTCTGTTTTGGTCATCTGCAAGTTACTCAGTTTCTCAGTGTCAGATGGCCTTTGGAAAACATCAGTCAGTCCTGAGTGCCAGTTGAATATTTGAAAGCCTAATTTAGTGATTTGTCTTCCATTCTGAGTTCTTAGATTATATTCAACAAATGCAACTTTCTAGGGAAAGAATATTAATTCCTATCCACAACAGGCATTTTGTCTGACTATTTCTACTCAAGTGGCCGAAAAAAGTCACTGTAAACTGTATGAAACCATAATGCAGGATTAAACAAGTCTACCTGGGACCTTCCCATAGGATGATGACTCTAAGGAATCTGCGGTGTCTCATCCCCATCAGTTTGGCTGAATGTTACAGCCATAATGAGCCAGGAATAATTTTGTTTCTTTGAGGAAAAAAATCATCTCGGCTTGCCATTCTTGTACAGCTTCCTTCCTAAAATGATATACTATTCACTTGTACTATGTACTTGTTCATTACAATATGGCAGTGAAGGATCATTTTGCATGATACATAACGACATGTACCATTTGTTGTTATGTCACATAATTACATTAATGGGAGCTACTTAATTTATCTTTTTAATCTGTCCTAGATGTAAAAGTTCTCACTTGGGAAGAATTTGCTATCTGTACATTTTCATCTTTATTAAAGTAACTACTAACATTGCTACCACTAAGTTATCATATTTCAATATGAGGTATTCATTTTCCCCCTACTCATCCTCCACCCTATTTCCCTGCTACCCATTTTGTGGGTCCAGCCCACTTGTGACAGCCAGCAGCTGGTGTTGGATACAAAGACTTCTTTGGTAGTGTCAACCACCTCTATCAAGTCACCTACGTATTTTGGTGATTTTAATAAAGCAATGTATGATTATTATCCACTATTATTCTAAACTTTTATGATATCTAACAAATATCTTTATTTCTCCCTGATGTCTTCTTCATTTTCTATAGTAGATATATAAATACCAATAGCTAACAAACATTTATTCATAAAATATGAGGTCCCTGTGTCTATTAACTAGCTCAGGCTGCCATAGCAAATACCATATGCCAGGTGGCTTAAACATCAGAAATTTATTTTCTCTCAGTTCTGGAGGCTGGAAGTCTGAGAGCAGAATGCCAGTGTGGTTGGTTTTGTTCCTGGTGAGGGTTCTCTTCCTAGCTTGTAGACATCCCCTTTTCATTGTGTCCTCATATGGTGAAAATAGAGTACAAGTATCTTTTCCTTTTCTTATTTATATTAGGACCCCACCCATATGACCTCATTTAAACTTTATCGCCTCCTCATAGGCCCTATATCCAAATACAGTCACATTAGGAGTTGAGGCTTCAACATATACATTTTGGGCTCAAAGATACCAGGCACCAAAGAGGAAAGAGTGTTAGACTTAAAATGGGAGGGATTAAGTCAGTATCTGCAAAGTGAATAGTGAAACTCTCCCAGTCTTCCTCCATCCCCTGGCCCTAGCATGCCGGCATCCAGAATCGTATCTCCTAAGCAGAAGACTGTGGGATCCTTCTTTGAAGAAATTGAACCACACCAAAGAACTACAGGTCCTGAAATTTAGATATCTCCCCAGAAGGCCAGCTGGCTGTCCTGTTGCTGTGGCTGTGAAGCCCGTTACTATACCAGCCTTGCCTGTACCCAGAGAACTTCAATCATTGGTGTCTTACTCTTAGATATAAATGGACAGAAAGGGATCGTATAACATTTGGATAAAGTCTCCAACATGAAATATAGAAACTAAAACCAAAAGGAAAACACAGCTCAGGGGAAACAGAATTAGACACAGAACAGAATCAAATGTCAAAGAAACTGTAGTTAAAATGCTCAAAAAACTAAGAGAAGAAACATGAAACAAGAATAAAATGTTATGTATTTTTTAAAGAACAATTAAAGAATATGTAAAAACCAACTTGGACATTTACAATTGTATAGCCAAATTTTTTTTCAATAGAAGAATCTCCTGGAATATAGAACAAAAAGATTTTGGACAATGTGGGTGAAAAAGGTAATAATATAGAGTGTCAATCCAGAATTCCCAACACCCAACTAATAGGAGTTATAGGAAAAAAAGAACTTAAAAGACAGAAAGAAATGTTTAAATAAATGAAAGATAATTTTCTATTACTGGATGACATTAATTTCCAGTTTGAAAAGGCTTCCAAGTACTCACCACAATGAATGAAGAAAGGTCTACTCTAAAGAACATCATAATGAAATTGCAGAACACCAGGGAAAATGAGAGGATTGGAAAAGCTTCTGGAGAGAACAGATGGGAAAATGTAAAGAAAAAAGAATTTTTAAAAAGTATTAAACTTGTCAACAGAAACATTAAAATCTGGAAATCAATAAAACAGTATCTTCACAGTACTGAGAGAAAATGAAGTTTAACCTTGAATTCTATATCCAGCCAGACTATCATGCAAATATGAAAGTAGAAAAAAACATTTTCAGACATGCATGCAGTCAAAAAATTTATCGCTCTGCGCCATTTCTCAAGAAGTTACTGAAGAATGTGTCCTACAAAACCAAAGGGAATAAACCAAGAGAAAGGAAGGCAAGTGAGGACCAAACATGGGAAAGAGGCTAAGAGATCTTCCAGTATGAGAATGAAGGGAAGTTCCAGCAGGGCAACTCTGCCCAGGCCAGAGCTCAGTCCATCAAAGATGCAGCAGAAAAGCTAGAAGACTCTAAGAGGAATGTCTCCAGGAGGGAAATGGGTCAATAAGTTAAATGACAGATTTGACCCTGTAGAAATTGTACTGAGAGATTGTTTATAGAGCTGTTAGAGGTTGTAGGAAAGACTTAATCAAGTGCCCTCCCTTTAAAGAAAACCCCTGAGTAAATAAAAAAGACAATTAACTCTAGAAACAATAAAATGTAATTCAAGACAGGAAACAGAATCATATCAACTTTCTAGTGAACAATTTTTGCATAGTCTTTATAATGAAAACACTGAATATGTATGGACTTAACCAAAAGTTGATGCATAATTATATTGGGAGGAGAGGAAGAATATTTACCTACCGTAAAGGAAATTAAGAACTTTTTTCAATAGTTGGTGTTTAAAGCAGATGCATTTAGAGGTAGAAGTACATGTATATTATATAGAAATATGGAAGTTAATGCCAGAAGGAACAGTTCAAAGAGTTGAATGGGGCTACTAACATCCAAGGAATGGGAGAATGATGAAACAGGATACCAAAAAGTGCTAATTTTTTAAACTTTTATTTTAGGTTCAGGGGTACATGTGCAGGTTTGTTAATATAGACAAACTTGTGTCACAGGGGTTTGGTGTACAGACCATTTCATCATCCAGGTACTAAGCATAGTACCCAGTAGTTATTTTTCCTGATACTCTCCTTCCTCCCATCTTTCTCCCTCAAGTAGGCCCCACTGTCTGCTGTTTCCCTCTTTGTGCCCGTTGGTTCTCATTATTTAGCTCCCACTTACAGGTAAGAACATGTGGTGTTTGGTTTTCTGTTCCTGCATTAGTTTGCTAAGGATATTAGCCTCCAGCTCCCTCTTCATCCATGTTCCTGCAAACATGTTCCTGATCTCATTCTTTTTATGGCTGCATAGTATTCCATGGTGTATATGTAAAACATTTTCTTTATCTAGTCTACCATTGATGGGTGTTTAGGTTGATTCCATGTCTTTGCTATTGTGAATAGTGCTGCAATGAACATACACATGTGTGTATCTTTATGGTAGAACAATTTATATTCCTTTGAGTATATACCCTGTAATTGGATTGCTGGGTTGAATGGTAGTTCTGTTTTTAGCTCTTTGAAGAATTGCTTCCCACAATAGTTAAACTAATTTACATTCCCACCAGCAGTGTATAAGGGTTCCCTTTTCTCTGCAACCTAGCTAGCATCTGCTGTGTTTTGACTTTTTAATATTAACCACTCTGACTGGTGTGGGATGGTATATCATTTTGGTTTTAGTTGGCATTTCTCCAATGATTAGTGATATTTAGCATCTTTTTCATATGCTTGTTGGCTGCACGAATGTCTTCTTTTGAAAAGTGTCTGTTCATATCCTTTGCCTACTTTGTAATGGGATTGTTTAGTTTTTGCTTGTAAATTTGTTTAAGTTCCTCATAGATTCTGGATATTACACCTTTGATGCATAGTTTGCAAATATTTTCTACCATTCTAATGGTTGTCTCCTTACTCTTTTGATAGTTTCTTTTGCCATGCAGAAGCTCTTTAGTTTAATTAGATCCTATTTGTTAATTCTTGCTTTTGTTGCGATTGCTTTTGGTGTCTTCATCATGAAATCTTTGCCAGTTCCTATGTCCAGAATGGTATTTCCTAGGTTATCTTCTAGGATTTTTATAGTTTTAGATGTTACATTTAAGTCTTTAATCCATCTTGAGTTGATTTTTGCTTATGGAATAAGGAAGGAGTTCAGTTTCAATTCTCTGCATATGACTAGCCAGTTCTCCCAGCACCATTTATTGAATAGGGAGTCCCTTCCCCCATTGCTTGTTTTTGTCAGCTTTGTTGAAGATCAGATGGTTGTAGATGTCCAGCCTTGTGTCTGGGCCCTCTGTTCTGTTCCATTGGTCTATGTGTCTGTTTTTGTACCAGTATCATGCTGTTTTGGTTATTGTAGCCCTTTAGCATAGTTTGAAGTCAGGTAATGTGATGCCTCCAGCTTTTTATTTTTTTTCTTAGCTTTTTTTTTCCTTGGTCTTGGCTATTCTGGCTCCTTTGGGTTCCATATGAATTTTAAAATAGTTTTTTTCTAGTCCTGTGAAGAATGTCATTGGTAGTTTGATAGGAATAGCATTGAATCTGTACATTGCTCTGGGTCGTATGGCCATTTTAATGATATTGATTCTTCCTATGCATGAGCATGGTATGTTTTTCCATTTGTTTGTGTCATCTGTGATTTCTTTGAGTAGTGTTTTTTAATTCTCATTTTAGAGATGTTTCACCACCTGGTTAGCCGTATTCCTAGGAATTTTATATTTTTTGTGGCAATTGTGAACGAAATTATGTTCCTTGATTTGGCTCTCAGCTTGGCTGTTGTTGATGTATAAGAATGCTACTGATTTTTGTACATTGATTTTATATTCTGAAACTTTGCTGAAGTTGTTTGTCAGCTGAAGGAGCTTTTGGGCAGAGACTATGGGGTTTTCTATACATGGAATCATGCCTTGTGCAAACAGGGATAGTTTGACTTCCCCTCTTCCTATTTGAATGCCTTTTATTTCTTCCTCTTGCCTAATTGCCAAGGCCAGGACTTCCAATACTATGTTGGATAGGAGTGGTGAGAGAGGGCATCCTTGTCTTGTGCCAATTTTGAAGAGAAATGCTTCCAGCTTTTCCCCATTCAGTATATTGGCTGTGGGTCTGTCATAGATGGATCTTCTTATTTTGATATATGTTCCTTCAATACCTAGTTTATTGAGCATTTTTAACATGAAGGAATGTTGAATTTTATCAAAAGTCTTTTTTGCATTGTTAATTATGTGCTTTTTGTCTTTAGTTTGGTTTATATGATGAATCAATATTTATTGATTTACATATGTTGAACCAACCTTGCATCCCTAGGATGAAGCTTACTTGATCATGGTGGGTTAGCTTTTTTTTTTTTTCTTAAGACAGGGTCTCTGTCACCCAGGCTGGAGTGCAGTGGCACAATCTCAGCTGACTGCAGCCTCGACCTCCAAGGCTCAAGCGATCCTCCCACCTCTCAGCCTCACAAGTAGCTGGGACTACTACTGACATGCATCACCATGCCCAGCATTTTTTTTTTTTTTTTGGTAGAAACAGGGTTTCATATGTTGCCCAGGCTGGTCTCAAACTCCTGAGTTCAAGTGATCCTCCCCGCTCAGCCTCCCAAAGTGCTAGGGTTACAGGCCCACCATGCCTAGCCAGATTAGCTTTTGGATATGCTGCTGGATTTGGTTTGCAGGTATTTTTTTGAGGATTTTTGCATCAATGTTTCAGTATGAATGGTACCAACTCTTCTAAGTACATCTAGTAGAATTCAGAATTTGGCTGTGAATCCACCTGGTCCTGGGCTTTTTTTGGATTGGTAGGCTATTTATTACTGATTCAATTTCAGACTTCATTATTGGTCTGTTCAGGAATTCAGTTTCTTCCTGGTTCAGTCTTGGGATGGTGTATGTGTCCAGGGATTTATCCATTTTTTCCAGATTTTGTAATTTGTGCGCCTAGAAGCGTTCACAGTAGTCTCTGACTGTTATTTGTATTTCTGTGGAGTCAGTGGTAATGTCCCCTTTGTCATTTCTAATTGTGTTTATTTGGATCTTCTCTCTTTTCTTCTTTATTAGTCTAGCTAGTGGTATATCCATCTTTAAAGAGTGCCATTTTTTATTATAAGACTGTTAGCACTATTTGACTTTTTCAACTATTTCTATGTGTAATATTTTGATTGAAGTACAATTTAATTTTCTTTTAACATAAAAGAAGTAGATAAAATCCTTATTTCATATAAAGGAAAGTATTTTGGGAATGGGAAGGGATGTTTTAAAAGCAATGCAGTGCAGACTATGGTTTGGCTCTTGAAAGGAAACCAACAACCAGATATATTCATGATTAATATTTACTTATCTATATGCCAGATTCATGTGGGTTGATAATCTGAATTAACATATATAGAGTCATTGACATCAAATAATTCCTCTAAACGGTATATTTGGAAACATACTTGAATTTCCCATATGTCAGAACTCCTTAATTATTCTATGATCTTTTTGCAGTTTTAAGGTGCTAGGAAAAAATGTCTTAGATTATAAGCAGAATGATGGCAAAATGGGGCTCATTCAGAGTACACAGTGCTAACATCTGTCATGTCATCTCCCTTTTCTGCTCTCCAGCATAGCTGAAAACTCTACCATTCATAAGTGACATTGGGTTTCCTAAAGAACTAGAGTTCTTGAGAAATGTGCTTTTTTAAAATTTTATTTTAAGTTCTGGGATACATGTGCTGAACGTGCAGGTTTGTTACATAGGTATACATGTGCCATGGTGGTTTTCTGCACCTATCAACCCATCATCTGGGTTTTAAGCTCCACAGGCATTAGGTATTTGTCCTAATGCTCTCCCTCCCCTTTCCCCCCACCCTCCAACAGGCCCTGTGTTCCCCTGCCTGTGTCCATTTGTTCTCGTTGTTCAGCTCCCACTTATGAGCGAGAACATGTGGTATTTGGTTTTCTCTTCCTGTGCTAGTCTGATGAGTATCACGGTTTCCAGCTTCATCCATGTACCTGCAAAGGACATGAACCCATTATGTTATATGGCTACATAGTATTCCATGCTGTATGTGTGTCACATTTTCTCTATCCAGTCTGTCATTGTTGGGCATTTGGGTTGGTTCCAAGTCTTTGCTGTTGTAAATGGTGCTGCAGTAAACACATGTGTGCATATGTCTTTATAGTAGAATGATTTATAGTCCTCTGGGTGTATACCCAGTCCTCGCCAGCGTCTGTTGTTTCCAGACTTTTTAATGATCGCCATTCTAACTCATGTGGGACGGTATCTCATTGTGGTTTTGATTTGCCAGAAATGTGTGTTTTAAGAGTTTACATGAGTTGCAGTAAGTAAAACTCATTTACAAGAGTTTACATGAGTTGCAGTTATCCTTATTCCCTAAATAAGGAAAATGTGAGCAATGATCTTGAACACTTCGCAGTTAACTCTCAATGAATCTACTAATGGAGGGAATTGCTCAGATATTATAAAATGCTGAATGAAAAATAGTTATGTTTGATTTTGAAACGTATTACGTGATTTTAGAAGACTGTTTATCCCTCACATGCTGCTCCCTTAGGTTGACTCATATTAAAGACAGGTTTTTGTTTCCAAGTGAACGTATCTGTGGTGAGGGAGCAAGAATCAGGCAGGCTAGGTTGAAAATATGGCAGGGAATAAGTGTGTGTCGACTGTGTTTTGGTACTGCATTATTTCCAAGACAGTATATCTTCTTTCCAAGTGGGATGCCATGTAACTTGAAAACAACCAAAAGTAATAAAAGTTTTAGAATTCAGATACATCAGGCATTACTTTTGCATCACAAGCAATGCACTTGAAAGCTGGCAATATCAGACTTTAAATCATCAACCGCTGAGTCAAATTAGAATCACACGTAGCTTCTCACTTGAACGAGACCAGTCTGCTCGCTCCCATGCTTAATGCACCGTAGAGAACATAACATGCTCAGTAAATTGTATAGAAAGGATACACAAATGAGCTAATTTTGTTATGAGAAAGGATCTGGCCGATTGCTTGTGGAATAATTATCTCTCAATAAGTAGCCATCATTTGTTCCATTTTCATTAGAGGTATACCTGAGAATCAGAATGGATTTCTTTTGAAGAAAGGGCAGTATTTGAGTATATACTTCCCTTTCTTGGAAGTTTCCATTATGTGAAAAATGAGAGGATTTCTTTAGTGGATAGTCAATCTGCTGACGTGCTCT
>NW_012121154.1:12111863-12114402 GCF_000951035.1 Colobus angolensis palliatus
TTTTTTTTTTTTGAAGAGTCTTGCTCTGTCACCCAGGCTGGAGTGCAGTGGCGCAATCTGAGCTCACTGAAACCTCCATCTCCCAGGTTCAAGTGATTCTCATACCTCAGCCTCCCAAATAGCTGGAATTACAGGTGTGTACCACCACGCCTGACTAATTTTTGTATTTTTAGTAGAGATGGGGTTTCACCATCCTGGCCAGACTGGTCTCAAACTCCTTGCCTCAAGTGATCCGCCTGCCTCAGCCTCCCAAAGTGGTGGGATTACAGGCATGAGCCACCGTACCTAGCCCTAGGTTCTGACTATTAAAGATTCTTTAGGAGCAGTATTTAAATTCCTTCACACAGAGATTTTCTACTGACCAACATAACTTCCAAGATTCACAAATTGCTTTATTTTCTATTCCTCCCCTAGAGTAATCTGGTTGTTCTGGAATAAATATGATAGAGAACAAACATAAATAAGAATGTTTCCAAATGAAAATTTTTGTTTTACTTCCCCCTTCAATTTCTAGAGCTCAGTATATCTTGTTTTTACAAAATGAAGCTTCTCACTTGGGAATTTTTTTTGTCTCCTTTCTCCTCCTTATTAACAAATGTAGAGATGTTTACTTCTCCATGCAGAAATACAGCCACTGCTTGCCCTCCTGTCGGGTTTCTTCCCGTAGCCCGGGCCCCACTCTCACAGGCAGGGTGCGACAGGAGAAGGCTGGGGAACATCAGGCTTTGATCTGCTGCCAGATCCGATCAGAAGGCAGTTGGTGGAAGCCTAAGCCCCTGAAGGTTCCCCCTTTACCAGCAGGCATTCCACATGTGAAAAGATTATCCAACTATGACTCAGTACCTGCTTGTCGAGCTATTGTTGTGTTGTTGTTATTGTTTTGATCTTATGATACACAGTGATTTTTCTGTTTTCTCCAGTTTTACAAAGTTAAAAGCTTACTTTCTTTTTAGTCTAACTTCAGTGATATTTGGCCAAAGATTTTTTAGGTTATTTATTTATTATATCTTTTGTTTTCTATATTTTTCAAATAGAATCAGCTTTGTTTCTACTTTGCAGAGGGGGCATGAATCTGAAATCTAAACTTCAGATAAAATTGGATCCACCAAATCTCTCCTTTTGGTAGAGCCTAATTTGTTCACCTGGCTCTCTCTATAGGAGGACAGGCCTTCTGGTTTCATTTCCTTCTTACCCCTTCTTTACCAAGCTTTCCTGGAGGAAATAAAAAAGGGATATGGTAAATAAAAACTCTGAGCCTTCCTAGAGATTCATGAAACCGTCATAAGCCTCAATTTTCTCATTTTTAAAATAGATGTAATAATAGTACCTACTTCACACTGTTTTTCTTTTGATTAAATGAGATAATCCATAATTTTGGTATTATTCTTGTTGTTACTCTTAACTACTACTACTAGCACAAGGTCTGTTACACATTAGATATCTACACTGTAAATTTTTCTATGGATTTTCTTGAAAAGTTTCTAGAAATTTAAATCTTGCAATCTCCAGGGTAAAACTAGAGCAGTAAAGAAATTGAATGCCCCACAGAGGGCTCAAGGTCAGTAGAGATTAACCCTGGCTGTGCACTGGAATCACCCGAAGAGCTTTACAAACTATTGATGCCTGGACCCCACCCCAAAGGAAATAAATCATTTAGTCTGAGATGCAGTCTGGGCTTTTTAAAAGCTCCCCAGATGGGCTGGGCACGGTGGCTCATGCCTGTAATCCCAGCACTTTGGTAGGCTGAGGTGGGTGGATCACGAGGTCAGGAGATCGAGACCACCCTGGCTAACATGGTGAAACCCCATCTCTACTAAAAATACAAAAAAATTAGCCGGGCGTGGTGGCGGGCGCCTGTAGTCCCAGCTGCTGGGGAGGCTGATGCAGGAGAATGGCGTGAACCGGGGAGGAAGAGCTTGCAGTGAGTTGAGATCGCACCACTGCACTCCAGACTGGATGATAGAGCAAGACTCCGTCCCAAAAAAGAAAAAAAAAAACCTCCCCAGATGATTCTAGTGGGCAATCAAGGCTGAAAACTACTGGTTTTGCTTAAATTTAGATTTAGGCCACCTGTGCAAGATCCAGCAGGGGGCTCTATCTTCAGTGCACAGCTTCCAAAAATGCCAATGCATAGTTCATTTACAAAGGAATTCCCATCCTACGTGGTGAAACTTGCAGGATTTTCTTGGGTGGCTATTGAACCATGATCTTATCCATGAGAAACCCTGAGAAATCTATTGGTGAGCTTTGATAAATGATTGTAGTTCAAATCCAAGCATCGTTAATGGATGTCAACTACTAGTTCTTTGCTAAGTGTTACCTCTATGGGGAGACTATAGCCCCTGATAAAATATATATATATATATTTAATGCCATTTGACCCAGCCATCCCATTACTGGGTATACACCCAAAGGATTATAAGTCATGTTGCTATAAAGACACATGCACAAGTATGTTTATTGCAGCACTATTCACAATAGCAAAGACTTGGAATCAACCCAAATGTCCATCTGTGACAGACTGGATTAAGAAAATGTG
>NW_012121154.1:12117377-12165072 GCF_000951035.1 Colobus angolensis palliatus
ACCAACATGGCACATGTATACATATGTAACAAACCTGCACGTTGTGCACATGTACCCTAGAACTTAAAGTATAATAAATATATATATATATATTTCCCATTTCTGAACTGACAGTTGTCAAAATAGCTTGTCATTGATTTCACAGATTAGTCAAAATGCTAATTACCAAGTACCTCCTTTATCACCAGAGAAATATTTCACTGATGCAGTCATTAATTACCATTTCATTTCCTGGATCTTTCTAGCCAGACTCAGAACTGTGTCTGTAGAGTGATCAATCTCATGGCTATAGGTGCAAAACCTCATGCCCCCCTCCACATCCTCTTGCCTGGAGCCCTTGTTCAAACACTAACCCAAGTGTTGCCTGCCAATGCTGTGAGAGTGCTTTACTAATTTTTCTTAACCCAACAGTTTCAAAGAAACTCCTTTTCCATAAACTGCCTGTAACACAGCCACATAAATATTATTGGGTGATTATATGAACGCCAACACAGGAAAAAGCAAGGATGCATTGGCAGCATCCATGCTCACTCCCAGGAAAGCAACACCTGGAATCTGTCCTGCGACTTCGTTAGGAGCATTTTCTTCATAAAGTGCCAAGTTGTGCACTTTATGATGTTTAAGACTGAATTTTCTTGATAGAAGGACTCATTGATATTCAGCAGTATGTGACATCCAGCAGGAGTCATGGCTTTATACTTAGCTGTAGAGCTGTGAGGGAGGCTTTGGGGCAGACTCTTCTCCCTTGTTAGTGCCTGTTGCTCTCCTCCTTGGGACATTCCTCCCTCTTTCCTGCTGCCCATGTGTCTGTCATCTATCCCAGTGGTTTCCCAGTCCTGCTGAACATAAGTATCACTTGGAGGAGCTTTTAAACTACAGGAGGCCCAAGCTTCATGCCAGATCAATCTTCAGCTATTGACATGTTTTTAAAGCTCCTAAGTGGTTTTGAAAAACAGTGTTGAGGACCATTAACCCAGGTCTCTTCTCTATTACCCCACCCCACCCCACAGCCCCTCTGCAGTTCCCAGACCTTGTCTCCACTGTGATCTTTCTATAAAAATGTTCCCAACATAACCAAGAGGCAGCCGTTCAGGTTTTTCCATTTAATTTTATGCATGATTATCTGAATTCTTCATATTGCTTTGCCTGTGTAGACACAGTTTATGCTTTGCTTATTTCGCATCTACATAGTAAACCCACGCATTCTTCACTGGGTGGGCCGGGGTTATTGCTAATGAGGCTTGCAATAAAATCAGCTCTCTTTAATGATGCATTTCTCCAATGCTGTTTTTTTTAATTGCTTTATTTTGATTTGCAAAGATTAATTTTGCCCAGCAATGACCCTCTTGGTTTAGCTTACTATTCCTCCTATTTATTGTTGCTTTCAAAAAGGAAAAGTGGGAGAAAAAATGCATTAGAAACAAAACTTGGACGAGGATGGATGGTGTGCATATAATCCATGAAATATATTTGCCCAGTGAAAATAATTTTTTAAAAAATTCCTCGAGGAGTACTATGTTCCCTAAGATGATCTCACAATAATTGTGTTCTTGAGAAAAAGAGAACGTGAAGTAATTCTGTGAAGGAAATCATGTATAAATGCAGCAAAATGTACCAAAGGTGCATGTCTAAAACTTCATGGGAAGTGAGGGAACTCTCCTGACATATTTGCTCTATTGGCTTGGGTTTTTTTAAAGTACAATACACCTATGCTGATGCTCTTTGGAATAGGACTTTAATTCTCCTGGATAGGCTCCGCCATAGCTCTCCAGACAATGTGGTATAGTGAGACATGAGGCTTTACCCTCAGGCAGGACTAGGTTTTACTCTAGACACCACCTCTTGCTTACCAAATAACCAAGAACAAGGCACTTAACCTCTGTGAGCCTCATGTCCCAGATTACATAAAAAAGAGGTAATAACAGTAATGTGAAGCCTAAGTACATTATGTACACCAACAACCCAATGTCAGCTGTATTGTAAGTTGGCTAGTAAATCAGCTATTCAGTTGACAAACATGCATTTTAAAGAATTTGTTCACTTCCACTTGAGTCGCTAGTTGCTCACCAAGGACTCCAAGTTTTATTTTCTATAGCACGCCCTACGCGCTATTAACATTCTTTAAGCTATCATCAACATCATTGTGAGTGAAGAAAAATAGCACTCTAAGTATGTACAATGAGGAATTATGATTCCGAGGTTTATTTCTGTGAAATAGGATGTAAGAATTGGCAAACAGAGAGAAAAGAGATCTGAAACCTTTTTGGCTGCATTATCTGGTTTCTATTGGGAAAATAGATTCTAAACTCAATAAGAAAATTGTTTTAACTGGGAAGAGTCTCCAAGTTTACGTGTAATGCATATTGTACTAAAATAAATTAAATGGGAAGACACGAATTATAGTTCCCCTAATCAAATGTAAACATAATTATAGCGGACTGAGCTATTGAATGTTTATATAACCTAAATCATTAGTCACTAAGTTTATTTTCCACAAGAATGATATACTTAGAATATAGAAATGAAACTTGAGTTACCAACTCACTGCTAATAGAAACTATTTGATTTATTCAGTATTTAGCAAACTTCTTTTGAATGCCAGATTCTGTGTTTAAGTGCTGGAATACAAACATAAATAAACACAGTGCCTGTCTCCCCTTCCATGTCCCAAGTACTCATGGAGCCATGAACATGAGTATCTCAGTTCAGTCTATGGAGTACTAGAAGAGCCTTATAAACAGACGTTGTTTATCCCAGCATTGTGTATCGCATCCTATACCCAGTGAAAGATGTCAGTAATACCTTGGATACCCCAGGACAGTCTGGAAGTCTCAAGGGCAGTCTGAATTAGTTAGTTCTTTTCATTTAGCCTAATGAAAGCACCAATCTTCCTGTTTTTACTATTTGTAATATAGTAGCTGAAGCATATGAGTTGTTGACCTAAGTTTTTCAAGAAGAGGAAAGTTCTCTGTCTGGACCAATTCTTGAAAGCCTCCCCCTTTTTCCAGACAAGCTCATGGCATGCAGTACCCCAAATAAAATAATCTGAACTAATACAGGCCTACACATCTCCAACTCAGGGCAGCTCTGGATTGGGTACCCGAATTTGACGTGAGCTGGTGATTTCTGACTGAGGAAAGTATTCATCCAGCCTCTGAGGAAATATAATGAATGAAGATGGGACTGGGAATTTGTGTTCTACAGGCATCTAGGAAGAGTCTTGAATAATTTGTCAGTTTTTCTTCCTGTTGTTGCATTGGTTCTCGGTACATATTTACAGGGTTATACCACAATAAATACTTATTTTTGAAACATACTGTATTAATTAGGAATGCTTTCAGTTGCAAGTAGCAGCACATTCAACCATAGTGGCTTAAATAATAAGAGTTTTGTTTTTCTCATGTTAAATTCTTGGAATTTGTTTTAAAATGTTCCACAGTGCACAAACCTCAGTGATTCTCCTCTCCATTGGATTCTCTTCTCACAGTCATTGGATACCAGCTGCAGTTCCTACCATCTCTTTTATGTTCCTTTAGGAAGAAGCAGAAAGAGGAAGGGGCAGCTTCTGCGTCAGGAAAGCAAAAGTTTCCCAGGAACCCTACAGCAGACTTCTGCTGACAATTTGTTGGCCAGACAGGAAAGGGAATTGGGAAGTGTCAGCCCACCACCAAGGTCTGCTGGACACCCCTCTCACTGACACAGTGGATAATATTGAAATAAACAGATAAATGAGCTGACATGCCTGCAACTAAAATGTATTAACTCATATTTGCAGTAATATCTGACTTACGAGGAAGGCTCCTAATGAGATAACTGGAGATTAGTTTGTATTAGATATTTAGTGTATATTCTCAGCTTCTTTACTGACTAGGCCAGACCATTCCCATCTATAGATCAAAGCATGAAGATATTTGCTCCTGAAGGACCTCTCTTATGTAGGAAGCCAGTGGCACAGACACAAGTCCTGAAGTATGTGCTGTTCCAATTCATGGACTGCTCTATTCATAATAGTGATTATCACAGCTATGGGTACTGTTTATGCACTGCCAAGCCCTGTGCTCAGAAGCTTTCTAGATATTGCCTCTCTGAGCTCTCCAACCAGCCATATTTCGTCCATTCTAAGACAAAGCTCTCAAATGATGTATACCATTAATATTTTATTTCTCCAGACCCCTACAAAAAGAAAAGCTGTCATTAAATCAATGAAATGTCTTTCCATTGGTGGCATCACAGAATCACAGAATCAAGAAACTGGTATTATTTCCATTTGAGGATACAAAACTTGTAAAGATAAGATAAGTTTTGGTAACTCACCCAGTGTCACCCAGCTGGAAACAAGCTTCTCTGGTTCTAACCCTGCACCATTTTGTTACACTCTCTTTCAGATTAATGTGATGATATATAATATAGTAACTATGATGTGTACAGTGCTTACTTTATGCCCAGCACTGAGATAAGTGCTGGTCATGTTTAAGCCCATATAAATCCTCACAGTGGCTGCCTATGTGGGGAGTACTAGTCCTATCTGGAAAACAAGGCTCTAAAAGTAAAGTTGTTCACTCAGATTAAGCCCAGGTCATCTGGTCTATGGCACAATTCTCTTCATTGCCATGCAGTGCTGTTTGTCAGAGTAACACAGAAGAATATTTAATTCTATACTTAGTCTACTGTACTTGCCATGTTCTATCCACCATCCAACACAAACCATAGGAAGCTCTGCGGACACGTCCTGGCCTCCAGGTCCTTTATGTTCTTTCCTTCCACTCCTTGCTTTCTAGATCAATCCGCTTCACTTGGCATCACTTAGCTGCTGCCCACCTAACCTCATGATCCAGGAGTTGAGAGAGGGTTTGACTGTTCTGAAGAGCAAATAGGTTAACAAGCAGAATTCACTTTATTGCATTAATTGGAAGAGCAGGGAAAGGCATTCAGATGGATGCTAGGAATGACAAAACACTTCACAGACACCTAAGGAACTCATAGTCTGGAGGGTGCATTTGGGAAATAGAGGCAGGCAAATGAACAAAATAAAACAGACTGTCCAGAAAGCTGTGGGAGCACAGAGCAGGAATCATGCAGTCCCGCCAGGGGATCCAGGAGGGCTTCCCAGAGGAGGTGGCATGAGCCTCTTACCACACAATAATGGAGGAGGGGAGAGGGTCTTCTGGTAAAGGTACAGTATGTACAAGAGCCCTGAAAATTTAAAAGGAATTTTTAGAGATCAAAGGACAGCACCCGACCCATAGTGACCTCTCAGCTAATATTAGCTCCTAGGAGGATAACTGGGACAAAGGAGTGGGGCAGAAGACCAGCCCAGAGAGGTGGACGGGCCCAAACTATAACATTTGATGGATTTCAGGTTTTGACAAACTAAGCAAAGCCTCCTGTTGGAAGGGCACAAGACTGTTAAAGGCATCTAAATTCAGGGAGAGGGAAGGAATTGTGTGGGACTATGGCAGAGATGTGAACCCAGGGGGTTGGTGAGAGTAGCAGGAGCAGGGAAATATCTTTACATCCAAAATTGGAACATGGGCAGTTCTGGAAAGGTCCACTTGAGATGTTGTCACAGCATCATTGGATCTAGCACCTTGTACTCAAAAGAAGCATGGTCAGTGGTTTACATTGACAGCACCTGGGGCTTGTTAGAAATGCAGAATCTCACTTCATCTAAGATCTACTGACTCGAAATCTCCCTTTTTGTAAGTAGCTTCCATCAGCCCATTGCAGTTTGAGAAGCACTGCCCCAGTATAGGGGCAAGAGAGCAAACTTTATCAAGGGCCCTGTTTTATTCCCATTCAAGAAGTGAGGCCCAATGGAAGGCTTTTACGTTGAGGGAAAGCGGCAACTGACAGCACATATCTGCAGTTGCTTGAATAAGCAGAAAGGAAGCCGAAGATGCCAAGATTGGATGCCACATGTTCTGGTGCAATGAACAGGAAGAAACAGTATGTAGGAAGAGACTGCTATTAGGCCACCACAATGAGGATATGGCTGTCCAGGGACTGCCTGAGCAATCATCTGTAGTGCACACATCCCTGGCAGCCTCAGAAGATGCTGGAGAACCTACACCGTGGAGCAAGGAAGAGGCACTTAGCAGACAACTCGCAGACAACAAGGGTGATGGTAGAAATCATTATTCCTCACTGCTTCCTCCTACTTAGCGAGCAGTCCCTTCTGGTAAGAGTTAGATACTTAAATGGCTTTAAGACTTAATGAATGAGGAATATTAGGGAAATATTTCAGACTAAGCTAACATTGACAATACATAAGCAAAATTAAATTATTCCATTCAGATTACTCCATTCCTTGCTGAAAGCATTGTTTTTTATTACACCTGAGTACTTCTAGTTGGTAACATTTAGAAAGCTTTTTCGGCCTGAAGAAGTAAGCACTTTAATGCTGTAAGCTTCTGGTTACCCTTTGCTTTTGTGAAAAAAAACACAATTGAATGGGTAAACAATCCACAGTGCATGAGGAATGCTGTCCTAGGCACTGCGGGGAGATGCGAAAAGAATTCAATGGTGGGAGAAGGGAACAGGCCATTAAAACAAAACGGACAACCACTTATGGTGACTCAATATTTCCATGGGGCATCACAAAGAAACTTGTAAGATGAATGATTCATGTTGTCAAAGAGAGTTTGGTTAAAAAAAATCAGACTCAGCAGTGACTTGCTTCAGTAAGAGTCTGTCTGCATCTCAAAGGACTTTTAAGAATCTAACTAACCATCTTTGTATGACAGCAGGGTCACCTCGGAGAAGAGCAGTGGGGTGAGGGAGCAGCCGCCGTAAGAATAAGTGAGACTGCGTAACACTGCGTGGGGTACGGAACGAGGGTGGATTTGAGCCAAGCCACTGAGGGAAGTTTATCAGATCTTTGAATAAGTAGAAAACAGGCTGCACTTTAATGAACCACACTGAGAAGCACTTCCCCTGGTGATGCAGTTTCTCTTCCATGACCTAAAAACATCCAAACCTCCTCAAGCTCTACAACTGGCAGAAATTTGAACAAAGGCTTGATTGTCTGGGCTGCTTATTGCTACTATTCTAAAATAAAGATTTTAAACCATAGGATAGCTGGCTAGAATGCATCGTAAGCTGTGTGAACCCAAGGTGCTCGAAGGATTAACGATCCCTGAGGAAATATGTTTGTGTGCAGCCCTGGACCCTGGGGCCTTGGCACCTGCTCCATGGTGCCTCTGTGCCTGGCAGTGGATCAAATGCTTGCCCTGGCACCTGCCCTCAGCATTTCAGTTTGTGAAGGAAAGGGAGGCAGGGTGCCTGTCTCTGTTTTTCATGCAGGCAGGACTAAGTTGGATACAAGAGATCCAGCATCATAATTGTTTATAAAAGTATACAATAGAAGTAGAAGTGACTTGAGCCAGCTATTCTCACTTCTGTCTCCAAGCTTGCATTATAGTGATACGTTTCTAGTGGCACTTCTATGCCTCCAGCTTATACCACGCTTTGATCTTGCCCATGAGGCACATGGGAGCATGTGCCCTGGAATCAGCTTCTGTCTGTCATTAGCAGTGAGACCTTGAGAAAATTAGTAATCAACCTGTCTGAGCCTCGGTTTCCTGACTCATAAAATGGTGATAATTTCAGGCTCACAGGCTATTGTGAGGATTAGATGACATCCCATATGCAGGGTGCCTAGCATGGTTTCCTGACCCGTAATATATGCTCTATAAATGTTAGTAACCTTATCTATGTCCCCCATATGATCCACAGGCTTTTGTGATAAGATGGAGACCAGGAAGAGGAGAGAGGTGTCTGAGTTTGCAAGCTTGGCAACTAGGTGAATGGAGATACTTTTAACTGAGAAGGGAAATACAAGAGGAGGAGGTGGCTTCGGGACAAGATGGTGTTTAGTTTGGCACAGACTGAGATTAAGAGGATGGGATATCCACAGACACTCAAAACGCTGACTTGACAACGTGGGGCAGTGGGCAGTGTTGACTGAAGCCATGAATGAGGGTGTGTAGACTGTGGAGAAAGGGCCAAGGAAAAGCCCCAGGGGACACCAGCACTGAAGGGTCAGTCGGGGGAAAACTGAAGCAAATCAGTTGGGGAAGTAGGAACAGAACTAGCTGACGGCAGTATCATAGACACTTGGCAATTTATTTTTTATTTTGTTTTATTGACATATAATAGTTGTACATATTTTGGGGATGCATGTGATATTTTGGTATCTGTATAGAAGGTGTAATGATCAAATTCAGGTCATTGGGATATCCATCACCCCAAACATGTATCTGTTTGAGGAATTTCAGAAAAGGTCTTAGCATAGGATCCAGTGCTACAAAGGCCTGGGAACACAAGCACTGCAAAGAGGCCACTAGGAAGTCAGGAGGGATTTTTGTAGTGATAGCACCCTGATTGCTGGAGATTGAGGAGGAGGTGGGAGGTAAGAGCTTGGAGGTAGTGAACGAGGGCCGCTCTCAGAAGGGACCAAAGCTGCAGGAGAAGCAAAGCCAGGCACTAGTTAAAGGCAGGAAAAACACATTTTATTCGGTAACTACTATAGTAGGGAAGAGCGTCTAGTGAAAACGGAGCTCAATTTCAATCTGTGCAGAGGTGACTGGGCATTTTAAAAAGAGAAGGAAAAGTAGGTAGTGGCAGCTCCAGCAGAGTCAAGGAAGTGGAAAATTACAAAAATCAGGGAGGGAGGCTATTCAATGTGATTGCCCATCTGAGCTTGTTAACTGGCACTTCTGTAGTTAGGCTCCTACTTTTCCACAGAGGCTGGGAGACAGGGCCCCTACCTTCAGATGTTGGCTGGAACAAACAGTAAATTCTCCTGGCAGCCTTAAGCTTTCCCAGATAGGAGCTTAAGGGGGCCTGGGTTGTCCCAGGGACACAGCCTTGAGCTATTAAAAACCATGTTACATTTGGCTTAGGTCTTAGTGCAGCTGGGGTAGATGAAATCGCTTGTGTTGAGAGTCTGCAGTCCTTAGAGGCCAAGGTTGAGGCCCAGTGGAGAAGAGGGGTCAAAGGAGCCTTACTTTGGTCAAAGGGAGAATCTTTATCAGAGGAGGCAGGGTCATGGAAATATAAAGATATTTTAAAACTGAGTGGAAAGATCCAGGAGAAAAGACAGATTGAACCAGAAACTGAGGTTGGAGTAAAAAGCGCAAGTGATTAGGCCACCCAGAGTGGAACAGTGAGGCAGAGAGAGGCCCTAAGGCCCCAAAGAGGCAACACTCAAAACCAGGGGCCAGCAAATATTCTCTGTAAGAGACCAGATACTAAATAATTTAGGCTTTATAGGCCATATGTGGTGTCTGTGGCATATTTTTCTCCTTGTTCTTTTAACCCCATAAAAATGGAAAAATCATTCTTGGTTCATGGGTCATCCAAAAACAGGCTGCAGGTGGATTGAGCAGCTACCACTTGCAAACACCTCTACTCTAAACCCCGGTTTGACCCCATCCATGTGTAGAGGTCACCCTTTTCATCATTCAGATTTGCATAGAACGCTTTGACGTTCCACCTGCCTGCAGGGACTTTCTCATGATGTTCACCTGCAAAAGTTCATCCCCTCCTCCCAGACAAGAAAAAAAATTACAGCCTCATCTACTAGGTGCAGAACTAATTTGTTGCTTGGCATCCCCCCAAATCCACAGGCCCAATTCATTCTGTTAAGCTTCGTGCCAGCAGCCTCCACACAGAGCCAGGTGATGTTGCTTCCCTAGAGACAGCACTTTTTTGCCCACTACTTAAGCTTAATTGGGAGCAACTTCCTGCATGACAATGCTCGCATTAAAAATATCTTAGGATGGCACCTAAGGTCTACCCATTCACTCCATGCCAAGAAATTCCTGACTTGCTTCCAAAGCGAAACCACAAGTAGGCAGTTTCAAGTCCCATCGGATTGCAACTCCACATGCGATTTAATTAATAGGTTTCTTAGTCAGTTGCATTATCTAAGAACAGAAACAGCCAAGCAGATGTGATATCTGTCCATGGCATCATGCTGGTACTTTTGCCCTGTATCAGCTGGCAGAAAATTCAAGGGCCGACCAGCAGAATTTGTTACTTTCAGATGATGATAATGTCTGAAAATTTCATCTGTTTATTTTAAATATTCAGACATATTTCCGTGACCAGAGGGATGTAGATGAGCTGCCAGAAATTAATGATTTCCTATATCTAGTACTCTTTGAAGTGTGCCTCTAAGAAAAGCAGCATGTTATAGTGGGGAAGTTCCAATTTGGGAATCAGAGTTGGATCTGCATCCCAGACTCAAATAGCTGCATGACCTTGGGCAAGTTACTGACCTTCTCTAAACCACAGACTTCTCATCTATAGGATGAGCATAATTGTACCTACCTGTGGGAATATCATGAAAATTAGACATATTACTTGCAACCTTCTGAGTGAGGCATCTGGCACCCAGAAAGCACTCCAGAAATGGTTGTAATAATAATACTTATAAGGTCATGGTGTCTCATTTTAGAACTAGGTGCCCAGTGCTTTGAATATTTCTTTTGCCTGAAAATGAAGGGCTGAGCAGTATGATTTTTTTTCTGACTTTTTCCATTATAATCCTATGAACCCCAGATTTCTAATCATATGCTTCTTCACCCCACCAGCCCCTTCCTCTAGTGCAGATTGTACCCATGTACAAACCAAGCAAACTTTCTTACAGAGGTACATGTGTTCATACTCACACACCCACTCCCTCATACCACGTACTAATTATTCTCTGCTACTTCTGATCATTCACACCTGACACATTCCCTGCCTCAGGAGCTTCCTACAGCTCCTGCCATCCCTGCCTCTTTCCCTTCCTCCTTCAGCTAGTTCAAGAAGCCTGTCCTGAGCAATGACAACGATTGTCCCATGCCCTCCATCTATCTGCACTTAGTTCTGTACTATGTAGCAAGACTTGGCAAAATACAGTTCCTATGTTTTCCCTTGCAGTTTTTTCCCATTGAATGTCTTTTATTTTTCACTCCATACGCTTGTTCTGTCCCTTTGGTTGTCTGTTCCTTGGCCAAGGGTTCTACATATTGTCTCCTCTATCTCTCTACTCAGTGCAAGCATAGCTGGCATCCTGTGAATGCTTTTGACTGGTGATTAAACAAGGAGAAAGATGACTGTGTAGGCAGGTATCTGGGTTTGCATTATGAATAGGTGCATTGACAATGTTATATTCCAGGAGATAACTTGGTCAACCCAATAGCAAATAAATATTCTGGCAGGAAATGTTTGGTATGGACGTTGGAGTAACAGTCCTTGAGTGCAGAACTGAGGATCACTAAAGGGCCACAGACAAAATGAAAAATCAAACTGGTTTTATTATCAAACATGACTGTTATGTGGACAAGGGTCAAATACACATATTTCTTGTATTGGATTGTTCGTAGCAGGGAGTTTTGTTACAAGAAATTGGCAAAATGTAAATAGAGCTGATACAGGCTACTTTGGCAAGGTGCATCTTTTCTTGCAGTGGGATTTTAACTTATGCTGCATTATGTCTCCTGCCTCTTATCTTCCTTTGAACAAGTTCTACCCAACCATTCACTGTTAGTTTCCTTGGTTACCAATGACTTTCAGTTTTTAATTCGTGAGTTTCTGGTGTTAAACAAAATAACTCTCTGTTTTTGTGCTGCATTGACAAAGATTAGAACTAATGATTGTGTTTTTGTTGCCAGAAAAGCATTACATTTTGGTTTTTTTCAATGAAAGTACTAGGTAATAAGAGAATAGAAAGTGACTCACAGGGCTTTTCTTTACCAGAGAGGTTTCATTTCTCTCATCACAGAATTCGGAATTTTGACATTTGGTTTTACACCTTTTATCATCAATCTGGTTGTACAAAAAATAATTGGAGCTTCTCCACCTGAATAAACAGTACTACTGTTGCTAATTTTTTTTAAATTTGTATTCCCTTCAATATTCCTGAATGGGATAAATGTGCTTTATATGATTCCAGAGAAAGTAGATGAGATGGGAATTAGGGATTGCAGATGAAAAGCCTGTTCCACAAAGGACTTTTTTTTTTTTTTTTTTTGCATGATTGCTAAGTACCATCCTATGCAAAAGTGAGTTTAACCTAAGTGATCCATTAGCCGAGGGAGGCCTGAGGAGGCCTGGTGTAGGCCAGAGAGGAGGGAAACACAAGCTAGAGTGGCTCTTTCAGGGGGAAAAAAATATCTTTGGGCTGGGGGCTGCTTTCCAGGGTGTGACACTGCTGACTTCCTGCTCACAGTCCCTGCTTACCAGTTTCCCATGGTGCACCTGGAGCCTGCTGACCAGATCTCCCAGCAGAGGCTGATATATGACCCTGAGTAAGGGATAGATTACGCATGGGCATCCTTCCCCTTCATGCTTCCTGAAGAGGATCTAAAAGGGTGGCCCTTTGAAAACTGCTCAACCTGAGGAGAGCTTGCCCAGAGGAAATCCACAGCTCGTGACCACAAGATTACTCAGATCACTGTCCTCACAGCATTCCCCTTCCACTTCTCCAGAATTCTCCAGAATCTGAGGAGTCATGGACCTGTCTGGCCAAATCTCTCCTGATTATAAGACCATTTGCAAACATGTTTTATTTTCCTTTCAACACATTATGTGGACAGTCTAATTATCCATGTGGGCATCTTCACATTCTACTGTCCTTTTAAAGAAAGATCATGGTGTATAACACTTCCCTTTGGAATCCATGTTACATCTGTTTTCTGAACTTTTGGTTGTTCACAAGCCCACACCTGAAGAAAAGCATGCCTAGCTGGAAAGAAAGTCATGGCCTCTCATTTACTTTCTTTTGAAAGGTATTACTAAACACCTGGCTGACTGTGATGGCTCAATTTCTCTACCTATCCCTTTTTACTTATTTTCAATCATGTATAACCTAACAGAAGATAATAAACGCTGAGGGGTCTTATAAGCATACTAATTGATATTATGAATCCTCTCCAAGTGGTTCTTAAGCATCAAAATATTCAATCACCAATACGTTATCCAACTCTGTATATTTTTAAACAAGTAGCAGTTTGTACAACCTGTCTTTGAAGCATTCAGACCAAATGAAATGCTGCTGAAAGGAAGCCTGCTTATCAATAGTATCAACTATTCTGAGCCACGTATAGCTAATTGCATTGGAAAGGCCAAGACCAAGTTTGATTCTTCAGGCAGAAAGTCATTGGTTGAAATTCATTCTGAAAATAAAAGTCTAGATTTTTTAAGTTTCTGTTGGATATACCAATGTCTTGTTTTAATAGCTGCCATTTCTTTAATGCCTAATATATGTAGAGATTGAATCCTCGCAGCAGTCCTGCAAGGTAGACAATGTTACCACTTTATTGAAGAATATGTAGCTAATTACTTTGCCAAATATTCAAAGGTGCCTGGATGTGAATACTGGTCTGGTTCCAAATCCCACACCCTTTCCAGTCCATTTGCTGCCCTCCCTCTGTGATGTTCATTCTCCCCATGCATCTATCCCTCCATCTTCCGTCTCCGGAGCTTCCTTCAACAGACTTCCCCTGCCCAACTCAGAAGTCATAGCTTTAAACTCTCTCTTTCCACTCTATTGAAAACTTCCACAATCAAATTTGACTTGAGCTGCTCTAACAATAGTAACTCCTCTGTTTTGACAACTGAATAATATCTCGTTTTATTTGGCTACTAACTTGCCAGTAGAAAGCAATTACAGTGATATGTGGGTCGCCTTAATCAAGTATTTTTCCATAGATACCAGCACAATTATTTTCAATGCTAAGTCTTTGACAGAAAAAAGATAGGGCCATTACATTGATTCATAAAGTGCTCATTAGAAAAAAATAATACATAATTTCAAGTAAAATTATGGAGAGCTTTCAAATTTTCTGCTGCCTTGCAGTTAGAATTGCTTGGTATTTAATGCTGACTTGGTCAAATAATATTCATATAGCACTTTATGCACCATTAAATATAAATGTATGTATATTATTGCAAGTTCTCAGTTCAGACTTCTTTTAAATATCAAGTGCATTTCTAGATAGATTAGAAGGAATGACTCAGAAGAAATACCTTTTCCCAACATTGCACACATGTATCTTTCTGAATTTTTCTTTTTCTTTCTCTCTCTTTTTTTTCTCCAGTCCAACTTTGAAAATATGCTGATTTAGTCCTTTTGCTACACAGCAAATCTGTGAAATCAGTTTAGTCCACCTTGGAATTGCTCAGAATTCCTATATATTGCATCAGTGTTCTCCATCTCTAGTACCTGGAGTACTTATTTAAAAGTCATCCCCTGGCTGGCACAGTGGCTCACGCCTATAATCCAGCACTTTGGGAGTCCGAGGCAGGTGGATCACTTGAGGACAGGAGTTTGAGACCAGCCTAGCCAACATGGTGAAACCCCGTCTCTACTAAAAATATAACAACTATCTGGGCGCACGCCTATAATCCCAGCTACTCCGGAAGCTGAGGCAGGAGAACCGCTTGGACCCAGGAGGGGGAGGTTTCAGTGAGCTGAGATCACGCTACTGTACTCCAGCCTTGCCGACAGAGCGAGACTTCATCTCAAAAAATGAAAAACAAAAGTCATCTCCTTGGGCTGTACCCTCCCAGATTCAAATATGGAGTATCCCAGGAATCTGAATTTTTGATGCATACCCCAAATAATTATGACACAGATGATTTCTAGACCCTACTTTGGGAAAGCTGGAAGAGATGAAGGAGTGAGCATAACTAACATTACCTTATTAGATCCTCAAGACTGGCATGTGAGGTAGAAATTTACCAAGGTTCAGTGAGGTCCCACTACTTACACCATCAGATTCCCTGAGCATGTCATGCACTCACACAGTTCTGTGCCTTTGCACGTGACCTTGCCATGGAACCCCCTTCTCCTCCCTGCTCAATGAGACCCTGCCCAGGCTTCAGGGCCAGCCCCAGGTAAGCAGACTGCATCATGCTGTCCTTGCTCAAGTTGCCCTTGGCTTGCTGTGTTGATTTGGCATCTGCCATGTGGAAGATGGCTAGTTCTGTGCCTGTCTGTGCCCCCACAGACTGTTGGCTCCTCTTTGGCAGGATTCATCTCATATGCCCAGCATCTCTGCCAGCGCCTGGAACTTAGGAGGTGCCTCCTAAATATGGCACCCAGGTTGTAGAGCCAGGATGGGATCCAGACTTCCATTGTTGTTTGGTCATTCAGTGCTCTTTCCCTCACACCAGAGAATCCAAGGCTGCCCCAGCAGGGCATGAACTTTTAGACATCTTTCAGGAGTGCTCCATAATACATGTTATAGCTACTTGCTTTTCCTGAATGCTTCTGGTGCCCTAAATACACAGTGATGGGGGAATTCTTAGCAGGATTAAAGGAATGATTTGAGTCCCTGACACAGACTGAAGAAACTACTTTTCAACACAAAAATTAAAGCCATTCTAGTGCAGTGCTCTAAATAAGCAGCTGAACTAAATGGTAGAAGGCCTTCACATTTGCTGCTCCTCAAAATCAGGAAGGCATTTCACCTTCCTGATCAAACAGTGAAATCAGGAAGCAAGCTGAGCTGCTACTGTAGAAAGCTGTCTTGCTTTAGTCTGGCTTAATCACAAATCCTATTTCTAAACCAGCTAGGCCTAATAGTCAAGGGATAGGATTAGAAGTAGCCCCCTGGTGTGCCTGCTGGCCCAGTGGCCCCCGGAGAAAGGCCTCATGTCACTTTCCTACTGATCATTTTAAGATGTTTCAAATTGATGCCTTTCTAGCCCTCTGGTTTCCCACAGCAACTCTTTTTTTTTTTTTTTTTTTGAGACAGTCTCACTCTGTTGCCCAGGCTGGAGTGCAGTGGCGTGATCTCGGCTCACTGCAACCTCTGCCTCCCGGGTTCAAGCTATTCTCCTGCCTCAGCCTCCCGAGTAGCTGCGACTACAGGCGTACGCCACCACACCTGGCTAATTTTTTGCATTTTTAGTAGAGATGGGGTTTCACTGTGTTAGCCAGGATGGTCTCCATCTCCTGACCTCGTGATCCACCCACCTCTGCCTCCCAAAGTGCTGGGATTACAGGTGTGAGCCACCGCGCCCGGCCAACTCTTTTTATTTAATTGAAACTGGTATACAGCAAGTGATCAGTTCACCATCTGGTTTGTCAGCACAATCATCCTGGTTTTGCCCATCTCCAATTCCAGGCTGATATCTCTTCCTGATCAATCTTGGCTTGGAAAAACAATGGATTTTTTCCTCAGTCCTCATGGGGGAAAGCTTTAGTCATTCCGTGCTGCCTGTTTGTACTATGTCACATTGTCTATTTCTATCAAGTGGATGCAGGAGGTATCTTTAGCAGAAGGTACATGATTTGGGTGTCAGAGAGAGTGGGAAAGTTGCTATATTAACAATTCGATGTGAACTTTCTATTTAGCTTCTACTGTGTATAGAGGCATAAGGAAATAGGCCACTCTCTGGGCAATGTCATTTAGATTATCTTGACTTCTGTCTTTGCCTTGAAAGTTATATTAATAGCCACATCTGCATAGATTTTTCCTTCGTTTGTAAATTTCCACATTTGGTCTCACAACAGCCCATTAGGCATCAATATTCATCTTGCATAATACACAGAAGTCAGGTGGTTTTCTCAAGGTCACATACTCCATCATATGCCATTGTGTCTGGTCCTCTTTTCATGACACTAGACCACTTTCCTTCAAAGTAGATGCCATACATCCTCATAGTATACCTAAGATTGTAAACTCAGATGGGTTTAAGTCTTAAAACTGGTGCTGCTGCTTGCTGGTGATGTGGTCATGAAGATGTCAAATTTCTATTATTAGTACAACTAACCTTCTTAATGGGAGGGATGCCTCAGTATTGAGATCCTATGAGCACTGATATCAGGAAGGCTTAGGGATGCAGTGCAGTGATGGTCCGTGACATCTCTGGACCCAGAGCACAGTGAACATCAAGATGATGTCAAAGAAACTCGGGTTCTCAAGAGGTGGCAATGGCAACTGAATGTATGCATGTAAACTACACACAGAAACCTCATTGATCTTCAGAAGTGTCGCTTCATTGGCTAAGGAGTGTGAAGGTGCTGCCCTGCCTATTCCACCCATGTACCCTCTTTCTTTGAGTCATTCCCACAAATAGTTAATATATCCAGGGCAGTAGTACTAAATAGCTGTACTGACTCATTTTAGACCATTGTTTGAAAGAGGAGACCACCGAACTACCCTTACTCACATGTGCTTATTCTCCCAACTACAGGCAATTAAATCAAGAAGTGAATGAAATCACCTCTGTCCTGACTTTTTTGTCCTAGTTTACTTGGTTGGAAGAAAAGAAAAAGATATTTTTATATATTCTGAGATGAGAACAAGGACAGGTAATTGGTAAATCTGATGTGTTGCCTTCATAATACAGTAGTCCCTCCTTACCCCAGGGAAATACTTTGCAAGACCCCCAGTGGTTGCCTGAAGCCATGGATAGTACCGAACTATATAGACCATGCAGGAATTTCTTTTTCCTTCCTCGTAATTTCACGGATAGAAGATTCATTCTTACCGTAGATTTTTGCAACATCAGCATGCAATATTTTTTTCCTTATTATGTCGAGAACTTTCACTTTTTCACTTAAAGGAAGCACTTTATGACTTCTTTGGCATATCCAAATTGTCAGCATGACTACTCTTACACTCTGGGTCCATTATTAAGTAAAATAAGGGTTCCTTGAACACAAGCACTGAGATATCATGACAGTCGATCTAATGACCGAGATGCCTACAAAATGGCTTAGAGCAGGTAGCGTCTACGGCGTGGATCAGCTGGACAAAGGGATGATTCCCAATCCAGGTGGGATGGCCCAAGATATTACCATTCTACTCAGAATGGCACACAATTTAAAACTTATGAATTGTTTATTTCTTGAATGTTTTATTTAATATTTTCAGACTGTGGTTCACAGCAGGTAACTAAAACCATGGAAAGGGAAACCACAAATAAGGGGGAGACTACCATATAAGGACATTAATAACTTTGAGACAAAAGCAGCGCGGGGTTTAATTTTATGGTTCAGTTCTGGTGGTATGATTGAATTAAACCATCTTCAGATAATAATTCTAGCAGAAATATGCTAGTAGTCATAGTATGCTTTCACTCTGCCAGGCATTTTTCATAGATTATCTCGTTTAATCCCCCCAAGGACCCAAGTGTGCAGGTGCTATTATTATTAATTTCCATTTTGCAGCTGAAGACACTGACAACAATGACCCTTAATAATTTGCCCAAAGTGACACAGCTAAACAATGAAGGTGCCTAGGGTCAAATTCAGGCAGCTTGGTTTCAGTCAAATCTCTCTATAACTGTGTGCCTCATGAGGTATAGTAGGTCTGGCTTTCTAAGCACTTAACAGAATGTTTACTGAATGAATGACACAAACAAATGAGTGAACAAACAAATAATGAATGAATAGTCAACTGGCTTGCAAAAAGGGTAAATGCAGGTTTGGAGGTACTTTTGATGAAACCTATCTTTGCTCCTGGAGTTCTTTCAGTTCACATCTTCTGAATTTGGAAACAGGATTTTCCCAAATGTTGACTCAAAATAATTTAATAAAGGCAAAAGACTTTGTAGGATTGCAATTAGTTCACTGATTTTTAAAGTCTTAAGTCAAAATATGTGATTTTCCAGAAACACTCTTTAGACATTTTAAACTGATACTCAGTTATTTCAAATGTCATGACCACCTGTATTTAAAAATACTTTCCTCTTTACTGTATTTTACTTCAGACCCAATTCCTCATGTAGCCTCTCCTCTCAAGTTAAGCTGTGCTGGGCATTTAAAAAAAAAATAGTGTTTATTTGTATGCCTATTCTGTCAGTGTTAATTTCAGTATAAAAAATAAAACATTATAACCTTGACTACAAATTTAAGAACTTGAAAGTTTTCTAGTTCCTCCTTTTGGGTTTATAGTCAAGGTTGTCTAGGGTGCATGTTGAATTGGAATCTGAAATGCTTTATGGATTTTTTAAAGTAATTATTTTAACCACATGCTATCACCCTGAGAAAGAAAACACAACACACCAAAAGTAACAAATAGCCAACATATTAAAGAAAACCTTTGAGAATTTCTCCTTTTTCCTCAACATCTTTGTGCAGCCAGGGCATTCCAACCCAGGAAGAACTGAACTTTTATTGGGAGGGATTCAGCTAAAGATCATGCAGCAGTTTCGGCTGGAATTCCCCAGCTTCAGGAGGAGCCGTGGTTCACTCATCCTTCACTGAGCATCGATCCAGGCTACTGATTATAAAGCAAACATGGCTACACCATCTGGCTGGAGAATTCATATACAACATGTAGAGTTGTAAAAAGACTTATATGCCCTGCTAGCAGCCTTATTGTCATGGGAAGCCAAAGACAGTTATGCCAAAGGTATATGCTAAAACTTTTCAGGTTACCGTGTAAGAGAGCAAGTTTGGTAAACTACATATCTTATGCAGAAAGAGAACAACCAGAAAACTCAGGGATCTGGGGCTTTGTCATATATTACAGAGACAAAATTATGTTTACTGTCACAGAATCCTATGAGTCTAGCATTGAATCCATGTAAATGAGAGGTCTTTGGAGTTGGGTGCTCAACTATCACTCACTCACACCTGTCACTTAAACCATGTTTGTTTACCTTAACCATTAGACCATCAAAACTTTGAAATAGACAAAAGATATTGCTGTATGTGGCTTTGGTGTAGGTGATGTACTAGCTAGCAGATCTGTCTGGAAAGTATCTAATTCTCTAGGGGTGTGTCCATTTGTTTGACTTGCTGTTTATTACAAAGCACATTGATGACAACTTTTAGAAAACTGGTCATGATAGAAATGATTCTTGCCTGATAACATTACAATGAATTTTGTCCACTAGAGCTAGAAATAATTTCCATTCCACATTCTGCTCCATTAAAAAGATAACCCAAAGGTTAAATTTTTATTGTCTTGGTACTATACATTAGGCAGTCTTATACCAAATTAGCCATTTTACTCAAATATTCTTTCTTTCAGCTTCTATAAAAAAAAAATTTTGACCCTCCAATTCTTTTTGAATACATGCTAAAAGAATACAAAAATTGTAATTAAAAACTTTAAGGTGTCTCAAATACATCAGAAGTTCCTTTCTTTCTCATTCTTTCAGGTTCAAAATGAATGTCCTGGTCAGGTCCCTTTCCTCAGCATGATAACTCCAGGACACTGGCTCCTTTCCTGTCTCCACTATTACCTATGGCAGGGGTCAGCAAACTTTTCCTTTAAAGGTCCAGAGAGTAAATATTTTAGGCTTTACATGTCCCTTGCAACTTCTCAGCTCTGTAGTTGTAGCACAGCATAGATAATGACTGAGCGTAGTTGCATTCCAATAAAACTTTTTTTTACCAAATCAAGTGGCAAGCTCGATTTGACCCACGGACTACAGTTTGCTGACCCCTGCCCTTGGATTTCAGAATCTACTGTCTGACATGAGAAGAAAGGATAGAGAACACACATTCTTTACTGAACCACCTTGCCCTGAAAGTGCCATATATCACCTCCATTGGTGAGAATTAGTCCCACGGCTTAGATGGGACTAGATGCAGTGGTACCTGGAAAATGTAGTCCCTGGCTGGAAGGCCACTTACCAAACACAACTCTACATGATGGAAAAGAAACATGTGTCCTTGAAAGACATCTAGCCATCTCTGCTGTAGGTATATCACACACGTAACAACTATCTTGCTGGCCATATAAATTGAATATACATTGAATTTCAGATTTCTTAAAAGCAATACTGTGTTCATGGGAGTACATTTTAGCACTTAATCACTAATTTGATTATAGTTATATGTTTCTTCACTCAGATACATAAGTCTGCTAATATAAAACTGGTTTTCAAAATAGGTCACTCACTTGGTGTTGGAAACAATAGGTCATGTTTTTATGGAAACACTTTTGTTATCCACAAATGTAGCATCTACTGGAAAGTGGTAGTTTGTGTATCTATAATTACTTTTTGGCTTTCCTGTATAGTTTTCATCAGAACACTCAGCAACTGGGTCCATCCATGAAGACAATATATTGAATTATTTCCATGGTTGAGGTACTTTCTTCAGAAGAGGAGGAGAATACGGTGTAGAGATTTAAAAGCCAGGTTCTAATTATAATAGTCCATTCCATTTAAAAATGTAACCATATTGAGACTTTTCTTAGCTACAAAAAAATTCCAGGAATGTCTAAGCTGTAGTTTCCACGATAACTTTGACTCCTCTGTGTGCATAAGGCCGGCTTTGTGTATCTACAAATCAGTTACATCAAGACCTGAGTTGTATCCAAGGCAGCAAGAGCTATGATTATAGACATTATAGACACCCTAATTCACATGTGTCCCTTGTTCATAACTTGTCTGAAAGTGTGATTTTTCAGTGAAGCTTAAATGTGTTTTATCTCTGCTCCAAGGTGAGTTATTTCAGATGCATGAGGAAAGATGACCTGTGTAGATGAGGAGGATATTGGCCTGTTTTGTGTCTGACTTTTTCTAGTGCCTAGATTGACAGATGTCTTTATAATCTCCTAACTAGCGAAGAAGACTCTCTGACTTTGACAGTGTGAGCTGGTGATTTCTCCTGCTGCTCATCTCTTCTGTCTCTTACCACTCAGTGTTCTCCCCCTGGGCTTAAAACCACAAACTGCAAACTCATTGCAGGTATACCCTGCTTTACCTTTACAAATCCATTTATAATACACCGTTACAGCTTTTAAATGATTTTTAAAATATGTATTAATACATAATATTTGTACACTTGTACTGGGTACATGTGACATTTTGTTACATGCATAGAATGTATAATAATCTAGTCACAGTATTTAAGGTATTCAGTACCTTGACTAGTTACCATTTCTATGTGTTGGGGAACATTTCAATTTCTTTCTTCTGGCGATCTTAAAATGTATTATACAATACATTGTTGTTAACTATACTATCAAACACTGTAACTTATTCCTTCTATCTAACTGTATGTTTATACCCATTAATCAACTTCTATTCATCCCTCCCTCTACCCTCACACATACACCTTTCCCAGCCTCTGGTGACTGTTATTCCACTCTCTGTCTCCATGAGATCAACTTTTTTAGCTCCCATATATGAGTGAGAACATGCAATATTTGTCTTTTTGTGCCTGGCTTACTTCACTTAACATAATGACCTTTGGTTCCATTAACATTGCTGAAAATGACAGGATTTCATTCTTTTTTTATAGCTGAGTAGTATTACATTTTGTATATATATATCACATTTTCTTTATTCATTCATCTGTTGATAGACAGTTAGGTTGATTCCACATATCTCCTGTTGTGAACAGTACTATGATAAACATGGAGGTGCAGGTATATACTGATTTTTTCTTTGGATAAATACTCCGTAGTGGAATTGCTGGGTCACAGAGTTTTATTTTTTGGTTTTTTATTTTTGGTTTTTTGAGAAATCTCCATATGGTTTTCCATAAACCATAAATTAGCTGTACTAATTTACATTCATACCAACATCCTCAGCATGTTTTTTTTTTCTTTTTAGCAATAGCCAGCTTTTAAATGATTTTTGATTAAACCTTTCTAAAGGTGCAAGTTCCCAATTATATATCCCGTCCTACAATTATCTGTTTTCATGGGGGGAAAAATCTTTAATTGGCTTCCATGCAACCTGTTAAATATGAGCACATAAAAGTGTTTTATGGTGGCTATGCCCATTCTTGTACTCACAAATCACTTTCACGCTCCCTGCCTGTGTTAAGCATCACATGCTATGGGCCATTGCTGTCACTTCGTAGATTTGACTTTTCAAGGCTCACATCCCAGCGCTGCTTCTACTCTCCTGGGTGCTTATGCCTGTAATTTAGATTAGCTGCCCCAGCAGAATCAATGTTGTCTGGGTGATGAACTTGTGGTCGGATTAGCCAATCTTCCTATAAAGTCTCCGTAACTGGATCCACTATCAGCGTAACTAATATGTGTTATTCATTTAGTGTACGATATTGAACTTGAAACAGCCAAGGGTAAATAGTAACTAAAGTTAACACGCCATTATACATGCGATTTACAACTTAGAGGAGTACTTAAAGAAACGCAAGGAAAAGATACAGAGTTTTCCACTATAAGATCATATAGTGATATCAAATTCTGGCTCCAATACTATTTGTGTGAACTTGGACAAATTATTTAGCCTCTTTCAGCCTCAATTTTCTCATCTGTGAAAAAATGAATAATAATAATCCCTATTTATTCAGGACCTTCTAGGTGCTGGGTATTGAAACAGCTACTTTCCATTCATTATTTGACATATTCCTAACAACCCAGCAAGGTATTACTCTACCCATTTGATAATTTAGTTGGAAAATTGGAGTTTGAATTTATCTTACTCTGCTAATATCAATGTCCCTATTTCTTTTGAAAGAATTATTCTTTCCTTCCATTACTTCTATAGATTATGATGAGAGTACTAAAGAGCTGTGGATGCAAGCAAGTGGGAGAAGGTTTATTCTTTTGAATATCTTTTCCTTTTTCCTTCTTCGAAACTTTAATTTCTGTGTGTGTGTGTGTGCATGTGTGTTTGCAATGGTTGTTTACGTACAGTTCCTATGTAGTAGGGTATATGCAGGACTGACATTCAGCCAACCAGTAAGACACAGGATGAGCCAAACTAGTGGGTTAGTGGCTTGGTTTTTCCTGGCTGCATCCCTTTTGACTCATCAGTACCATGCTGACTGAGATGTGAAATATTTTTAATATCAACTCAGGATAAATTATCTGGGTTCACACACCCCCTTTCTCCTCATTACACCACTACCTTGTTTTATAGACTTTCTGACAGATAGTTTTCCCCTTCCTGGATTGGGAACTTCTTGAGGTCAGAGTTTATATCCTAGTTCATCTTGTCGTTCTCAATTCCTGGCACAGTGAATGTATTGAATAAATGCTGGAATGAATGCATAAGTGACTAAGGAGTGAATTATATGAAACCAAGGATGAGAGAAATGAATAATCTCAGCTGCTAAAAAGTGGCAAAGCCAGCCCTGACTCCTTTCCTGCATCTTATTCAGTTGATGAGGGAATTAGCATCATAAGATCATGAATATGCCCAACACTTAGCGGGGCCTGACATATTTGTTTCTTCTCCTCCTCTACTCAAGTATAGTTAGGTATCTCAGCCTTGAACCTTTATTTTTGAATCCCAGCTTAATCTAGCCTTGGCATTTGTGGACTCAAGAGAAGCTCACCTCCCCAGTTCATCCTGAACCCTTGTGGAGTTCCTGCAGTTTTCCTTCACCTGCATCTTTCTTCCTCCCCCACCATTTTGGTTGATCCCAGGAATGGCTTCATGTTGCTGCCATGCTCTTGAAAGCAAATGAATGCTCAGGGTTTCTGCATTTTTTTTCTCAAATCGGTAAAGGAAAAATATGTGATCATTTCTCAGATGACTCTCTCAATACTGGTTTTTCTTTCTAATATAAATGAAATAATGCCCCCCCCCTTTTCACTTATCTTTTGATGTCTATCCTTTGCAGCTGTAGCTCACTTACTGGTTAATTTACATTTATGTACAAATCCCATTATGACACCCAGCAGACCCCTGCAGATTTACAGCCTCCTCCTTCATTTTTAAGGGCTTGGAATGACTTAAAATCCGAACTAAGCGAGAATTTAATTTTTTAAAACACTCATGCAAAGTACAAAAAGAGTTTATACACAGGGTAACTGAGCCACACATAGTATGAAGTTCTTGGGAAACACTAAATCATTGTTTTGTTGGTTTGCCTTACAAAGTTCTAAAAATAGAACATTAAATATAAAATAATTTGCTTTTATCTATACTATGTGTTCTCACCTAACACCTTTTGGAAGATCATTGATTTTATTAATCTTATGATTATAATGGCTAGTGCATGATCAGAGAGCTTTGTATTCAAAGGCAATATACAGGAAACTTCTGGCTGGTAGTTACTGTCCTTGCAATTTTCCATGGACTACATGAAATCTGAGCTCAAATGGGGCCAAATGTGATACTTTCTGATATTATCCAAAAGCAGTGTGCATTAGACTGGGGATGGGGAAGCTTTGTTTCTCTTTGGGCAAATACGCATGCAAGTATGGAACAATGAGACAGCAGTTCAGAAAAGAGTTTGATGAAGGGCAAATTTGCCTGCTAGGGACTATGAGTTTAGACACATTGCCCGTGGGATCTGATGGGTTGAAGTCAGAGCATCCTTAATTAGTGACAAGAGCTCAGAACTGAATTAGAACAATAAAGACAGATATTTCTGTTTTGAAGTTAGAGCCTTAGTTAAACCTGAGAGTGAGATGAAAGCACCTTTAACTACTCTGTTAGAAATGTATCTATGTGATTCTTGATGCTCATCTGCATAGTTCATCAAATGATACCGCTTGACCCATTTAAGAAGGGAAGAAACCGGGTGCTGAAAAGAATGTCTGTAGGACTATTCAGACCCTTGGTGAAAAGAGACCAACTGGACATGTTCAGTTCTTCTTCCGAGACTTTTCCAGGATCAGCTAAGAGGCAGGCAAGCCCCAGTAGCAAAGACTTGGTGCATGATTTTTTTTGCTTTGTGCATGATTAGGAAAAGCTCAGAATACATGTTATTTATAATTTCAGCATAAATCATGTATTCTAAACACTGATTTCTTCATCCTGCTCTGGTCAGTTCTCACATACCACACAGTCTTACTGTCAATCACACCACACAGCAAAAGAGATCCCAAGTGGATTTAAGAGTAAAAGAATCTTAAAAAAAAATTCTACAATGTATGTGACCATTTGATTAAATTTGAAATGGGAAAGGGACTTCTTGGTTTTTTGCTTTTTGTTTTTTGTTTTTTTGACAGATTCTCGCTCTATTGCCAGGCTGGAGTGCAGTGGCACGATCTTGTCTCACTACAACCTCTGCCTCCTGGGTTCAAGCGATTCTCCTGCCTCAGCCTCCCAAGTAGCTGGGATTACAGGTGTCTGCCACCACACCCAGGTTATTTTTGTATTTTTAATAGAGACGGGGTTTTCCCATGTTGGCCAGGATGGTCTTGATCTACTGACCTAGTGATTGACCCGCCTCAGCCTCCCAAAGTGCTGGGATTACAGGCATGAGCCACTGCACCCACCCAGGAAAGGAACTTTCTAAGGCATAAAAGTTATGGAATAAACTATGGGAGAAAAAAGATTGACATACTTTATATAAAACTGTAATATTTCTATACTTCAGGGAACATTATAATACAATTTTAATGCAAATCAAAATTAGAAGAAAATATTTCCAACAAAGAGTTAACATATCCAAAATATAAATCACGTATAAATCAATAAGAGAAACACTAAAAACTCAAGAGCAAAAGATATGGAAAATCTGAGAAATTCACAAGCAAAGAAATACAGAAGTATTCATCCAACTGTGCTGCAGGGTACTATTCTAGGTAGTGAAACATGGAGGTAGAGACTGAGTTCTTACCTTCATGGAGAAAACATTTTGATGTGAAAAAAAATAGACAATAAGCAAATTCTAAAAATAAGTAAACGTACGTGTCAGGTGGTGATAAATACTCTGGAGAAAAATAAAGCAGGGTGGGAAGGAATCTCCATGGTGGGAGGCCGTATACTTCTAAGAAGGTGACATCTGAGCAGAGGAAAGAGGTGGTACTCACCAAGGAGATATCTAAGAGTAGAGTTTTCTAAAAGAAGAAACAGCAGGTACAAATGCCCTTAGGCAGAGAGTACTGAGTGTCTTCAACATAGGAGCCACCAGAGAGGCTGGAATAGAGTGGACAGAGGGGAGAGTAGTGGCAGTGGGGTCAGAAAAGCAGCAGGTGGGAGCAGCTCATGCAAGGCTCCTTTTGGCCTTTGCTCCACTCCTTCCCTGCCACTCCTTTGGACTTGCTCCAAGTAAGAAGTCAAGCCCCTGGAAGTCTTGAGAAGAGTGGAATAATGTGACTTAATACATAAAAGGATCATCATTCTGGTTGCTATATGGAAAAGGGGTACAGGGAACAAAGGCTAAAAGCAGATAAAGCAATTAGGAGTCAGTTGCAACAATCCAGGTGGGATATCATAGCAACTTCCATTAGGGTGATAACAGAGGATGTAAAGAGAAATAATCACATTCTGAGTTGATTTTGAAGGCAGAGTAAACAGGTATTGCTAAAGAATCAAATGTGGGGTATGAGAGAGAAGAGTCTCAAATGACACCTGGGTTTTTTGACCTGAGCAGCTAGAAAGACGGATCAATTATTTTCAGGGTGGAAGACTGTGAGGACAACTGGTTTGGCAGGAAAATCAGGATTTCCCTTTTAGATATGTTACATTTGAGGTGTCCCTCCAAAACTGCTAGATGCAAGCATCTAGACATGAGGGCAAAGGGCAGATCTACAGATAGACATCAGGAAGCCGTCAGCCTAGGGATGTTTTTTAAAGCCTGAGACCAGATGAGATGACCTTTGGCTAGGTGTTAAATTGGTAGAGAAAAATTGTCAGAGGCTGAGCCTGGGGCTCTCCAACCTTTAGAGTCCAGTTAATGAGGAGGAGCAGCAATGAAGACTGAGAAGTATGGAAGAGTAATTTATGTAGTCAGATATGTCACAGTTTTTGCTTCATGATTTGCTCCATTGCTTTTATGCTCACCTAGCTATTGATGCTTACAAAATGTTCTCCATTTCTAAGGACACTGCGTATTAAATCTAAAGGCAAAACCAAGATCAGGTTTGAACAGAGGACTAATATCCCTGGCATAGAAATCACTTAAAAATCTTTAAGAGAAACACTAATGCATCAATAGAGGCCTACACATATGAACAAGTGTGAAGTCAGGAAATTGTAAGCTTTATGTTTATCATCTTTTTACTTTAAAAAAAATTATCTTTGACTTCCAAGGGAGTAAAACACATAATTTCTTAAGCATATAATCAGATGTAAAAGCAAAGATATAATGAAAAGTCTCATCCATAAACTTCCCATATGATGTGTTTATGATGCACATATTCTTTTCTGGTAGATAACATTCTATCATGCATACCTGGTCTTAAGAATCATCTGGCAAGCATATTGGATGGTGCAAACCATCTTAGAAATAGCACTGGTAAATACTTAGAAATGTTTAGCCTCACTCATAAATAAATAACATCAAAATGGCAAATAATGCAATTTTTTTCTAAATTCCAGAGTTGGCTAGGAGAAGTAAAAACGGTCTTTCTGAAACAGTGCTGGCAAGTTTGTAAAGTGCTACACATTTTCTGGAGGACAGTGTGTCTTATTTGTATCAAAAGCCTGAAAACTGGCTCACTCTGACTCAGCAGTCAAATTCTGCTTTGATTGGAAATTCTGATTCTAGAGGTGTAATCAAAGGAAACAGTCATTGGTGAGGGCAGATTCAACTACAAAGATGTTTACAAACATCCACGTATGAGGTGATAGAAAGCTGGGAACAACATAAACAATACAGAATTGGCTAAACAAACTATAGCATGTCCATATGATAGAATAACATGCAGCAATTTAAAACAACATCATAGAAGTAATAACAGAAAAATAACCTCAGCCAGACACACTGGCTCATGCCTGTAATCTCAGCACTTTGCGAGGCCAAGACAGGAGGATCTCTTGAGGCCAGGAGTTTAAGACCAGCCTGGGCAACATAGTGAGATCCACATCTCTACAAAATATTTTAAAATTAGCTGGGCGTGGTGCCCACAGTCCCAACACATTTGGAAGCTGAGGTAGGAGGATCATTTGAGCCTCGGAGTTCAAGGCTACAGCGAGCTATGATCACACCACTGTACTCCAGCAGGACCCAGTCTTCTAAAAAAAAAAAAGGCGGAAGAAAATGATCCCTATATAGTGAAACCATATGGCCTATTTCTATTTACATATGCCTAGAAAATAGACTGGAAGGAAATCAACCAATATATTATGTTCATCTCTGGGTAGTCACAGATGAATTATTTTAATTTTGTTGGATTTACCTGTTCCAAATTTTCTACCACATGTTTTTTAATTACATTGACATGTGGAGCAATTACAGAAGACGCAGCTAGGAATTTTCCACAAAGATAACACAGAAGCAACATTCTAGGGCAGTCCTGTCCACTGGAAGTTTGTGCAGTGATGGAAGTGTTCCATATATGTGCTGTCCAGTGCAGTAGTCACTACCCACATGTGGCTCTCAAACACTTGGAATGTAGTTAGTTCAACTGAAGAACTGAATTTTTTTTATGAGTAAGCACAAAAATTTCCTTTATCTTTGCAGATTAGCATGTGTTCCCATGACTGTTCATAAAAGAAATTTAATAAACACTGTTCTTCCTATATGGGGAAACTGATTTTTAATTTTCATTGAGTTAAATTTACGGAACCACATACAGAAATGGCTACTGTGTTGGACAGTGCAGTCTGTGGCAGATAGGCCTGCAGCATAAAGGAGGAGTCACCAGACCTTGTTTGATGCAAGAACTCTGGATTACACAAGATCTGAGACAATCAGCCCCACCGAATTTAGGATCCTCAGCATTTTCCTAGGAGTTTATTTCCAAACTTTAGTGTGAGAATTCATACATGCATGTAATTTAGGTGTAGATTAATTGTAAGATAAACTGTGTAGAGCTCTCATTTCGTAGTGTAGGGTTTTTTCCTCAATTTATATATTTGGTTCTTGTCATAAAATGTGTAATTAAAGAACTCTTCTGAGCTCTGGTAAAGAGAGAATTCTGGGCAGGATTAACGCTAGTCACGTATTACAGGCAAGATTCTGATGCCCAGAGTAAACAGCACCCCTTACCGAATGTTGCTTTTTAAGTAACCTTATTTCTGTCTGCATTTGCTGAACATTAGCATTACATAGTTCAAAAACTACCCCAAGGTGACCACTTAAAAGGAAGAGGGAAAAAATCCTCCTCTTTTCTGCCACCTCGTTTTGTGGCTGATGTTTTAAAAGCTATTTTTTTTTCTGGCCAAACTTGGTATGTTTAAAAGCTTCAAAAAGAACCTACTACCTTTTCTTTACTATAAGAAAAGACACAATTCTCAATTCTTTTTAACCAGGATTATTAATTTTATAGCACTTAAAGTAATATAACTGTTATACTCTGATGGCAAAATAATGTTTTTAAAATAATGAAATAATGGCAGAAGTATTTAAATATAATTATATAGCCATAATAAAAAATTAGCCATAATAAAAAATTGCAATTAAGCTTTCATTACATTGCAATTAACTCTGCATTTGAACACTAACATTAGTGTGGCCATAGGTTTTATTTGTTTCTTGCTTTTTAAAAACAACATGAAATTCTTTTTCATTTTGTTCACATTCATCTGAGAAGGTTCCTGGAAAATGAAATTAAAATCTAAATAAGTTTTCTAAAACTTATGAGTAAAAAGTAAAAATGAATATCTTTCAAATTATTATGCCTCTTAATTGTGCATTTTATTAGTTATTTATTGCTATGTGACAAATTAATCCAAAACTTCGCAACTTAAAACATTAGTCACATAATTTCGAAAGGTGAGGAATGCTGGAGCAGCTAAGCTGCTAGTTCTAACTCAAGGTCTCCCATGAGATTGCAGTCAAGCTGCCAGCCAGGGCTGCAGTCATCTGAGCCTGTAAGTGGAGAATCCACTTCCAATATGGCTGTTGGCAAGAAGCCTCAGCTCCTTACTGGTTGTTGACAGAAACAGAGACCTCAACTTGTGGCTCTCTCCACATGGCTGCTTGGCTCCCTACATGGCAGTTGGGTTCCCCCAGTATTCATAATCCAAAAGAAAAAGTCTGAAGCCTCAAGGTCTTTTATGACTCAATCTTGTCATAAAACACCCATACTTTGACCTTGTTCTGTTGATTAGAAGAGAGTCACTAAGTCCAGCCCATATTCAAGAGGTAGGGAATTAGACTCTGCCTCTCAAAGGCTGTATCAAGGAATGTGTGTGCATACTTTACACAAAAACAAGTGTGGAATGCTTTCAGTTGTTAACTGGCTTGATTGGTCTATGTTTATTTCATTACACTGTAGTCAAATGGAAGGAAGCAAAGCCACAGTTAGAACCTGAATAGAACTTACATTCTGAGATTTGAAGCCAAATGACAGATTTTAGACATACTTTTTCCCCTCTTTTCTTGGAGTTTTGTTAGACCATAATTGTAATTTTGTGCCTGACACTTCTTTCCCACTGAGAATACACCTTTGTGAGATCAAAAGTCAAAAAATGCATGCTACCCTCTGTTTTCCAAGATTTCTACAAGGTTCATTGTAAAATAAGATATCAAAGAAAACTCAGGTGGTGTCTCCACTCTGAAGGGAAGGGAACGACATGCATAATAGCGGGTGCTCTGCCTCCATTCTATTTGAAATAACTCCTTGCCCCTCTGCTTTTCCCTAACTACATTGTCTCCCTGAGTGATCTCATGCAATTCAACAAGGTTCAAATTTTTATCTCTCACTGAGGCCTCTCCCTGATCTTCAGACTTGCATATCCAGCAACCTGCTCAACATCTGCACTGAGCTGATTAATCAGCTTCTCAAACCTAACATGTTCAAAGCAGGCTCTTCATCAGAGTCGCAGAGAGGAAGGAATGCAATGAGCTGAATGTGAAGGACAATTAGCGCCAGCTGCTCGCCCAAAGATGGCTGTGTTTCTGTCCGTGTGGTGATATGGCCCCTCAGTCAGCCTGCCTCCCCTCCTCCGCAGGGCACCTCCCTATGCTGAGAAGATGGGAGAAATTGTATCCCACTCCTTTGCCAGCAAGAGTAATTTCCTGATTGGCCTCCAAACTGAAAACACATTTTCTCTATTTGGATGTCACTGCACTCCCTGTAACAGGCTTTGTCAGCCCCCTAGGCTGCAGGAAATGTGCCAGCACAGAAAATTCATTATTTATGCCCAGGATTGCATGAGTGACATGAGCAAATGCTCCGGTGGTGTGATTTGGGGGTAACTTCTACTGCCCAAAATATCTCCCTACCAAGCTCTACCATTTCCTAGTTCTCATCATACCCGTTATCCCTCGAGGGCCATAGAAACATCTCCCCTTGTAGGACCTTACGCTTCTCAGTTCCTCCCAGGGAAGCAGATCCTGAAAGCCTTTTGGAGGTTTTGTGTCATGGTTATACAGGAAAGAGTATTTACATTACAAAGTTACACATTGGCAGGGTCGATTTAATATGAGATGCTGCCGTGTCTAAGAGATCATTATTTGAAAGACTCAAGACAAAACAAACAAACAAACTTGATGGAGGTAAAAGAAGAAGAAAAGAAGGGAGGCATGGGGTTGCCTAGACAGGGGGATCCTACTTAAGGATGAAAACACTGGAAAGGAAACATCTAAAAGAGGAAAAATTAGCCTGGTGTGAAATGCTTATTAAACGACTGAGCTACTGATTACAGAACACAGTCTCCATCAAACCTAAAGCAGCCTAAGTTTATAAAATATTCCTATTTCATATAGAGAAGTAAATATATATTTGAACAGATTGTGTTAAATGAGATACAACCTTTTTCCTTGTGTGTTACTATTTTATTTATTAAGCAGTTATTAAGTATAAGGGATTGTGCTACATGCTTAACTTACTTTTTTTTTTTGGTCTTTCTTTTCTTCTTTTTTTATTTTATTTTATTTTTTATTTTATTTTTTTGTTCTTGTTGGGGAAGGATGGGATCTGCCCTGTTTACTGTCTATCTCCCCTTGTAAAACGTAAGGCACATGAGGACAGGGATTTTATCTGACTTATTTACTACTGCATCCTTAGGCAACTTCTAGAATAATCCTTGGCACTAGGCATGTGTTCAAAAATTATTTATTGAAGGGAAGGGGCCGGGCATGGTGGCTCACACCTGTAATCCTAGCACTTTGGGAGGCTGAGGCGGGTAGATCATGAGGTCAGGCGATCGAGACCATTCTGGCCAACATGATCAAACCCCATCTCTACTAAAAATACAAAATAAGCCAGGCATGGTGACATGAGCCTGTAGTCCAGCTACTCAGGAGGCTGAGGCAGGAGAATCACTTGAACCCGGGAGGTGGAGGTTGCAGTGAGCCCGGATCGCACCACTGCACTCCAGCCTGGTGACAGAGCGAGACTCCAGCTCAAAAAAAAAAAAAAAAAAAGGAAGGGAGGGAGGAAGAGAGGAAGAATACAGTATCAAGTTTAATCCCCCTAGGGTCTTATTACCCCCTGTTTTACAAAGAAGAGTATTGAGACAGAGAGTTTAGGTAACTGGCCTAAATCACATAAGTAGCAAAGGACTTTGTTCCCACAAGTATTCTTTCAACAAATATCGTTCTCCAAACCTTAAAGGGACAACACCGGGGTACACATAGGCCAGATCCTAGACAGGCAGTACTGGTTTAGATTCTCATACATGTCCATGTGACTTGTGCATAACACTCAGATATCTCAAGCCAGATTCCGCCATCAGCATATTGTAAAAGATTTGGAGATACTGTGTACAAATAACCAAGCCATAGTGCATAGATAATAATAATAATAATAAGTGCATCTCTTCAAGAGAGATTTGTAGATTAACAAATTAATACTTACAAAAAAAGCCTTGAAAATATAATGAACTACATAATTACCAAGCATTGTTATTACCAGCTTAACTAGTTATGGAAAATACTTCATGTAAGCATCCTGGGAGAGCTAATGTTTTACATCTCCCTTTTTCAAACTCATTTTGCTTCATTTTCAATAGTCAAAAAAAAGTATAAAGTGACTCCCATGCCCACACCCATTCTGCACAAGCTGTGAGTCTTTGGACAAAAGACCATAGCTCTGTAAGCCTTGTTCCTCAAGGTGTCATCCCAGGCTTCACGTGGGAGCTTGTCAGAAATGCAGAATATCAGGGCCCACCCCAGACCCACTTAACCTGAATCTGCATTTTAAGATCCCCAGGTGACTTACAGACACGTTAAATTTTGAAAAGCATAGTTGTAAGCCTCACTTAACCTCATATGGGAAAATGTGAGAACCTAAGTGCCCAACATAGTGCCTGACAGCACTCAATGAAATGTTGTTCCTTACTCCTTCCCCCACCTCCTGCAATAGTGGTAACCTTGATACCTCTGGCAACTGGTGCTGCAAGGCCAAGGTGTGAGTCTGGCTTTAGCGGGTCCTGGAATGGGACTGTACCAGCTGGAAAAATAAGTTTTTTTGGATAAATGGGGCCCCTTCCCCTGCTCTAATGTGTACTTGCAAGTGTATTTTTATCCTCTCAACTGCTGAGGCACTGTTAGGATTTGATTGTGTCATGTATTTTCACATTAATTTTAATATGCAACCATTTGAATTCAAGCCCATATTTAATTCAGGTGGAATTTTTTCTTTTTACAGTGTTTATTTATATATGACTATAAAAGCAATACATACTTGCTGTAGACAAGTTAGAAAACACAAACTGCCACTGCTAGCATTTAGGTATTTCTTTTCAGCTGTATTTCAAGCAAAAGTAGAATTACACTGGTGAATGTTTTTATTTTTTAATTACTTTTTTTTTTCTTGATACGGAGTCTTGCTCTATCACCCAGGCTGGAGTGCAGTGCCGTGATCTCAGCTCACTGCAACTTCCACCTCCTGGGTTCAAACAATTCTCCTGCCTCAGCCTCCCGAATAGCTGGAATTACAGTTATGTGCCACCACACTTGGCTGAATTTTGTATTTTTAGTAGAGACGAGGCTTCACTGTGTTGGCCAGGCTGGTCTCAAACTCCTGACCTCAGATGATCCACCTGTCTCAGCTTCCCAAATTGCTGGGATTACAGGCATGAATCACCAAGCCCAGCCGCTGGTGAATCTTGTAACCTGTTGTTTTTGTTTGTTTTACTTGTCTGAACACTTGCCCACATTGTGTAATGTTAAGATAATTTGATGGATCTCTATTACTCCTATTTTGTGACTCTATCATAATTTAACAATCCTTAACTGAAAAGATATACAGTTTCTAATGTTGTTGACTATTCAAATCACGTAGTGATGAACATTCTTCCTTGTAAGTCTTTTGCCATGGTTGATGATTTCTTAGTATTGGTTCCCCCAAAATAAATCACTGGGTCAAAGGATATTTAATACTCTTCTCTAATACATAAAGTCAGCTTCCAGGAAGTGGGTTCCAGGAGGAGATAGGCAGTATCATGATGGCTCCTTATTTAATTTGCATTCTTTCATTTTTAGTGAACATCAGCAGTATCACCAATTTACAAAAACAAAAACAACAATCAAAATTCCACATTCCTATAATTTGATGTGGTCAGAATTGACATTTGTACAATATTTAATCTTATTTGCTAAGAATTTGACATTTCTCTCCATTTATTCAAATTAAACCCTTCCTCAATTTTGGGGAGTTGGTTTGGGTATATGTTGCCATTATCAATTGAGAACCACTTCTCTCACTGATATTTGTGAAAATGCATATCTGTATTTAGGGGTAGAATTGAATTCTCCTTTCTCCATGTTATTATAAGAAAATGGCAGGATTACTTTTAAGAATTAGTTTCTGGAACATACATTAGTACCAAGCTTGTTAATTTACAACTCTGGGTTTAAGTTTTGCTTTCTATCAATTTCTTTTCATTTCCCTTATTGTTGTAGTACTAAAGTTAATTCATGTTAAAGAATTATTTCCTGAAGTGAGATTCAAGCTGAGTCACCTGATCCTCGCATAAATAATGAGGTTAGATTAGTTCAGGGATTTTCTAAGTCAGGTCCCTAAAACCTCATCTCCTAAGGAAACTTGTCAAGTGAGGATGAGGAGGGAGGATTATGGGTGCCCCAAACCCTGGCCCAACCACTACCTCCAATGTCCTAATCAACAGTCTTAATTCAGCTTCGTATTATCTGTTTTGTTATCTGAGCCTTCTCTAAGGAGTCAGTAAACTTTCTCCATCAAGGGCCAGCTAGTAAATATTTTAGGCTTTACAGGCTCTACCGGTAGATGACTGTTGCACCTGCTCAATTCTGACATTGTAGAAGCCAGCCATAGATAATGCATACATAAAAAGTGAGCGTAGCTGTGCTCCAATAAAACTTCATTTGTGAACACTGAAATTTAAATTTCATATAATTTTCATGTGTTACTATTATTCTTCTTCCAATTTCTTGTCAACCATTTATAATTGTAAAATCCCAGGCTGTATCAAACAAGCAGTGGGCCATATCAACCATATGCCACTGATGTGCTCCAGCAAAAACCCACCTGGCACCCTGAAAAAGGTCAGTTGCAGAGGCTGGAGCCCAGGCTCCGATAGCTAAGCAGCCCTAGACACTCTACCCTGCCATTCCCTGCCAGGACCAGCTCAGGGCAGAAGCATGCCCAGGTGAGACTTTGCTAGCTTCCCACTACTTAGACAATCTGTATTCTATTTTGAAAACTCTGCTCAGTGGGTAAGTATGCTCCTGATCTCCACCACCCAGGGTACCCCTTGCCCTCTTTTGAGGGAGAAAGAAAATCATTCTCATTCTATCTCTTTCATGGCAGTGAAAACAAAATACAAATTGATTATCTCAAATTATTCTGCATTGGTGGTTACTTTGAGAAGAGAAATAAGTTGTCTTTCCTTCTCAACGAGAGATTCATGTATTTACTATTGTTAACACTAAGTAAAAAATTAAATATATTGGGAGGCTGAGGCGGGCAGATCATGAGGTCAAGAGATTGAGATCATCCTGACCAACTTGGTGAAACCCCATCTCTACTAAAAATACAAAAATTAGTTGAGCATGGTGGTGCATGCCTGTAGTCACAGCTACTCAGGAGGCTGAAGCAGGAGAATTGTTTGAGCCCGGGAGGCAGAGGTTGCAGTGAGCCAAGATCCCACCACTGCACTCCAGCCTGGCAACAGAGTAAGACTCTGTCTCAAGAGAAAAAATAAATAAATACAGAATTTTAAAAATCTATATAGCACCAGTTCAGCCCTGCCCATTTTCACATGAAGCCTAGCCAAGTGTGTGTAAACACATACACGCACATACGCACACACACACACATTCGGAGGCAATAGCATGACCCAAGCCCAGGAATTCTTCACCTTCTTCCACATGGTCTCCTCCATAATGCATTTTTCTTGTCTTACTCAATGAACCAGATTTTTGAGAGTCAGAGTATAAGAGCATGTAGGAGGTTTTCCTACAGGTGCTCATTACAGGAAGCCTCCAGAAGGTACAACCAAGCACCAGTAGCCACAAGAGGTCAACTGAGCATCGGAGCTGCAGGACTCTCTCCCTCTAAGATTCTGTTCATTCAACAAGGGATGTTTACCTTGTGTTGAGACCACGGATACCATGGTACACACCTAGTGTTCTCAGACCTGCCTAGTGGAGTTGTAGGTGTTCTCCCACTTGAAGAGCGGTTGTTCCTTCAGGCTAGTTGTTAAAGTGACTTCCTTAGATGAGGAAGAATCAAAGCAATGGATGGCCAAAGGCAAGTCCAAGCAAAACTAAAGGAGCCTACCATTCAGATAACTCCATTCTAGTGTATTAGGTAGAAATATCATTTAAGCAGCAAAGATGTTGCAGAGAAAAATGGAGACCTCAGCTTTCAAATTTCAAAAGCCTCAGCTCTGGCATAAAACAAAATATTTGAAAGAACTATAAATAATCTGAGCAAAGCACCATCAGGGTATGGGGATGGTTGAAGGGAGTAAGGGGAACTTAGGCACAAGTAGTCTGAAAAGAGGTCCTGTTACCTACCTCAGAAGCATGCTATTATAAAACCCTCAAAGTACACAGAGATGGAAGAGTCCAGCCCCATCACCAGCTAAAGAAACAGCCGAGTATCTGGCAAGACTGACCCCAGCCTGCCTCCACGGCACCTACTCCACCATGGGGAGTACAGGTGAAATCATACTTAATAGAGGTAGAGAAGTGGAATTCACTGCAATGCAGGTGTGGGAGCAGCTGCATGATTTCCACACACCACGGGTGACACAGCCAAGGACAGACAGCTGGCAGATGTGAAGGGCTTTGTGGTTGTCTGATGATATAGGACAGTGTTTTTTTGTACTCTCACTCACCACTCAGCACAACCCTTCTGAAACCAGATGTGTGTGGAGTTGTCCCCACACACCAAGCAATTCTCCGGTGGAAACCTGCTGGGTGTCCTCTAATTTAACCCAATTCTGATGCTCTCTACCTAGAGGTAGCATCAGATCCCATAGGTTGAGGGCTCAGTCTCACGAGACTGCCCCCCATTTCAGATGCCAATCACAAGTCCCAGGTTGAGACCAGTACTTCTGACTGACCAGCTTTGTATTAGTTTATTTTCTTGCTGCTATGAAGAAACACCTGAGACTGGGTAATTTATAAAGGAAAGAGATTTAATTGACTCACAGTTCCGCATGGCTGGGGAGACCTCAGGAAACTTACAACCATGGCAGAAGGGGAAGCAAACAGGTCCTTTTTCACATGTCACCAGGAGAGAGAAGTACAGAGTGAAGCAGGGAAAAGCCCATTATAAAACCATCAGATCTCATGAGAACTCACTCGCTATCATGAGAACAGCATGGGGCAACTGCCCCCATATTCTAATCACCTCCCACAAGGTCCTTCCCCCAACACATGAGGATTGCAATTTGGATTACAATTCAAGAGGAGATTTGGGTGGGGACACAGAGCCAGACCATATAAAGCTATAAATCAGGGGTTCCCAAAACCCCTCCTCAGGTTTGACTACTTGGCCGGGCAGCTCACAGAACTCAGGGAAACACTTAACTTACATTTACCTACTTATTATAAAGGATATTATAAAAGATGCAGATGAATAGCAAGATGGAAGAGATGCATAGGGCAAGGTATGAGAGAAGGGATGCAAAGCTTCCATGTCCTCTCTGGGAGCACCACCCTTCAGGAGCCTTCATGTGTTCAGCTATCTGGAAGCTTTCAGAACTCAATCTTTTTGGGATTTTATAGAGGCCTCATTACATAGGCATGAATTGATTAAATCATTAGCCATTGATGAAAAGCTCAACTTTCAACCTCTCTCCCCTCTGGAGGTTGGGGGCTGGAGCCAAAAGTCCCAACTCTCTAATCATGCTTTGGTCTTTCCAGTGACCCCTCCCCTACCCTGAAGTTATTTAGGGGGCCCTAGCCACCAGTCATCTCATTAGCATAGAAAAAACACATCACTCAGGAGATTACATGGGTTTTAGGAGCCTAAGCCAAAAAAGAGGGATGGAAGCCAAATATGTATTTCACAATATCACAGTTTGGACACAAAGAAAATATAACAGTGCCCTATCTGGACCAGCAGCTGGTAGCCAGAGCATCGCAACAGACACCAGTATTGATAGGAAACTCAGAGGACCTGAAGCTCTATAAGCCTATCTAGAGTTTACACAAACCTCCAGAGAAAAGGGGAATGAGAATCTTGTATTGCATGATATTAAATTTCTACCCTCCAGCAGAATGGGTGGTAGAAATAGAAATTTAGTCACAGTATATAGAAAAATACAGAAAATTGGGTCTCTTGCACTCCTGAATTGTGAGCTAAGTGCCTAATGACCATGCATGTAATTAAGAATTAGAAAATACTAAGGACTCTACTTCTAATAGTATGGAGAACACTGATAGTCCTTGGTGTGAACTGTTCAGAGGTTTATGCAAAATAAATGCATTTGATATTCCTGATTTGATTCACCACTCATGAGAGGCAAGGAGTTTAGTGGCTCTGTGTATAATACCTTTGACCATATGTGGAGAACCAAGAAATATAATGAAGGTGGTTGGTTGCTCTTAAGTCCATGGGACAAAGTGACAAAAGAAAAGAATGAGCTCAGAGATTCTAACTCCGAGCTCCGGAAGCACATACTGAGCCTCCAGTCTTCTAAGATTGCCCTGAGTGAAAGTCTTAACTCCTGTAGACAAAGGACTGAAATTGCAGAAAATCAGACACAAGTTCTTATCATGAGAGTGGCTGACCTGCAATGAAAGGCACAAGCTCAGTCTTGCCAGGTGTCTACTGTTGTGAGGGCATTATTGGAAAAGAATAGGACCCTGCAACTTGGAATGGGGACGTGTGGGAGGACCTTGATGAAGCTGGGGACACTGAGCTTGTAAACTCTAAAGAGAATTTTTTGCCAGAGGAAACAGCCTACCCACTCCCCTGTGGTGGCAACATCCCTTCCCCACCCATGCTGCCATCAGCCTTTCCACCTTTGTCTGAGATTACCCATGCACTGCCTGAGACAACACTGATGGCCTCCCCTGAGGCAGTTGCCACACAAGACAATGCTGATTCTCTACAGAACCCACCCCAACACCCCTAGACTCAAGTCCTGCAGGCCCCTAGAGATGTGGTTCAGAGTGTGACCCACAAGAAGATGTGCTACATTCCAAAAGAGCTGCTTGAGTTTTCTAATTCATATAAGCAAAAATCTGGAGAACAGGCAGGGAAATGGATATTAATGGTGTGGGATAATGGTGGAAGGAGCATAAAACTGGATCAGACTGAATTTATTGATAAGTCCCCATTAAGCAGGGATCCTGCATTTAATGTTGCAACTCAGGGAGTTAAAAAAAAAAAAAGTTCTAGTAGTTTATTTGCTTGGTTGGCTGAAATATGGATCAAAAGGTGGCCCACTGTGAATGAGCTAGAAATGCCTGATCTCCCTTGGTTTAATGTAGAGAAAGGGATCCAAAGGCTCAGGGAAATGGGAATGCTAAAGTGGATTAGTCACTTTAGACCTACTCATCCCAGCTGGGAAGGTCCAGAAGATACACCCTTGATTAATACTTTGTGAAATAGATTTGTGAGGGGAGTACCTACATCCTTGAAGAGTTCTGTGATTGCTGTTCTCTGTATTCCAGAGCTAGCGTGGGAACTGCACTCACACAATTAGAAAATTTAAATGCAATGGGAATAATTGGATCCTGAGGTGGCAGTGGCCAAGTGGTGGCACTCAACTCTCAAAGGCAAGGTGGGTGTAGTTACCATAATGGACAGCAGAGACAAAGAATAGTCTGACTCCTGTAGAGCTCAGGCATTGGTTAATTAATCATGGTGTTCTTAGAAGTGAAGCTTACTGTATTCTTACTTAATTTGTATAAGCAGAAAAATTCCAAGTCAAGTGGACAAAAGACTAATTTGAAATTATAAAAATAAAGAACCACAGCCCCTCAGTCAATTTCCAGACTTGAACCAATTTACAGACCCAGAACCCCTTGAATGAAAGGGACACTGGGTCCCCTTAAGGAGGGACCCCACTACACTACTGATGATTTATGCTGTTAATCTTCCTCCCATCCTTCCCCAACAAGACCTCTAGCCTTTTACCAGAGTAACTGTGCATTGGGGAAAGGGGAATCATCAGACTTTGGGGAATACTGGATGCTAGCTCTGAGCTGACATTGATTCCAGGGAACCCAAAGCATCAGTGTGGTCCTCCAGTTACAGTAGAGGTTTATGGAGGTCAGGTAATTAATGAAGTTTTAGCTCAGGTCCGACTTACAGTGGGTCTAGTTAGTCCCTGGACTCATTCTGTGGTGATTTCCCCAGGGCCAGAATGCATAATTGGCACAGGCATACTTAGCAGCTTGCAGAATCCCCACACTGGCTGCCTGACTGGTAGGGTGAGGTCTATTGTGATGGAAAAGGCCAAAGGACACCATTAGAGCTGCCTCTACCTAGAAAAATAGTAAATCAAAAACAATATTGCATCTCTGGAGGGATTGCAGAGATTAGCGCCACCATCAAGGACTTGAAAGATTCAGGAGTGGTGATTCCTAACACATCCCCATTCAACTCTCCTATTTGGCCTGTGCAAAAGACAGATAGATCTTGGAGAATGACAGTGGGTTATTGTAAGCTTACCCAAGTGGTGGCTCCAGTTGCAGCTGCTGTACCAGATGTGGTTTTATTGCTTAAACAAATTAACACATCTTCTGGTTCCTGGTATGCAGCCATTGATTGGGCAAATGCCTTTTTCTCCATTCCTGTTTATAAGGCCCACCAGAAGCAATTTGCCTTCATCTGGCAAGGCCAGCAATATACCTTCACTATCCTACCTCAAGGGTATATCATCTCTCCGGCTTTGTGTCATAATCTTATTTGCAGAGATCTTGATCACTTTTCCCTTCCATAAGATATCACACTTGTCCATTACATTGATGACATTATCCTGACTGGATCCAGTGAGCAAGAAGTAGCAAACACACTGGACTTATTGATGAGACATTTCCGTGCCAGGGGATGGGAAATAAATCTGACTAAAATTCAGGGATCTTCTACCTCATTGAAATTTCTAGAGGTCCCATGGCATGGGGCCTGTCGAGGTATTCCTTCTAAGGTGAAGGATAAGTTGCTGTATTTAGTCCCTCCTACAACCAAGAAAGAGGCATAATGCCTAGGGGCCTATTTGGATTCTGGAGGCAATACATTCCTCATCTGGGTGTGTTACTCCAACCCATTTATTGAGTGACCCAAAAGGCTGCCAGTTTTGGGTAGGGTCCAGAATAGAAGAAGGCTCTGCAATAGGTCCGGGCTGCTGTACAAGCTGCTCTGCCACTTGAGCCATATGACCCAGCAGATCCAATGGGTGCTTGAGGTGTCAGTGGCAGATAGAGATGTTGTGTAAAGCCTTTGGCAGGCTCCTGTAGATAAATCATAGTGGAGGCCTCTATGATTTTGGAGCAAGGTTCTACCATCTTCTCCAGATAACTACACTCCTTTTGAGAGACAGCATTTGCCCTGTTACTGGGCTTTGATAGAAACTGAATGTTTGACTATAGGTCATCAAATCACCATGCATCCTGAACTGCCTATCATGAACCAGGTGCTTTCTGAGCCATCTAGCCATAAAGCGGGTTGTGCACAGCAGCATTCCATCATCTAATGGAAGTGGTACAAACGTGATTGGACTTGAGCAGCTCCAGAAGGCACAGGTAAGTTATATGAGGAAGTAGCTCAAATGCCCATGGTCCCTACTCCTGCTACATTGCCTTCTCTCCCCCAGCCTGCACCAATGGCCTCGTAGGGAGTTCCCTATGATCAGTTGACAGAGGGAGAGAAGACTAGGGTTTGGTTTATAGATGGCTCTGCACAATATGCAGGTACCACCGGAAAGTGGACGGATAAAGCACTACAACCCCTGTCTAGGACATCCCTGAAGGACAATGGCAAAGGGAAATTTTCCCATTGGGCAGAACTTTAAGCAGTGCACCTGCTGTGCATTTTGCTTGGAAGGAGAAATGGCCAGATGTATGATTATGTACTGATTCATGGGCTGTAGCCAATGGTTTGTCTGGATGGTCAGGGACTTGGAAGAAGCACAATTGGAAAATTGGTGACAAGAAGAGGTAATGTAGATGGACCTCTCTGAGTGGTCAAAAACTGAAGATATTTCTATCCCATGTGAGTGCCTCACTGAAGGGTGACCTCAGCAGAGGTTGGAGCAGTTTGGAGGGCTTAGAAGACAGGAAAATGTGGCAAAGTTTGGAACTTAAAGACTTGGAGGGCTACGAAGATAGAAAAATATGGGAAAGTCTGGAACTTCCTAGAGACTGGTTGAATGACTTTGAGCAAAATGCTGATAGTGATATGGACAATGAACTCAGGCTGATGTGGTTTCAGAATGAGATGAGGAACTTGTTGGGAACTGGAGCAAAGGTGGCTCTTGCTATACTTTAGCAAAGAGATTGGTGGCATTTTTCCCCTGCCTTAGAGATCTGTGGAACTTTAAAGTTGAGAGAGATGATTTAGGGTATCTGGCAGAAGAAATTTCTAAGCGCAAAGCATTGAAGATGTGACTTGGCTGCACTTAAAAGAATTCAGTTTTATGTATTCACAAAGATATGGTTTGGAGTTGGAACTTACGTTTAAAAGGAAAGCAGAGCATAAATGTTCAGAAAATTTGCAGGCTGATGATGTGATAGAAAAGAAAAAACCCATTTTTTGAGAAGAAATTTAAGATTGCTGCAGAAATTTGCATAAATAACAAAGAGCCAAATGTTAATCACCAAGATAATGGGGAAAATGTCTCCAGGGCATGTCAGAGATCTTCACTGTAGCCCCTCCCATCACAGGCCCAAGAGGAAATAGGCCTAAGAGGAAATAATGGTTTCATGGGCTGGGCCCAGGGCCTTGCTGCTTTGTGCAGTCTCAGGACTTGGTGCCTTGCATCCCAGTCAGAGTTAAAAGGGGTGAACATACACTCCAGGCCATTGCTTCGAGCTGTGTCCCAGCTGTGGCTAAAAAGGGCCAACGTACAGCTCAGGCCATTGTTTCGGAGGGTGCAAGCCCCAAGCCTTGGCAGCTTACACATGGTGTTGGGCCTGCAGTGCACAGAAGTCAAGAACTGAGGTTTTAGAACCTCTACCTAGATTTCAGAGGATTTATGAAAATGCCTGAATGTCCAGGCAGAAGTTTGCTGCAGGGGTGGAGCTCTCATGGAGAAAGAAAGTGCAGAAGGAAAATGTGGGGTTAGAGTCCCAACACAGAGTCCCCACTAGGTCACTGCCTAGTGGAGCTGTGGGAAGAGGGCTGCGATTCTGCAAACCCCAGAATGGTAGATCCACTAACAGCTAGCACTGTGCAACTAGAAAAGCCACAGATACTCAATGCCAGCCCATGAAAGTAGCCAGGATGGGGGCTATACACTGCAAAGCCAAAGGTTGGAGCTGCCCAAGGCCGTGGGAGCCCACCTGTTGCATCAGTGTGACCTGGATGTGAGACATGAAGTAAAAGGAGATCATTCAGAGCTTTAAGATTTGGCTGTCCCACTGGATTTTTGACTTGCATGGGGACTGTAGCCCCTTTGTTTTGGCCAATTTCTCCCTTTTGCAATGGGTATATTTACCCAATGCCTGTACCCCCATTGTATCTATGAAGTAATTAACTTGCTTTTGATTTCACAGGCAGAAGGGACTTGCCTTGTCCCAGATGAGACTATGGACTTGGACTTTTGGGTTAATGCTGGAATAAGTTAACACTTTAGGGGACTGTTGGGAAGGCATGGTTGTGTGAGGATGGCACATTGGGATCATTGGGAGGGGCCAGGGCAGAATTATATGCTTTGGTTTGTGTTCCCACCCAAATCTCATCTTGAATTCTAATCCCATAATCCCTACATGTCATGGGAGGGACCCAGTGAGAGGTAATTGAATCATGGAGGCAGTTTCCCCCATGCTGTTCTCATATAGTGAGTTCTTGCAAGATCTGATGGTTTTATAAGGGGCTTTCACCTTCACTCGGCACTCATTCTCTCCCCTGCTGCCCTGTGAACAGGTGCCTCCCACCATGATTGTAAGTTTCCTAAGGCCTCCCCAAATATGAGGAACTGTGAGTCAATTAAACCTCTTTTTTTTTTTTTTTTTTTGAGACGGAGTCTCGCTCTGTTGCCCAGGCTGGAGTGCAGTGGTCAGATCTCAGCTCACTGCAAGCTCCGCCTCCCAAGTTCACGCCCTTCTCCTGCCTCAGCCTCCCAAGTAGCTGGGACTACAGGCGCCTGCCACCTTGCCCGGCTAGGGTTTTTTTTTTTGTATTTTTTAGTAGAGACGGGGTTTCACTGGGTTAGCCAGGATGGTCTCAATCTCCTGACCTCATGATCCACCCGTCTCAGCCTCCCAAAGTGCTGGGATTACAGGCTTGAGCCACCAGGCCTGGCCTAAACCTCTTTTCTTTATAAATTACTCAGTGTCAGGTATTTCTTCATAGCAGCATCAGAACAGAGTAATACATTTATATTCTGCATAAACTGGGTTTGCTAAGCTAGGTCTGCTGACAGGGTCTTTAAATGAAAGGAGAAAAAGGAGGTGTTTGCCTCTTTCCCTGTTCAGAAAGAGCAAGGGCCAGAAAGTGTTCTAGAATTTATCACCATCTAACCAAAGTGGCATAGAATTTACCTTGGTTATCTATGCATGCATTCGTAATACAGAACATATCAATCTACAGTGGTTTCTGATCACTCACCAAAGAGCCACAGTATATTACCAGATATACAGTATATTTTGGTACTAAAATTTCCTAGGGGGGCAATTAGGAATGCTTTTAGAGGAGAATAATGAAAAAACAAAGGTTGAGAAACACTGGCCTATTGAGATGAGGAAGCTTTAAAACCAGTTTTAATAGTCTTAGCCTGCATATACCCAAAAAAGACCAATTATTGAAAGCACTACGGCAATTACATTGAATTAGCATAGTTAACTCATTTCATCAATTAAAAACCTAGAAAACCTTTTTTTTATTCTTTCTCTGGGAAGGAAAATGGTAGTGACAGAAATATAAACAAAGATTTGTGTACACAATGTCAAAACAGTATGAAAAATACAGTTTTATGGATGCCTACCACTATCACCACTCCTAGAAAAGAAAATAGTTTGTCAAGTTTGTCATAGGTGAGTGGCAACTATCTAAGGCCAGTATCATACAGGCAGTAGAAGAATTTACCAAGAAAGTTGTAGGTAAAGAAAAGCCGATTTATTAGAGAAGGTATGAAAATACACTGCAAGATGACAATTGGCAGCACAGCAAGAAGGGTCTGTCTGCAAAGAAACAATGGCTTGCTGGGGATTTTATAGAATAGTACTTATGCTGAAGAGGGCTACATGCAGTACTGATAATGTCAGGGTTGCAGTGAGCTAACGTGAAGGTGTCTGGTGATAGCTAGGTATAGGAAGATTGTGAATTTATGTATGTTATCTGTGCAGGAGGGCTGTTTGTCCTAGCCCATGAAGAAAGGCAGACTTACAGCTTATCTGCTTGCTCTTTTTGCTTTCCCTTGGTCCTGCCAGTCTCACTCCTTTTACTAATTAGGGCTCCACAAGTTTTCTTTTAATTAATTTTTTTAGAGACAGGTCTTGCTCTGTTGCCCAGGTTGGGGTACAGTGGTGCAATCATAGTTCACTGCAGCCTCGAACTCCTGGCCTCACTTCAGCCTCCCAAAGGGCTGCAATTACAGGCATGAGCCATGCACCCGGCCAATTTGTCCAGTTTTTACTCAAATGAGTAAACGAGTTAACTACATTAATTCAATATAATTGCCACAGATGAGCCACTCCTATTCATTAGAACTGTGAGTGATTACAATAAGAAACGCAAAGGAATAAAGAAGCAAGAAGGCAGATGAGACTCTTATCAAGAGGGTATATAACCTTATCTGTTGGGTCTCCCAGTTTTTTTGATCCTCAGTATTCTGGTAAAAACAAGTAGCTGGTGAGAAATGCTGATGAACAGGAAGAAATATCTTAATTTGTAAACAAGGCCCATGAAGCTGTTGAGACTAAAAAACTCAAAGGTTTTGCATCTGTGTGTTTTAGACCTGGAAGATTTACACATTATTTTTGCTGGGTGAGGTTCATGCAGATGAAATAGGGTGACAAGAGGAAGGGAAAGTGTCCAAAGGAAAATTACCACCTACCCACAGGACCTAGAAGCAAAAGCATACATTTGCTAAATACAGCATGTACCTAGCTTAGATAAACAAGGGCAACAAGCAATAAGCAGAAGGCCTAGAAATTATACCAAATGTCAGTTACCAAAGCAATAGCTGTAGCAGAAAGAGAAAACAGACTTGGGTTCAGATACCTGCTCCCTCATTTTCTAAATGTGCATACCCTTTATCAGATTATTTGAATTCTGATTTGTTGTTGTTGTTGTTTGTTGTTTGTTTTTTTTAATTATTCTTTAAGTTCTAGGGTACATGTGCACAACGTGCAGGTTTGTTACACATGTATACATGTGCCATGTTGGTGTGCTGCACCTATTAACTCATCATT
>NW_012121154.1:12166587-12191409 GCF_000951035.1 Colobus angolensis palliatus
AGTCTTCTGCCTCAGCCTCCCCAGTAGCTGGGACTAGAGGTACACGCCACCACACCCAGCTAATTTTTTTATTTTTCAGTAGACATGGGGTTTCACCATATTGGCCAGGCTGGTCTCAAACTCCTGACCTCATGATCCACCCACCTCAGCCTCCCAGAGTGCTGGGACTACAGGTATGAGCCATGGCGCCCAGCCTCAATTCTGAGTTTTAAATCTCTTGTTTGTAAATTAAGATTAATTCCTATTTACAAGATTGTTTTGAGGATTAAATAAGAATATATGCATTGCAAAGTACCAGTGTCTAATGTATGCATTTGGCAAATTGGAGTTTAAATAAGCAAAGGGGTGAAAGTTTAAAAGAATGAAACAGAAAACTATAAAGTGTTACTAGGTGTGTGTGTGTGTATGCTTGCATATATGTGTGTTTACTTTGTAAAAATTTCAAAGTCCACCTTATAAAGGATGTTGAGAATATGGGTTAACTTATCTAAGTGGGTGAGAAGGAAAAGTCTTAGCTATAAGGGAAGATGTAAGCAAGCATAAGTGCCTGCCTGACCATTACTAAAGAAGAGAACCAATCCCAACAATAACTAAAAAATAATAATAAAAATTGTAGAAGGTCTTGCCAGAAGAGATAAAAGAAATTGATGGCTCTGAGGATTTCTTAGCACCTGGCAAAAGGGGTGTCTTCTGCAGAGTTCTAGACTGGAAATTTGTTTGTGGAGTTGGATTTTGAGTTGTTTTAAAAAATAAATGCAAAATGTTATGGTATGTCTTAGTCCATTTGGGCTGCTTAGTCCATCTGGGGCTTCTGTTTATAAGCCACAAAGTCCCACAGACGAGGTTGCTTATACACAACTGAAATTTATTTCTCACAATTCTGGAGCTTGGGAAGTTCAAGATCAAGGTGCAGGCAGATTTAGTGTCTGCTGAGGGCATGGTTTTTAATTCACAGACAGCTGCCTTCTTGTGTCCTTACATGGTGAAAGGAGTGAGAGAGCTCTCCAGAATCCCTAAAAGGCACTCTGGGCACTCATTTCATTATAAATAAGGGCAGCCGGGCGCGGTGGCTCAAGCCTGTAATCCCAGCACTTTGGGAGGCTGAGACGGGCGGATCACGAGGTCAGGAGATTGAGACCATCCTGGCTAACACGGTGAAACCCCGTCTCTACTAAAAATACAAAAAAAAACTAGCCAGGCGAGGTGGCGGGCACCTGTAGTCCCAGCTACTCTGGAGGCTGAGGCAGGAGAATGGCGTAAACCCGGGAGGCGGAGCTTGCAGTGAGCTGAGATCTGGCCACTGCACTCCAGCCCAGGCGACAGAGCAAGACTCCATCTCAAAAAATAAATAAATAAATAAATAAATAAATAAGGGCTAGTTCCATTCATGAGGGCTCTGCCTTCATGACCTAGACACCTACCGGAGACCACATCTCTTAATACCATAACATTGGGGGTTAAGCTTTCAACATGTGAATTTGTGGGGAGAGCACAAAGATTCAGTCTATAGCAAACACCCTCTCCAAAAAGAAATATTAGCAACTAATAAGAGGTAACTTCTGAGCAAAGATTTATTAAACAATGCAAATGCATTAAGAATCTATATGAGAACCTGCAATCTATTTTAAATTGGCAAGAATATAGAGTATCACATAACGTATATGTCACCAGCACCCATAAACAAGGACTGAGCAATATGCTGTATGAGTGTATTAACACCACATGATTTTAAAATAAATATAGAGTGATGTTTCATGCCAAAAAGAAGTTTATGGCCTTTTAAGAAGCACCTAGAGAACAGAAGTCAGATTTGCTGTGTATCGGGTCAAAGAATATAAATATAATAATTCATTTGACTTTTCAAAAAATAAGAAGTGGTATACTTTGGAGATCCAAACAGTTGTTCCATATTTGATTTAAGAAGAGCAAAGTTTTTAACTTGAGCTTTTCATCTAACTTGAGCTTTTCATCTAACTTGAGCTTTTCATCTAACTTGTCTTTATAATTGAGTTTTACCCTAGTGCTGATGTAGTATTTATTATCTTAAGTATAAGAGGAAAAACCAGCTTGTTCATGCTTTCATTTGTGCTCACGGAGCAACAGCAACAGAGAGAACACCCAGGTAATGGATTAGTATCCAGGGGATCTGGGGGGATGGTAACTTATGTGACAGCACATTGATTCCTTCTGAAATTCTGTTTTGTCTTTTATGACTTTCAATTTAAATTATTATCTTTGCCATGGTTGTATTACAGATTTCTTATTCCCAAAGTGATGGTTTTCATGTTTACTGGAAGGAAAAACAAACCTAAATAAGTCCCAAATCCTTATTCCAATATCACAACCTTTGTGTATAACTCTCTCTGAAATGCCAGAGGAACGTGCTCAGCAGTCAGGCCTCATTTCAGGCAGGGCCTTAGTGTGGAGCAGCTTCCCATGAAAATTTTCCTGGAGCTTTTGTTACATTTTGCGTTTGAATTTTCTGCCATCCTATTGCACAAAAGTCAAAAATGTATACATTTAAATTCAGACATATAAGAACAACAAAACAATAGTTTTTATTTTCTATACCTGATAATATCTTACATTAGATCTCCCATTTCCTCATAGTAGCAAGAAAAAGTCATAAACTTACCAATTAAAGTTAACTATTTCTCTTTCTGTTCATTAAGCTTTGGAGAAGTAGACTTAGACTTTTCTGGGTTTCAGTCAATTCAAAGTTTAAAATCCAATAAGGATCAAAAGCATAGACAATGAAAGACAAAATAGGTAAGTTGGGCTTCATCAAAATTAAAAAATTTGTGCATCAAATGGCACTGTCAACAAAGTAAAATGTCTACCCACAGAATGGGATAAATATTTCCAAGTCATGTATATGATAAAGGAGTTGAAAACGTATGTCCACACAAAAACCTGTACATGGATGTTTACAGCAGTTGTATTCATAATTGGCAAAACTTGAAAGGAACCAAGATATCTTTTAGTAGTTGAATGGGTAAAATACATTATGGTACATCCGGATGAAGGAATATTATTCAGCACTAAAAAGGAATGAACTATCAGGCCATGAAAAGACATGGAGGGAATGTAAATGCTTATTACTGTATTTGATAAGAGATTAATATCCACAATGTATAAAGAACTACAACTTAATCAAAAAAGACTGATATTTTAAATGGCCAAATAGCTTTAATAGATATTTCTCCAAAGACATAAAATTGGCCAATAAGCTTGTGAAAAGATTTTCAACAACACTAGTCAATAGGAAGATGCAAATCAAAACCATAATAAGGTACCACTTCACATACAGTAGAATTGATATTATTTTTTAAAATGGAAAAATTACAAGTGTTGGCAAAGATGTATAGAAATTGGAACATTTGTGCATTGCTGGTATAACTGTAAAATGGGGCAACGACTATGGAAAATGTTACGGTGATTCCTCAGGAAATTAAACATTGAATTACCAGATACTCCAGCAATACCCTTCTGGGTATATACCCAAAAGAAGTGAAAGTAGGGACTTGAGCATCCATGTTTATAGCCACATTATCCACAATAGCTAGAAGGTGGAATTAACTGAAGCATTCATCAATAGATGAATGTATAAGCAATATATGGTATGCAAATACAATAGAATATTAGCCTTTAAAAAGAAAGACACTTTTACACATGCTACAACATGGATGAACCATAACCTTGAAGACATGCTAAGTGAAGGAAGCCAGTTACAAAAGGACAAATATTGTATGATTCCTATTACATGAGGTTCCATGAGTAGTCAAATTCATAGAGACAGAAAGGAAAATGATGGTTGCCAAGGGCTGGGGAGAAAGGAGAATGGGGAATTAGTGTTTAATGGCCACAGAGCTTCAGTTGCGGAAGATGAAAAAGTTCTGGAGCTGGATGATGGTGATAGCTGCACAACAATGTGAAAGTACTTAATGCCACAGAACCGTACACTTAATGATTAAAATGGTATATTTTATGTTATATATGTTTTACTGCAAAAATGACCCGATCAAAGTCGTTTTCCCCAGCATCTCCTTGCAGGACAGATTTTAGTTATCCTCATAGCTTCGGTGCAAGGCCCTTGGTTTACACACTGACATCAGCTGGGGTATTTTGACCTCAGGAAGCTCTATCCATACCGCCTCCAGCATTGTAATATCTGTAATCCATTCTGTCAGGGATTGCTCCCAGGGAGCTTGCCCTCTTCCTCTGATGAATAGGCCCCCACCTCAGCCATCAGGCCTTACAGGTCCCCTGAGGTCAGCTACAACCTCTATTCATTCACCAAATTAGAAGTCTACCCTTAATTCCTTGACCGTAAGGTCACTTTACCCTTTGCTTCAGTGACCACCCCTGGGAAGCCCACCAGCCAACATCTCTAGGCATCTTTCACATCCTCCATGTGTGAGAACCATGCAGAATCTACAGGCTGTATGGAAACAGGAGGAGCTGCCTTGAGCCCTCCCTTGCCCATACCACCATTTTATTTTCTCTTGTTTCTTCCCAATATTGGTTCAAAGATGACCAGCAAGCAGAGTACTGGTCCCCTTTATTCTTGGCTTCTCTCTTAGCCTACCTGAAGTTTCCTTAATGTCTCCACCCACCCACGCCCCAAGGTCAAGAACCAGATTAGTGGAGCCATTGTGTTCTTGAGAAATCCAGTTAAGGTCGTCACTCTTCTTCACTTGTTGCCCATGGATCTCTCCCTCTCCTGATCCCACCAGCATGAAGGGCTCTCTTCTTCCCTAGTGGGTAAGGAGTGCATGCGACTTCCTGTATGACATATCTTGCAAGCACAATCAAGTCATCTGTATTCTGTTTATTTGTTGAGTCTAAAAGCTGGAAATGTCTGAACTGCCTTTACATTAATATGACTTGCAAATAGGCTTTTGTGTTGGGCCGCATAATATATTTGCTTATATTTCCCTTTCTATGGGTGACTCAGAGAAGAGTATTTTTCGCATTGTAGTTAATGGATTCACTTTTTTTGTATCTCCATCCATCAGTTGTTTAAATTCTTGCCATATTTTAGGTTGCAATTTTGATTTTTCTAGTTTTAATTACCTTTTTGTCTTGCATTATTTATTATGTCCTCAAGCATTCATCGCAGTGTCTATTTTGTCCAATTGCTTTCTTTTCATAGGCCCCTTCATCCTCCTATCCCTAACTGTACCAATTTATCTCCAGGCCTGCTGCATATTCAGTAACCAGGGACCTCCTTTTACTGCTCTACTGGTTAGGATGTATTGTTTCAGGATCTGACACCTTCATCTTTCTTTGTTTACACTCTCATTTTGCTGGAGTATGTCCTAAGGATAGACATATGGGTGGTAAATTTTGAGTCTGTATGCCTGTATCTTTACTATGCTCTCTCACTTGATGGATAATTTGTACAGGTATAAAATTCGGGAATCAAAATCATTTTTTCCTTAGAATTTTTAAGGAATTGCTGTACTGTCATCAAGCATCTAGTGTTGCTTATAAGTCTGTTATCAGTCTGATTCTTGTCTTTTGTGGGGGAACTTTTTTCTCTCTAGAAGCTGTTAACATTATAGTTGACCCTTGAACAATGCAGGGATTAAAGACACCAACTGCTCTCCCCATGCAGTCAAAACTCCACATACAACTTTTGACTCTCCCAAAATTTGCTACTAATAGCCTATTGTTGGCCAGAAGCCTTAACAGATATTTTGTATGCTCTATGTGTTATACACTATATTGTTATAATAAAGTAAGCTAGAGAAAGAAAATGTTATTAAGAAAATTATAAGGAAGAGAAATTGTATTTACTCTTCATTAAGTGGGAGCGGATCATTCTAAAGGTCTTTATGTTCGTTGTCTTCACACCGAGTAGGCTGAAGAGTAGAAGGAAGAGGAGCGGTTGGTCTTACTGTCTCGGGAGTTGCAGAGGCAGAAGAAAGTTCATGTGTAAGCAGACCTGCAAAGTTCAAACTTCTGTTGTTCAAGGGTCAACTGTACTTTCTTATCTTTGAGGTTCTATAATTTTACAATGACTTACATAGGTATTGTCTATTTTTACTCATCCCACTCAGCATCTAATGAATTATTTCAGTCGAAAAATTCACATCTTTTAGCTTTGGGAAATTCCATATTTCTAGGAACTCTTTTTTGTTCTGATTCTTTTTTAAAAAATTATTATACTTTCAGTTCTGGGGTACATGTGCAGAACGTGCAGGTTACAAAGGTATACATGTGCCATGGTGGTTTGCTGCACCCATCAACCTGTCATCTACATTAATGCTAATGCTATTAGCATTTCTCCTAATGCTATCCCTCCCCGAGAACCCCACCCACCGACAGGCCCCAGTATGTGATGCTCCCCTCCCTGTGTCCATGTGTTCTCACTGTTCAACTCCCACTTATGAGTGAGTATATGCAGTGTTTGGTTTTCTGTTCTTGTGTTAGTTTGCTGAGAATGATGATTTCCAGCTTCATCCATGTCCCTGTGAGGGGACATGAACTCATTGTTCTGATTCTTTTTATGGCATCCTGTTCTTGACTCTTTGTAGGATATTAATCAGAGGTTCCTCTTTGTGCCAGGAAAGACACATACGAGTGTGTTTTGTTTTATAATTCTCTTCTCTGCATTATTTTGGATTCCTTCAGTGTTGTTTTTTCTGTTTATCTTTCTGGTTCTTGCTCTTGTCACAGCTTTCCTCAAATATCTACTAATCCTTAATTTTCCACTCACAATTCAGAATAAGGCAAAAATAAGCTCATGGTGAACCCTGCATGTGTGAGTAGGACTTATTAAGTGAATGAACAGACAGTAAGCTGACCTTCAGAATAAGAAACAAAAATGCCTAAAAAAGGAGAAATTTTTCTCTTAAATTAAAGGCTAGTGCCTATACCGATTGCCTTAATTCTTCCCAAACAATTTGTTCCATTTATTTAAAGAAAGCTTTAATAATTTTGCCTGCAACATAAACTCTTAACTAATTGGCATTAGGCACTTGGAAGAGAATGGGGTCAATGGCTCCATACAGACACCTTCAATTAACCCCTACTTTCTACTCATATCACATCTTCAATTTTACCTGGCTTCTTTGGTGTTCTGAGGTAGGATCCTTCTTTCTCCCTGGTGCCTTATTTCATATTCTGAGCTGTGGCATCTTCCACATTGTTTCATCATTTACTGCTTGTCTAACTGTTCCCATGCTTCAGGAAAATCCTGGACGGTCCCAGCTGTCAATAACAATCCTCCCCTCCCATCTACTGTCCTGTTTGTTGTGGGATTATATCTGTTTTCTGATATTGTCAACTTAATTTGAATATCCAAAGAGCAATGAAATAAAGATTTCCATTTCTTCTAGATGATTTTTTAATTTCAAGTATCTATTTAATTTCCAAGTCTTTTATGGTTGTTATCTTTTTATTGTTCATTTCTGGTCTTTTCAAATCAAGATGTAGCTTTTAAAAGCACAACTTTGATGAATTTATTAAGGCTTTTTATCACCGAACTGATGTTTTTAACTGTTCTGTGGACTCAGATCATCCATTCTGTTTGTAGGATACAAATTATACAAATGTCAATTAACTTGACCTTGAAGATTATATTATTCAAGTCCTTTAGCGTGTTTATTTTTAGACTATTTTATCTGACAGATTTCAAAAGAAAGTTTATTAAAATCTTCCACTGTGTTTTTAGCATCTTCTCCTCACATTTTTAGCCGATTTTGCCTCAGTCTGCTATGTTTGTGAATAATCTAAGAGCACAAAGGTTTGTGGTTTATTATTCTCACAGATAATCATCTTTTATCAGTAGCTAAGTGGCTTAAATGCTTTTGACTTTGAATTCTGCCACTCTTGCTTCCTTCATTTGCATTACCTAGGTTTATCTTCATCTCTACCCTTATTATCAGTCTCGCTTTGTCTCTTTATTTTAGTTATGATTCTCACTAATGTATATAGTTGGATTTTACCTAACTGAATATGACAATGTATTTTGGTAGGGAAATTCAACCTTTTCATATTTGTTGTGATAACTAATATTTTTGAATTATTTCTTTCATTTATTTTATTTTAGGTTTACTGTTTAACATGCTTCATTTTTTCTTCTTACTTCTCCTTACTCTTCTGGCTTGGTCAGCTCTCTCTTCTTTGCATTTTTGCCCTGTTAATTCGGAACTGCTGATCAATTGCTTTCAATTCTTCCTGGGCTTACCTTAGTTCCCTGACAGTTGTCATCACACTTGTATTTCTCTTTTAATATATCAAAATTAACAGTGTCTTCCTACCAAGCTATTTTATTTGTTTACTCATCTACCATTTCACTTTCATGAAATTTTTAGGCTGTTGTAAGTTTTCCTATCCTACATTATCCCCTCTTACAGTGGTGTGCTAAAGCTGATTTAGACTAATCCTTATCTCTCCCAAACTGTGTTCAATGATATTAATAACATCTTGTAATTTGAAACTGGCCATGGTGGAAGTGTTTATACTGTGAAAATTGAAAAACACTACAAAGCAGGGCTTTGTTTATTGTTTTATCAATGCACCAGTTGTTAATCATTTAATAACACAGCCCTGCCTTTCTACTTCCATTAAAATTTGTGAGTTTTTCTAGACTGCTTCAAAATTTTAGTTCAGGGATATTATTTTCCCTTTTAGAATGTGTTTTGTCTCAAAACTTGATAACATATTAACCATTTCTAGTCATATGAGTATTCATTCAGTTTTAACCATATGTTTTACAGAATTTGTTTATGAGTGATTAATTATACTTTTGGTCTTCTATATTTTAAAGTATCTCCTCTTTCCATTTCCATGAGGATAGAGTACCTTTTTTTTTTTTTAATACTTCCCTCACAAAGGATACAAGAGTGATTCCTGCATATCCAAAAGTACCTTTCTTGCCCTGGCAGGCAGGTGATATCTTAATCAGAATTCTTTACTTTTTTTTTAACAGGGTCTCACTCTGTCACCCAGGCTAGAGTGCAATGGCATGATCACGGCTCACTGCAGCCTTGGCCTCCTGGGCTCAAGCAATCCTCCTGCCTCAGTCTCCCATGTAGCTGGGACCACAAGCATCCACCACCATGCTCAGCTAATTTTTTAACTTTTTGTAGTGACAGGGTCTCACTTTGTTGCCCAGGCCGATCTCGAATTCCTAGGCTCAAGCAATTCTCCCACGTTGGCCTCCCAGAGCGCTGGGATTACAGGCATGAGCCATCGCACTGAGCCCATTAGCCAGAATTCTTAAAAATCTTCTCCCAAGAGACTGTAGATAATGTTCTGCTTCTTCTCCTTTCCAGTATCACAAATAAATGGGCTGTTGTTAATCACATTTCTTTTCCTTTAATCTATTTTGTTGTTGTCATTGTCATTTTCTATGTGGGAACTTAAAAGATTTCTTTCTTAAATATAAGAAGTTTATAAATTTTACCAAGATATAGCAGATAGGTAATTTTTTTCTTTAATATCACCTGCATTTTGGTAACCATTGTTTAATATACAAAACTTAAGTCTATCTTCAGAGAAATTTTCTTTTTAAAAAAGTATTCCTTTTTCTCTTCCCGGAGCTGTTAATATTTACGTTTTAAGCCTCTAGCCTCCAAATATCTTGTCTTTTTCTTCATATCCTTGGGATTTTGTTCTTTATTTGTTCTACCAGGTCTTCCAAACCACTATTTCATTTCTCAAAGCAGCCATCATCTTCAGTTTGAGGTTTTGTAAATTGAAGATTGTGTTTAGCTCTAGGAAACCTGGTGTATTCTAACTGCATCACCTTGAGGAGCCTTAGTATTTGTTAGAGTTCTCTCCCTCTTCTTTTTTCAGTTCTATGAGTAGGAGTCCCCAGGTCCAGTTCAGCTGTTCAGTTTGCCTTCTCTTGGATCTCTGATTCCTCTTAAAGGAATTGTAATTTTTTTGCACCTTCATAGTTTAGTTACCTTTAGCACCTGTTTAGTCACGACTTTAGGATTCCCCAGACCATGAGGTTGAGCATGAAAATTTCTGCTTGTGTCAGTTGATAAGGAATTGAGCTGTCAGTCCCCACAGCTGAGGCAGACAGAGGCCTCTCTGGGAACAGGTGGCAGTCATTCCTCACTACTGGAGCTGGGAGCAGCTCAGCCTAGCAAAGTATCTCTCCTTCACATGAGTGGGGCCTGGCATCTCCTCACAGAAGCACAGACAGCTTGTGCGAACAGGATTCTACTTGTCAGACCCCCTCCAGGAATAAGATATATTGAGTCTTTACCCCCTAGTTCTCGTCCCTCTTCCCCAACACCACAGGGAGAAAAGACCTTGACTCAGGTTGGCATATGCCCTCCAGGCTCTGCCGGCAGCATCGTTTTGTTCATTGTATTACCAGAGGAGGAATGTGAAGAAAAGAGCCAGGGACACATTCTCAGGCCTCCATCTTCTAATACAATTTTTTGGTGGCATATCAATTGACTATTTTATGAGCCCACAGTCTGACCCTATTTTATGGTTATAATAGCCACTCAGCATCATCTGGCCAAACCAATTATAGGCATGATACTTACTATCAGCACAAAAATTCCAGGGCATCACCTGCTGCCAGCTAGTGTTACCACTGACAGGTGAACCAGATAAGGATATTACTCATAAACAAGCCTCTGACAAGGACACTGACTATATGGTGTCTAGCTCTGGCCAATGACTCAGTATCCCTCAGATCACTGGGGAAGAGGACCACCAGCATCTCTATATATTGTTGAAGCTGGACAAGTCCAGCCAAATGAGCAATATTCTCAATTTCCTGGCCATCAAAGTCTTACATGCAAGACAGTTGTCATCTATCACATAGATTTTACTCTAGGCTGAGTCAGCGCCAAAATTTAAGTTCAGTAAAGATTGCATCTCAAAATCATACTGTTGGAAGATATATGCCCAACATCCCCTCCCCTAACTATCAGAACTTAACAGCAGTTGGTTGGTAAAATTTTCAGGTATTAACTATTCACTGGAAGTCAGTCTTCTGGTTGGTGGGGAATGTTTCACAAAACGCCTCATAACAGCCTCCTCTTTTATAACCCTTATATGGGAGAAAGGTTTTCTTTGGTCAATTGTATGGGTGATATTTGTCTCCATGATGGCATTTTAATGGTCAGCATTGATGTTAATATTATCCCAGATTAAGTGGCTCAGCCACAATTCCATTCTTTGCACAATCTTATCTGCAATTGTGACACTCCAAGGGTGAGAGGGAGTAGGATAATGACTACAAGACCTGATGCCCATCTAGCCTAGCGTGTGTCTGGCCAACATCCTGGTCCCTCAGTGTATGACAATGAGAAAACAAAAAGAAGCTTTAGATCTTCATTCTAAATTTGACACCAAACATTCAACATCCTAGGAGTGCCAGAGGGGCAACTACATCATCACTCAACCACATCTAAAGCACTACTTCAAGTCAAACCCAATATATGAATGTGTCTGACAGCAGATGGATGGAGACTTAGATTCATGCTCCATTAGGCTTAATTCACTCCAGAGCTCACCAATTCCCAGGGTACATAGTGTCCAGTCAGGTACGAGCCAGAAGCTGAGGTTTTCTAACCAGCCAGTTTATATTTTGTCAGTCTAGGACTATGTCAGCCTGAGATGAATAAAACAAACACCGTCATTACCCCCAACCAGGCTTGGATACCTACTGGTCAAGTTTGACCTGCAAAACTGGGACCTTCTAGGAATTACCAGGGTGTACTGGCCACTAACCAGATGAAAGTAATCAGTAATATTGCAGCAGTTTATATCCTGGAAGACAATACAATAGCCACACTTCAACTGGAACCTCAAGGAACTTGTTACCTTAAGGACTTCAGCCATCGCTGAGAGAGGCCCTGCTGGGACCACAAGGAGGATGTTTCTTCTCTCCCTCTGACACGTGAGGAGTTTTAAGTAGAGCTGGGCTTCTGCCATTTTCTCTAGCAGTTTTTTTGTGTATTTTTCTTTATACTAGCTCCATTCTGGGTTATAAAGGCCATACTTTCATCATATCCCACTGATTGTGTTTGAATGACTGAAAACACTTCCTGCAGAATGTAAAGAACCAGTATGATTCCCTATTCAGTGCAGGAAGGAGGATGCATTACAGGAGAAGAGATACGCGTTTGGAAACTGGAGTAAGTGTTCAGCCACGATACTACAAGCCAATTCAAGTCTGGCCAAGGCTGAGAAAACAAAAGTAGTCTAAAACCATTAAGTGATGCTCAACTACATAAATGCTGAGAAAGAAGCCCAGAGGTACATCAGAGAGGCCAAAGACCTAGAATACATCAGCAATCAAGAACAGGTGAGGGGAGAGCAGGAAGCTAAATACCTAGAACTCTTTTCCCCTTGAACTATTTTCCCCTTCCTTTCAAGGGTCAGCTTGTAGGGCGGCTGGTGGAAACAACCAAATACCCATCGCCATGTAGAAAGGCCCAAGAGAGCAAGGTCTTTGCCAACTTCTGCGGTCCATAGATCACGTTGGGTTTCTAGGCAGCGTTCTAAGATATGACACTGAAAAAATGTATGAAGTATCCTCATCCAAAATGTTAAAAGGGTAAATCATTGAGGAAACATATCTTTCACTCTGACTAGAAATATCCAGTTCTGACATTTCCTGTACTTCCATTAGAAGAGATGAGTAAACACTATTGATGCTATCGGGAGTTCGAGTTTGAATCTTATTGTAGTACAGCAGAGACATTCCCAGTCTGCTTCAGCTTGAGACTATAAACCAAGCTCACATTGTTTTTCCTAGAATTATTAAGTTAAAAAAATCCCTTTTGTCCTCCCTGACAATTTTAAGTTCTATTGCATATTTCTATGTTGATACTGGTTACCTTCCTATTCTTAAGTTATATTTACATCTACATTTAATATTTACATACTATAATTAATTTATAGCCATGTCGCCCCCCGCCCACCCACACACACACACACACACTCATACACATAGATTCTTTACTTCTCTGTCAGTCCTCTGAGCCCCAGTCCCCTTCTGACTCTTAGAGATGGTTGAAAGAATAATGGTCTGGGACTAAAAATGTTAAATTTTATGTTCAGTTACACTTGATAGCCTGTGTCTTCCTTTTTTCCTCACGTTGTTTCTCATTACAGCAGTTACACTGGCTACCTTTGTAGACCTTTTCTCTCAAGTCTCTTGAGAGAAAAAATTAGATTTGTCTTCATCACCACTATCTCTGGACCTGGGACAAAAATAACAGTTACCTGACTGAAGAGGCTATTTGCCAAGGATATGTAAAATGACTTTAGGTCTGGCCATGCAAAAAAAAAAAAAAAAAATTGCACCTCTTAAGACTCTCATCAGCTACTGACAAGAACTCCCTTAACTGAGAATATATTGCTCTAAAGTTCAACAACAACGACAAGGAAAATCAATGAAGTTCCTGCATTTTAGTTTAGGGATTTTGCTGCCAGTTATTTTTAGGGATGTCATTTTGGCAACTCAGCATGCCAATACTTTGAAATAAGTTGGTCTACTTCTTGAAGTTCATGGGAACTTTAGTATTGTTGCACCACAAGACCATTTCTCAGTAACAGGCTTCAAGCCATGTACTGCAACATGAATATTTGTTGGTGAGTCTGATTTTTGCATTTTTTCTGAACTGCTTTGACCTTAGGTATTTACTTTCACTAATTAAGTTAATTAATTTTGTTTCAAACTTTTGTTTCAGATCATCTATATCAGTCTCACCAATTCTTGGGTGAATCCACTCCCTATTTAATATTCTAATTTTACTGTCAGAGGAAAGCTCTGTATTTCCCTGAAACTGTAAAAAATTGAACTCTGTAATTGTATAATGGTTAAGAGGTAAAACAGCAGCCAGACTACCCAAGGCATCAATCCCAACACCTCAGTTACTACCTGTGACATTTGGCAAGTTATTTAAGATCTCTATTCTTGTTTCATTTTCTATAAAATGAGGGTAATAATAGTATCTACTTCATCAGGCTGTAATGAGGTTTACATGAGTTGATTCATGTAAGACAATTAGAAGAGTGCTTCGCACATAGTAAATGCTCAGTAAATGTTGGCTATTATTTTTGCATTGTCAAAATATCTTAGGAAAATGAAGACACTACTCGTTTTTGTTCCAATTTCCCTGACAATATTTTTTATTTTCTTCAACATTTGTCCAAACTATTAATCTCATTGGGGAGTCTGGACCTCCAATACCTAAATGATGACTGGCTTTATATAAAAATGATAATACCATTAGTGTCCAGGGATGAACACTGATAACATGAGAATAATGGGCAAGAGTTTAGGTACTGAGGTCACCCTACACACTAGACTCATAACTTACTCCACACATCTACATCTGGGCCTCCCGATATGTTACTTATCTTCATCAAGCTAGGTTTAGAGGTATGAAGGTTGAACACACAGGTAGTGCATGTTCACACAGGTTGAGTGCATCAAAACCTAGAGATAAAGGAACAGAATCCATACGTATTCTTTTTCAAATTTTCAAATGTGTCAAATGGCAAAAGTTTCAGGGAAATTTTATTTAGTACTATAACTCTGCAGTTATCAGAGGTATTCATGTTGATCATCCATGTTTTAAGATAGAAAAGAGACAAAGAGTCTGTGGTGACAACCTCTATAGGACTGGAGCTATTGAGATGCCAGCTGCAATTTAGATGCTTGCTGCAATTCAGATGAGTTCAGCCAAATAGCACACTGTAACCCCAACAGGGAGCCAGTGCTGAAAGAGAGAAAGCTGAGACTAGCAAGACTTGGATTACTCAAGTAATTAGTCAAGTAATTAGTGATATCCAAGGCAGAGTGGTAAGCCAAGCAGTGTATTGAGTCCTGCAGTAAGACGGCCCCAAGTCATGGTCTTTATGAACATCATTAGCTTTGGTCAAGGTGACCCAATCTCTTGGGGCATAAATCAAGCTTGCCTTTAAGAAAAGCAATATATACAGCTAGAACCAGGCAAAATATCAGGACTGCTGACAAGCAGGTTAGAAATAAGATCAAATTTTGGTCCCAACAGGAAACCATAAAACTAATCAAGAAACAAGACAGAACCATGTCACAAGCTGAGAAAACCCACAAGAGATTTATGAAAGGCCAGACTTGGAAGACACAGGTGCTCAGAGTTTATTCCATATAATAAAACTACAATTGATCTCATGCCCGTCAATTTGGGCCACAGTAACTACAAATTAGAAGTGAAGAACCTGTAAACATCAAGAACTTAACAACGTATTACTATGTGTAACATTATGTGGTATGCAGAATAATCCTCCTCCCTGCAGAGATATCCACACCCTAATCTCTGGAACGTGTAAATACGTTAAGATTCATGGAAAAGGGGAATTAAGGTTGCTGTTGCAATTCAAGTGGCTAATCAACTGACTTTATGATGAGATTATTTTAGATTATTTGGATGGACCCAATTTAATCATATAAGTCCTTAAAAGTAGAAAAAGAGGCAAAAGAGAAAGTCAGAGAGATGATATGTGAAAAGGACTCAACCAAATGTCTTAAGTCAGTTTGGGGCCAGGCGTGGTGGCTCAAGCCTGTAATCCCAGCACTTTGGGAAGCCGAGATGGGTGGATCACAGGGTCAGGAGATCGAGACCATCCTGGCTAACACGGTGAAACCCCGTCTCTACTAAAAAATACAAAAAACTAGCCGTGCGTGGTGGCGGGTGCCTGTAGTCCCAGCTACTCGGGAGGCTGAGGCAGGAGAATGGCATGAACCTGGGAGGCAGAGCTTGCAGTGAGCTGAGATCCGGCCACTGCACTCCAGCCTGGGTGACAGAGCAAGACTCCGTCTCAAAAAGAAAAAAAAAATCAGTTTGGGCTATTATAATAAACTGCCATGGACTGGGTGGCTTAGACAATGCAAATTTATTTCTCACAGTTCTAGTGGCTGGGAAGTCCAAGATCAAGGTACCAGCAGCTCTGGCATCTGGTGAGGGTCCATTTCTTGGTTTGCCAATGGTTGTCTTTTTGTTGTATCCTCATATGGCAGAAAACAGATACTAGCTCTGTGGCTTCTTCTTACAAGGGTACTAATCACATTCATGAGGGCTGTATCCTTATGACCTAATTACCCCACAAAAGCACCACCTCCAAATACCATCACATTGCAAATTCTATTTCAACATATTAATTTTGGGGAGGACACTAACATGCCATCCATAGCACCCACCATTACTGGCTTGAAAGATAGAAGGAGATCATGAGTTAAAGAATGCAGGCAGCCTCTAGAAATTGGAACAGGCAAGGAAATAAATTGTGCCCTAGAGTCTTCAGAAAAGAATGCTGTCTTACCAACACCTTGATTTTAGCTCAGTGAGACCCATATGAGAATTCTGATCTAGAGAACTATAAGATAGTAAGTATATGTTGTTTTAAGCCACCAAGTTTTTAGTGATTTGTTAGAGCAGCAACAGAAAATTAATACACATTACAATTGAGAAAATACTTAATCTGGATTGTTTGACTCTTTAAAATCAGTGAAATCACAAAACCACAATTTGTCCCACATAATAATTCTTTCATAGATAAACATCAAATCCCTTTAAAGAATACAAACAATAGCTTGAAGAGAGAGAATGGGCAGTACTGGGCATGGGAAATATATGTTCCTCTTCTTTTTATTCCCTCAAGTTGGGGTCAAGAAAAATAGGGATCAGTACCAAGACCTAGATCTTGGCTACTCTAGATTGTTCTCAATTTCCATTTAGAAACTTTAAGCTCTGCTAATGAACATATGTTGATCTACAGCATGAATTAATATCCTCTACTCTGGGCAAATAGGTACTAATATTCTGGATTCAGAGAGTGATAAAGAAATGCAAGAAAGACAAAGAAATTCTTTAGGGTGACATATTGGAATGTATACCACTCTAGCACTTTATTAAATGTTTCTAACTGTATTAGTCCATTTTCACATTGCTATAAAGAACTACCTGAGGCTGGATAATTTATAAAGAGGTTTAATTGACTCACAATTCCACAGGCTGTGCAGATAGCATGGCTGGGGAGGCCTTAGGAAACTTACAATCATGGCAGAAGGCAAAGAGGAAAGAGGCACGTCTTACATGGCCAGAGCAGAAGGAATAGAGAAGGGGGAGGTACAACAAACTTCCAAACAACCAGATCTCATGAGAACTCACTCACTATCACAAGAATAGCAAGGGAGAAATCAGCCACCGTAATCCAATCAACTCCCACCAGACACCTCCCACAATACTGAGGATTACAATTCAACAAGAGATTTGCGTGGGGAGGACACAGCCAAAGCATATCACTAACTAGCAGACTTTACCAGTAATTTACATGAGCAGCATCCCAGAATTTAAAATGCTTTATATTTTCAAAATTCTACATTCTATCAACATTCCCAGCCTCAATTATAAGAAAGCCAAAGGAATTACAATAGATTTTTAAATGCCAGGAAGGAAACTGGAGCCTTTGGGTAAAGGGTGAAAAGAGAGAGCCCCAAGGGGAGTAATGATACCAAGGCAGAAAGCAAATCTCAAGCTCCCTGCTCAGTTTCCAAAACCTTCCTCAGCTCTGCCAGGGGCCACTCTAACTTCCATGTTCAAAGCAAAATTATCTTACAGGCATTTTGCTGTCAGGCTAAGACTGGTTTAAATTTCATTTTAGTCTAGGGAAGTTATTGTTCTGATCATGCATTGTTCTTCTTCAGATGTCTTACTGATCAAGGTTTTATTTATAAACTTTTGGCTACTGCTGTAGAATGTGAAGTTGAAAGATGTGTAAAAAATGTTTTGACAGAACATTTAGTACACTGACTTCTTTCACCCTCCCTTGACCTGGTTTCTGTTCTGCCCTTTTGTTTTTGTTTTTTGTTTTTTGGGGTTTTTTTTTTTTTTGGTGGTTGTTGTTTTTTGCTTTTTGGTTTTTTGATACCTACTGCCTTTTTCAATTAATTTCTCTAGAGACACTTTCTTGATCTAAAGCCCAGCATTCTCAATAAATGTGTAAGTTATTGGAAGATCTTACCATAGATTGGTCATAGCCAAACATATTTTAAATTACCTATTTTTCACCATCTGGATAAATTGCTTCAAAGGAGTAGCAAAAAATGTGAAAGCCTAAAAAAAAACTTCAAGGAAAGTCTGATGAAGAAAGGGAGCAAGAAATAAAGAAAAAAAAACAAACTCAAACAATTTGCCACAAGTCTGGGGTTTTTTTTTTTTTTAGCAGTTCTTCATTTTAGATGTAATAAGTCAATGTCTTGGAGTTTGTATAACCTTAATCTTAAACATCCAAAGGGTGAGGGGATTGGAGGGAGGAAAATGATACTTAAGAAGAGTCAAATAGACATAAGGAACGATCAGCTTAAAGATTTTATTATCTGGAACCCCACCATGCTGGTCTGCCCTTTTCAATATGGTGAAGAATATAATTCAGTGTTTAGACTAGATCATGTCTGTCCAGAATTATATTATAAGCCCTCTCTACAAAAAGATTGTCATCTTTTTGCCATCCAAATCAGAAAGGAAGTAAAATTTTCCTTGTTTGCAGTTGACGTGATGTTATATAGAGAAAACCTTAAAGACTCCACCAAAAGCTGTTGAAACTGATAGACAAATCAGTAAAGCTTCAGTATACAAAATCAACATACAAAATTCTATTGGGTTTCTATACACTAACAATGAGCTATCTGAAAAAGGAAATTAGGAAAACAATCTTATTTATAATAGTACCAAAAAAAGAAAACACTTAGAAATAAACTTAACTAAAGAGGTGAAACACTTATATGCTGAAAACCACAATACATTGATGAAAGAAATTAAGGAAGACAAAAACAAATGGAAAGACATCTCATGTTTATGGATTGGAAGATTTAGTACTATAAAAATGTCCATACTACCTAAAGCAGACTACATAGTCAATGCAAACTCTATCAAAATCCCAGTGGCATTTTTTTACAAAAATAGAAAAACCACTTATATAATTTACATGAAACCATGAAGGACCCTGAATAGCCAAATCAATATTAAGAAAGAACAAAACTGGAGACACCATACTTCCTGATTTCAAAATATATTACAAAGCTACAATAATTAAAACAGTACCATACTGACAGAAAGACAGACATGTAGTCCAGTGGAATAGAATAGAGATCCCAGAAATAATTCTATATGTGTATGGTCAACTAATCTTCTACATGAGCACCAAAAATATACAATGAAAAAATGGTGTTGCGTAAACTGGATATATACATTCAGAAGTATGAAATTGGACCCTTATCTTACACCACACACAAAAATCAAGTCAAAATGGATTGAGGACTTAAAAATAAGGCCTAAACTGTAAAACTCCTAGAAGAAAACATAGAGGGAAAGCCCTATGACATTAGTCTTGGCAATGATTTTATGAATATGACACCAAAACACAGGCAACAAAAGCAAAAATAGAAAAATGGGACTACATCAAACTAAAAAGCTTCTGCACAGCAAAGGAAATAATAAGCGAAGTGATGAGGCAACCTATGGCACGGGAGAAAATATTTGCAAACTCTATATCTGATACACGGTTAATTTACAAAATATATAAGGATACCCTACTACTCAATAGAGAAAAGCTAATAACCTGATTTTAAAATGGGTTAAAGACTTGAATATATGTTTCTCAAAAGAAGACATACAAGTGGCCAATGTGTGTATAAAAATATGCTCAATGTCACTAATAATGAGGGAAGTGAATATCAAAACTACAGTAAGATACCACCTCATACTCATTAGGATGATTACTATAAAAAAAAGGCAGTAACAATTGTTGGTAAGGATATGGAGAAATTGGAACTCTTGTATATCGTTGGTGGAATCCAAAATGGTACAGCTGCTATGAAAAACCATATGGCAGTTCCTCAAAAAATTAAAAATAGAACTACCATATGATCCAGCAATCCTACTTCTGAATATTATTCCAAAAGAATTGAAATCAGGGTCTCAAGGAGATATTAGTACTCCTATGTTTAGGGCAGCACGATTCACAATAACCAAGGTGTAAAACCTACCTTTCTAAAGGTCCATGGACAGATAGATGGATTACAAAATGTAGTATATACATACCAATGAAATATGATTCTGCCTTTAAAAAGAAGGAAATTCTGCAATATGCAAAACCATAGATAAATCTTGAGAACGTTATGCTAAGTGAAATAAGCCAGTCACAGAAGGACAAATACTTCATGTATCTATCTAAAATAGTCAAACTCATAGAATCAGAGAGTGGAATGGTGGCTGCCAGGGGCTGGAGGGAGGGAAAAATTGGGAGTTGCCAATCAATCAGCATAAAGTTTGGTTATGCAAGATGAATAAGTTCTAAAGATTTGTGGAACATCGTGCTTATAGTTAATAATACTATACTGTGTGCTTGAAATTTTATTAAGAGGGTGAATATAATGTCCTTACCACAATAAAATAAAATTAAGGGGAAAAAAGCTGCATTCATTCCACATTCTGTTTTAGGAAAGTGGCTAGAAATGGATGCTCTGTTTCCAAAGGGGTCTTTTGGGCTTAGAAGTGCTGGTCCTCATTGAGAAGGAATTAAATTACTCCTAAGGCCAGCCCTTGTATTTAGAAATTGTAATGCTGGTAGCCAGACTGGCACAGAATTCCTGGCCTTATCTAACTTCAGCCTATAATGACTTTCCCTGAGCATCCTGGTAAGCCAGGGTGGAGAGTGAATATGCCTCCCTCTCTCCACCTGCTATGCAGGAAGACATTTAGTCAGCTAGTGAATTATTAGGTTGGTGTAAAAGTAATTGCGATTTTTGCCATTAAAAGCAATGGCACAAGCACAATTATTTCTCGTAATATGTATATGGAACACCAAGTGCATACAAATTTATTATCAAAATGAATAAACTAAATAGTAGGTAACCACTCAATAATCTGGACCCAGGATCACTGTTTTACAAATAAAGTAACTATGGCCCAAAGCGGTAGTCTAGAGGCACACAGAACTATTAGCAGGGTAACCATTGGTCTATGTTACCTTGCTTTGAGTGTCACCCTGGCTGAAACAGGTTTTGCTAGGAGAATGGTGATCCTGTTCATATGGAAAATGATGCTCCTTTCTTCTCTAAGATCCTGTGGCTAAAATGCTGTTTAGATTTTAGCTTGTGAAAATGTTGCCTAAGTCAAGTCCTCTCCTGCAAATTTCAGATGTGTTTGTGACCTGCCAGCATGTTCAGTTGGTATTTATTAAAATTTTTATTAAAATGTGTTCACTGAAATCCAAAGAAATTACTTTCAAAAAACAAAGTTTTATAAAAACTTAAATAGAACCCAATTGATTCATATCTTTATTTATAAGAAGCAGAAATTATTCTACATACAAGTAGCCATATATATAAATTAATAAAGTACACATGTACACATATATATAATCTTTAAAAGGAATTTATACCTTTTAAGAACATATAAAAATGTTTACCTAACATAAAGCCAACTTAAAATATTGAGGCAAAAAAATCAAGTCAAAAAAAAGGGGGGGATGAGTATTTTTGTACAATGTGTATGGAACAAACTATATGTGTATATGAAACCAACTACACAAATGTTTATACACAAATTTATGCAACAAAAGCTCATTAATTCCCATTCCACACATTTAGCATTTATAATTAGTCTAAGTTTCTTGGCACTACATGTAAAATGAAATTCAAATTAGGTGAAATTCTAGTGTAAATAAAAGAAATATTTATACATAAAAAACCAACAGTTTTTAAGTGTCATTTTATTAGTTCTTGTACTCAAAAAATGTCTAGTTACAAGTAACATGTTAAGCAATGCCAAGATTCTATAAGTGTTCTTACTGATAAAACCAATATTCGAAAGTGATTCCACATGCAAATGTAGAGGATAATAGCGTAGATGGTATTATTAATAAAAGCATAGATTCCAAAAGCATAGACTGCCTAGGTTCAAATCCTGATTCTGCCATTTGTGGACTGTGTATGAACTCGAGCAAGTATTTGAAATTTCTATGCCTCTGTTCCCTCACATGTAAAAAAATAATAATAATGTCAAGGTTGGTTGAGAAATAACAAATGGTAGCCTCCTAGCAGCCTCATATTTCCCCACCTAACCTCCGAACCAACTGAGAGCAATGGAGGAAGATGGGGACCAAAATAGCCCCTTTATTACAAAAAAGGCTAGGCAGAAGAACATGGCTCTGGCTCTATTAGCCAAAAGGACTACCTAATCTGCACTCTCAGAATGAAACATACTGAATCTTCGTGGTCTCAGGCAGCACTCAAAAATCAGGCCTGCCTTCTACAGTAACCAAAACAGCATGGTACTGGTACCAAACAAGTATATAGACCAATGGAACAGAACAGAGGCTTCAGAAATAACACCACACATCTACAACCATCTGATCTTTAACAAACCTGACAAAAACAAGAAATGGGGAAAGGATTCCCTATTTAATAAATGGTGCTGGGAAAACTGGATAGCCATATGTAGAAAGCTGAAACTGAATCCCTTCCTTACACCTTATACAAAAATTAATTCAAGATGGATTAAAGACTTAAATGTTAGACCTAAAACCATAAAAACCCTAGAAGAAAACCTAGGCAATACCATTCAGGACATAGGCATGGGCAAGGACTTCATGACTGAAACACCAAAAGCAATGGTAACAAAAACCAAAATAGACACACAGGATCTAATTAAACTAAAGAGCTTCTGCATGGCAAAAGAAACTACCATCAGAGTGAACAGGCAACCTACAGAATGTGAGAAAATTTTTGCAATCTACTCATCTGACAAAGGGCTAATATCCAGAATCTACAAAGAACTCAAATAAATTTACAAGAAAAAAACCACCCCATCAAAAAGTGGGCAAAGGATATGAACAGACACTTCTCAAAAGAAGACATCTATGCAGCCAACAGACACATGAAAAAATGCTCATCATCACAGGTCATCAGAGAAATGCAAATCAAAACCACAATGAGATACCATCTCACGCTAGTTAGAATGGTGATAATTAAAAAGTCAGGAAACAACAGATGCTGGAGAGGATGTGGAAAAATAGGAACGCTTTTACACTGTTGGTGGCAGTGTAAATTAATTCAACCATTGTGGAAGACAGTGTGGCGATTCCTCAAGGACCTAGAACTAGAATTACCATTTGACCCAGAAATCCCATTACTGGGTATATACCCAAAGAACTATAAATCATGCTACTATAAAGACACATGCACACGTATGTTTATTGCGGCACTGTTCACAATAGCAAAGACTTGGAGCCAACCCAAATGTCTATCAGTGATAGACTGGATTAAGAAAATGTGGCACACATATACCATGGAATACTATGCAGCCATAAAAAAGGATGCATTCATGTCATTTGCAGGGACACGGATGAAGCTGGAAACCATCATTCTGAGCAAACTATCACAAGGACAGAAAGCCAAACACCGCATGTTCTCACTCATAGGTGGGAATTGAACAATGAGATCACTTGGACACAGGGTGGGGAACATCACATACCGGGGCCTGTCAGGGGGTGGGGGCACTGGGGGAGTGATAGCATTAGGAGAAATACCTAATGTAAATGATGAGTCAGTGGGTGCAGCAAACCAACATGGCACATGTATACCTATGTATCAAACATGCATGTTGTGCACATGTACCCTAGAACCTAAAGTATAATAAAACAAATAATAAGGCCTGCCTTATGTAGGATGTACAGCATGGAGGAGTAGAACACATGCTCCCTGTGGACACACTACTCCTAAGGCAAAGAAAGGAAAGAAAGGAAAGGCAGAGAAAGAGAAAGAAAGGAGAGGCATGCCCAGTTCCTCTTCCCCAGACACTTGTCAGGTAACTCATTCCACTGCCATGGAAAGGAATGAGAAGTGGAATAAGGGGCCAAGAGTATTTAAGGAAAAATTCCTCTTTGTGGAAACTGAAGGAGTCAGGAAGAAGTATTCTCATGTTTCTCTTAGCTTTATTGGAGAATCAAATGAGATGATGCCTGTAAAGTGTGCCCCATATATGGTAAATGTTCAATAAATATTAGCTGTTATTATGATATGTATTATTCTTATTAACTATAGCATTATCAGGATTTCAATGAATGTGACTGGACCCATGGTATGTTCAGAAGCCACCTAGTGGTGCTCTAGAGATCAGAACTGCTTTTAATTTTTTAAGTTCCAAATTCTGATTTTCATTTTATTTGGCTATTAACCCTTAAAATTTGGGTAAATTAGCAAGTGATGTTATTTATTTTTCCTCTTGTCTGGCAACATATTCTACAAAAGGTATTTCTCCATTAACTAGATAGTTCATACATGCAAGTGTGGACGAACTCTTGATCATCTGCTTACAGCTGTGGTCTAAGCTGATACCGCACAGTGTGTGGATGTATATACAGATCCTTTTAGTTGGACAAACTGGAGCTGAGTATTTTGGCAGAGCAGAGGCTTTTCTCATCATCAGACACAACATTCTAACTCTTCTCTTTTGAGAGCCCTGTGTTTATATTTTCTTTTCTCCTCCATCTCTCTAAGGGATGTTATATCTTTTGTGTTATGACCCCAAGTTAAATGCCCATAAAATTGTATTGTGTTTAAAGCCAAAATTTACCAGGACACAATGTGTTTTCTTCACCACACTCTAAACCACAGTATTTCATGTCCTGGGTTGTCTAGTGACTCCATTTTCAGAAGAGACTAAGGTGTAAATATTATACTTTTTCTTTTTTTTTTGAGACAGAGTCTTGCTCTGTTGCCCAGGCTGAAGTGCAGTGGCCGGATCTCAGCTCACTGCAAGCTCCGCCTCCCGGGTTCCCGCT
>NW_012121154.1:12192729-12201439 GCF_000951035.1 Colobus angolensis palliatus
GATCATGCCATTGCACTCCAGCCTGGGCGACAGAGCAAGACTCTGTCTTAAAAAAAAAAAAAAAACCTGCACATTGTTCACATGTACCCTAGAACTGGATTTAAAAAAAAGATGATCTCTGATACACTTCCAGAAAACCTGCTTGCTGCCAAAATGAAGAAACACATATCTGCAAGGAGGTTAGTCATTTCCTAGGTGACATTTTAATAAGAAACCCATTTTTGGATAATAGTCCAATTGAAACTAATTCTTTACTATCCCTCCTGGTCAGGAAATAACATGTCCAAAATGATCTAATGTCCTGGTGCCTTGTATACTCTAATGTTTACTATAGTGATCGTGCTACATCTTAAAGGATTATCAATTTGTGAAGAATCAGAAATAACTAATTATAAAGCCAAGAAGAATATTATTTAAACTTTCATTGACTGAGGCATTAGCCTAGGATCTTGCAGGTACTTCTTAGGATTAGGAACAGCTGTTAGTTTCCAGTGGCTACACAAATCGTGCAGGTTAATAAGGTTCTGGTTAACAGAATGCCAGAAAACAGAAATATATTACAACACTCAAGCATTAATGCAGAATATAATAGTCATGCCTTTCCAAAGAAACAAATAGAGCCTAAACTATTTTAATGGCTTAAATTAAGTATACTAAACTTTGGGGGCGTTAACCTTTCAGAAACAGAACAAAATAGTCAAGTAGGAAGAGTTTGGATAGGAGGAGAAGAAAATGTACATTTTGATAATACATGTCAGAAAATAAAGCTTTTGTTATGCTATGGCCATCTAAAGTTTTAAAAGCTTTTAAGTGCAATTGTGCGCTTTTTAACCCTACCATACAACTATTTAGATTTTCAAAACAGAGAATTTAGAAAGGGATGAAGTCTTTCACTTTAAGAAAGCTAAATGATGAGAACACATGGGCATATAGAGTGGAGCAACACACACTGGGACCATTCAGAGAGGGGAGGGTGGAAGGAGGGAGAGGAACAAGAAAAATAACTAATGGGTATTAGCTTAATACCTGCGTGATGAAATAATCGTACAACAAACCCCATGATACAAGTTTACCTATGTAACAAACCTGCACATGTACCCCTGAACTTAAAAGCTCAACAAAAAGAATATATCCAAAAAGAAAAAAGAAAAGGCTGACAAGAAGTGGATGGAGAACTCGTACACACTGCAGTGCCCTGTAGCCTGAAGGAGAACTGAAATATCCTTGCTAGGTGGGCCTAAACATTTTTTTCCAGGCACCCAAAACCCTGACCTTGTTAGCCTGGTTTCAAGCGTTCTCTAACCAGCCAACTCTCTTGCATTATTGAAAATAAGAATTGCATCTCAGAAATTCTTTTTCTGTAACTTTCAGCAAAATATCCATTGCATAAAGTACTGTTGTATATTATTCCATCTATCTTCTCATATTCTTCACTTAAAATTTCATTTACAAAGCCATATACTTTGAAAACAGGGAACAACAGCTTGCCATTCTCATTCCCCTGTGGTTTTAACTTAGAGTTAATTCTACCTCTGTTTTTTTATCCCAATTTGAAATTTAGAGTTTCCAGAAATGAAAGTTCTAAGATAGCCTACCTTCAAGACAGAAGGACTTTGAGAAAAGACATCTTTGTTGACATAACCATTCCACACACATCCTTTTCCAGTGAAGTTGTCCTATAATGTTCAGTAACCTACCTGAGCTTACGTCAGTTGGTGATTTCTATTAACTTCAGCTGATACTGTAATATAAGTTATTCTTCAGGTGATTCCCATTTGTAAAATAAAAATATTCAATTTTCTTTTTTTCTTTATAAGAAACTAATTTTCTCACAAATAAAATTATTTAATATGTAAAAACCATTTAGAATATTTTTAAATATTCCAAGTAATCCTTACAGGTGTTTTTTTTCTTTTTTTTTTTAACTATAGTTTGAATTCAAAGATCTTCTGCATCCTCCTAAATAAAAGGAGTTCTTTTCATGGAACACATGTGCTTTAACAATGTTGTTACCACTAGACAATGCCTTAGAGAGCAAGTTGGGTACTGACTAGTGACTGCTGGGAGATACAGAGGAAACAGAAATTTGAAAAAATTTTCAAATCACCAACTTTACCTTTTAAAAATTATCCTCAGCAGGGTGTAGTGGCTCAGGCCTGCAATCCCAACACTTTGGGAGGCTGAAAAAGGCAGATCATGAGGTCAGAAGTTCAAGACCAGCCTGGCCAACATGGTGAAACCCCATCTCTACTAAAAACACAAAAAATTAGCTGGGCATGGTGGCATACGCCTGTAATCCCAGCTACTTGGGAGGCTGAGGCAGGAGAATTGCTTTAACCCGGGAGGTAGAGGTTGCAATGAGCCAAGATCACCCCACTGCACTCCAGCCTGGGTGACAGAGTGAGACTCTGTCTCAGGCAAATAATAATAATAATTATTATTATTATAATAATATTCTCCCAAGTACTTGTAATCTGTTATCTAATCATAAATTTGCTTCTGTTAAATGTCAACTAAATATGAACCCATCTTCAACTAGATTTGAGACTGTGATATTGACCTCCATGAACCATATTTTAGAGTGTATTACAGCTCCTTTAACTGTTCATTCATTTTCCCATTTTCAAACATATTTTAGTGCCTGTTATATAGTTGCACTATTTTAGTTGCTATACATTTGATAATGAACCAAAGACTTTTTTTTTATGTTCCTGCGTACATGTGCAGGTTTCTTACATAGGTGAATGTGCGCCATGGTGACTTGCTGCACCTGTCACCTAGGTATTAAGCCTAGCATGCATTAGCTATTTTTCCTGATGTGCTCCTTCACCCTGCCTGACCCGACAGGCCCCAGTGTATGTTGTTCACCCCTGTGTCTGTGTGTTCACATTGTTCAACTCCTTCTTGTGAGACCATGCGGTGTTTGGTTTCTGTTCCTGCATTAGTTTGCTGAGGATAATGACTTCCAGCTCCATTATGTCCCTGCAAAAGACATGATTTCACTCCTTTTTATGGATGCATGGTATTCCATGGTATATATGTACCACATTTTCTTTATCTAGTCTGTCATTAATGGGCATCTGGGTTGATTCCATGTCTTCGCTATTGTGAATAGTGCTGCAATAAACATATGCATACATGTGTCTTTATAATATAATGATTTATGTTCCTTTGGGTATACCCAGTAATGGGATTGCTGGGTCAAATGCTATTTCTGGTTCTAGGCCCTTGAGGAATTGCCACACTGTCTTCTACCATGGTTGAACCAATTTACATTCTCACTAACAGTGTAAAAGTGTTCCCATTTCTCCACAACCTCACCAGTACCTGTTGCTTCTTGGGTTTTTAATAATCACCATTCTGACTGGCATGAGATGGCATCTCATTGTGGTTTTTGATTTGCATTTCTGTAATGATGAGTGATGTTGAGCTTTTTTCATGTTTGTTAGCCGCATAAATGTCTTCTTTTGAGAAGTGTCTGTTTATATCCTTTGCCCACTTTTTAATTGGTTTGTTCGTGTTTTTTTCTTGCAAATTTGTTTAAGTTTCTTGTAGATTCTGAATATTAGACCTTTGTCGGATGGATACATTGCAAAACTTTTCTCCCATTCTGTAGGTTGTCTGTTCACTTTGATGATAGTTTCTTCTGTATAGAAGCTGTTTAGTTTAATTAAATCCCATTTGTCAATTTTTGCTTTTGCTGCAATTGTTTTTGATGTTTTCCTCATGAAATCTTTGCCCGTGCCTATGTCCTGAATGGTATTGCCTAGATTTTCTTTTAGGGTTTTTATAGCTTTGAGTTTTACATTTAAGTTGGACCAAAGACTCTTTCTTCAGAAAGTGTATAGTCTCTTAATTGAGATAATACTTGTAAATAAATAACTATAACAATGTAAAAAGTAACCAGTACCCTAAACTAGGAATTGTCAACAACTATGAAAGTGCAGAGACAGGCAGTGTTACAAATCAAGAAGAATTTGAGATGGCTTGCTCTGTGGAGGATGTTACATTTGGCTTGAGTGCTAAAAGATATTTAACAATGGAACATTTAGGGAAAATCATGGCAAATACTCCAAAGAGAAGAGAAAAAAAGAAAGATCCAAAAACTTGGAGTCATGTGAGGTTCAACCCAGATGTAAAGTAAGTGGGGTTTGGATTACAGAGTTTTTGATACCTGACTAAGATGCCTGCCTGTTCTTTAACATCCAGTAGGGAGCCAGCAAAAATATTGGGCTTGATGATCTAGGCAATCTTGTGTAACCTGGATTCGAGTGAGGGTAAACTGAAGGCAGAGAAAAGTTAAGACTCTTTATGAGAAGTACTGAAGGCCTAAAGTAGGGGAGTGTCAATAATACCTACCTGTGCAGAAAGAGTGCACAGGTAGATTAGAGAAGCATGGCAACACTTGGGATGTGGGCCAAAGAAAAGAGAAGAATCAAATATGACCCACAGTTTTGAACTATTATTCTGTAAAAAAAAAAAACAAACAAATAACTAAAGGAGAGTTCTCCCAGGCAGCCTTTCTACTTGTCACCCCTCTTGGTTTCTGTCTCCTCCAGACCTGCCCTATAGAGCCATGTACCTGCTAAAAAGGAAGAAAATAGGTACCCATTCCTGTATTGTTCAGTAAGCTGTGGTAAAGCAAGAGTTATATAGCAACCCTCTTGCCAGCTTCAGGAATTATTTGACCCTGATAGTCACAGAACTCTAACTCAGTGTGGCTAAGCTACATACCCTGGAAACAGTAACCCGCCATGATGCATAGCCCTTGCCTGCTTTGCAACCTCAACGTGATCACTTTCTCCAACCCAGTAACTGATCTCCCTATAGTTCCTCAAACACAACAAGCCTCTTTCCAACACCAGAATCTTTGCACATGCTGTTCCCTGTAACATCTTTCACACCAATTTCACTTGTCTAGTTTTTAGTCTGTTTTTGGCCTTAGCTTAAATGTTGCCCCCTCAAGAGGCCTTACCTGACCACCTTTTCTAAAGAAGGGCCAACTCTTTATTTTCTATCTGAGCCTTTAGTTTCTTTCCTAGTTAGTACATACTACAACATACTCATTTTCTTTTTGCCTCTTCTCCTGACAAAACATTAGCTCCATAATAACATAAACCATGTCTCTTCTCCTGGTCACTGTATCCCTAGCACCAAGAACAGCGCTTGGTACTTCATAGGAGATACTCCATAAGCAATTGTTGAAGGAATTAGTGAATGAGTGGATAAACCCACTTGTTCAGAAAGCTTTGTATAACCAAAAAATAGGATCCTGAGTAATTCAATGAAATATTCAAAGAGACAACAACAGCTACTTTCCTTTTTTAATTTTAAAAGTAACCTCTTCCTATAAAGTGTATTTATAGAATTACCACAGTAATATTTGGGAAATTGAATGTAAGTATTCTCCAGGATTTCTTAATTTCCATAAAAGCTCTGTGGTGCCACAATATATTGCAGTGTTTTCCAGCCTTATTAAAAATGAAATCAAATGGAGAATAGAATAGAAAATATCAGCATGCATTGCATGTGGTAAGCATAGTTTCAAGAAACTTTTTTTATTGATACATAATAATTGCACATATTTATGGCAAACATATAATGTGAGGTTTTAATACATATTTATTGTGCAAAAATTAAAATAGAATATTTAGTATATCCACCACCTCATACATTTATCATTTCTTTGTGGCAAGAACATTCAAAATCCTCTCTTCTAGCTATTTTGGAATGTATAATATAATGTTGCCAACTAATAGTCACCCTACTGTGCAATAGAACACCAGAAATAATTCCTCCTATCTAACTGTAACTTTGTACCTGTTGACCAGTCTCTATCTATCCTTCTTCCTCAGTCCCTCCCAAGCCTCTGATAACCAGTATTTTACTCCACTTCTATGAGATCAACTCCTTTAGAGTCTATGTATAAGGGAGATCATGTGATATTTGTCTTTCTGTGCCTGGCTTATTTCACTTAACACAATGTCCTCCAGGTTCATTCATGTTACTGCAAATGAAAGGATTTCATTCTTTTGATGGCTGAATAGTATATGTTTATATAACATTTTATTTGTCCATTCATCCACTGATAGACATTAGGTTGATTCTATACCTTGGCTATTGTGAAGAGTGTTGTAATAACATGGGAGTTCAGAGATCTCTTTGACATACTGATTTTATTTCCTTTGGACATATACCCAGTAGTGGGATTGCTGAATCATATTGTAGTTCTATTTTTAATTTTTTTAGGAACCTCCAAATTGTTTTCCATATGGCTGTACCAGTTTACATTTCCACCAATAGTGTATTATAGTTCCCCTTTCTCTATATCCATACCAGTAAAACAAAGAAAAAGAGGGAGAAAAGATGAAACTTCTCTGTGGCAGGGGAAGAGGGAGGATCCCAGCATAACAATATTTTTTATCGTGATTCAAAGTCAGTACACACTCTAGTGTTTGCCATATTATCCTTTTGTGGCTGCTGTCATAGCTCCTCAAAGCCAGCCTTGAATTGTTATTTTGCAGTATTATGATTCCTTATAACCTATTTGTAATGGAAGCCTTCCCACAAATGCACTCAAAATTTCCATTTCTTAATATTTTCTTAAAGATCAACCTACCTTAACCTCCTTCAGGATGCTTGGACTCACAGTAAAGTGCATTCCCAGAGTTTCTTTCAATGTAGGGTGCTGGGCTGCTTTTACCTTAACCAGCAAAACATACACACACACACACACACACACACACATTCAGAGTGAAATTGGTAAGATTTGCTGTTTTTTAAATCAAGAATAATTTGAAACAATGATTTGACAGGCAATGGAAACATTTGCTAAGTTAAAAATTTGTTGACTTATCTTTTTTTTTTTTCTTGTGTTTTTCTCTCTTTCTCTCCCAGCTGCCTGCCTTGTGCTTGGCTGTATGATCTTCCCTGATGGCTGGGACTCAGATGAAGTAAAACGGATGTGTGGAGAAAAGACAGACAAGTACACTCTTGGGGCCTGCTCAGTCCGCTGGGCATACATCCTGGCTATTATTGGAATTTTGGATGCCCTGATCCTCTCGTTTCTAGCATTTGTGCTTGGTAATCGACAAGACAGCTTGATGGCAGAGGAACTGAAGGCAGAAAATAAAGGTAAGATTGCTTTAGGGAACTCTTACCTGGATGCCTCAAGTACAAAAAAAAATGGTGCTTTCCATTCTTTCACCTCAAATACTACTGCTTCCCCTGTGGTTCTAATTTGCTGCCTCTTTTAATACTGTGTAGTTTGCAGACTTTACCCCATACTCAACTCAAGAAGTTTATACAATAAAAATATAATATTATACTTACTTATCTTTCTGAAGCTCCCTTAGTCCATTGTTATTATTTTGATGCATTTTTTTCCAGTTTCTTCTTCCCTACTCCTCTGATTTCAGGTTTACCACCAGAACTTAATGGCTAAGATGTAACTGTGGGTGGTGTCTATTTGGTTGAATGGAAAGTACTTTCTCTCCATGTATTCAGCTATGTTTCAGACTGAAATAATTGCCTGGAGAATCTCTAACATCATCTGTATACATCTTTGTTAAACTATTTGTGATAATTGAATTCAGACCCAGCTTCTCAGAGAGAGATAGTAATACTGGCCCCAAATAGTTAGTTAGAGATTTCTGTAGTTACCTAATTAACTGAATTTTAAATGTGTTATCTGGGTATCAAAAGTCCTCAGATTTCTTTTCAAAAAGAAATTGCCTTCTGAAACAGAAAGAAAACCATGATAGAAAATAGGACATTGACTACTGAATGATACATAAATATATTACAGTGGGCAACTAAGAGGTAGCAAGTTGTTATTGAAGATTAATCTTTTAAGTTTCTTTCCAGATTTCTAAACCAATTTCTTGGGATAGAATTTTGATGTCTCTGCTTTTTTAGTAGACTTAGATTCATTTAACAGTTTTATCTTTATGGTATCTTTAACTTTAATACTGTGCACCTACATTAGCACCTTTAGCTGAGTGGCTCCTTTTTCTAGCTCTTATTTCTAATTGGGAGCTAAATCCATCCTTGAAGTATGAGATTTAGCTTATTATTTCAAGTAGGTGCTAATTTCAAAAACCCTTCAGTGCTTCAACAGGACTCAAATATAAGTATATATTAGTTTTTACGTAAATATCACATGTAATGATAGCATAGCAGGCTTTATATCTAGACCATCGCTGTTTATGCAGGTAAACTATGACATAGAAGTAAAATGGAGGAGCCTAGGAGAGCAGCAGTCATCCACAAACCCTTTATCTCCCTGATTTATAGGCAAAACACATATTAGTTTACTTAGTTCTATCAAAAGTATTCTAAACACAAAAATAACCCTTCCACAGGGGAGTGATGCTGAAACCTCCTAAAAATAAAACTACCACCTTCTCAGAGTTGCCCTTTCTAGATAAAAAGGATGATATGAAGATAATTACACTTTTATTTACATTATAGATTTTGTACCTTCACATGCATTCATTAACGTGGTACCTTTGTTGTCTTTGTAGCTTGTTGGATATACACAGGTCTCTGTATAGTTAACTTTACTTCAAATGTAATGGTAAGGATAGTTCAATATTAGAACAAGTTATCTTTTTTTTTTTTTTAGCAGTTCCAGAGTTTTATTTATCTACTTTTTCTAAATTTGCCATTGTTGCAGCTCATTTCTCTAGTAACAGAATTTTTTTTTAAT
>NW_012121154.1:12202899-12324004 GCF_000951035.1 Colobus angolensis palliatus
TAAAGCAGTTTTTTCCAATTCTGTGAAGAAACTCATTGGTAGCTTGATGGGGATGGCATTGAATCTATAAATAACCTTGGGCAGTATGGCCATTAGAACAAGTTATCTTTTTCAAAAGAATGAATTAAATAAAAGCCTAGCTTGTTCTGCAGATTCATGATTTTTGCCACCACCTAAATGGACCAGAATGCTATTGTTTCCTGTACACTTCAAAGTCATATTGAGAACTTTTCACTTTCCAGACATCTTTTGACCACAAACAAAGAGAAGAAAATTCACAAGAAGAAAAATGTAACAAAAGCAGGAAAATTTTTACTTGGGAATTGAGAATTCTATCTCATACTCGTGTATATATATGAGTGACAATAATTCTCCTGATTCATATTTCAGAAAAGAACAGCTAGAGGTATAGAATAATGCTCAATAGTTTTCAAAATTGGTCTTTTCTTCTGGTTGATGCATTTAAACGTTGATATCTGATCCTTTCCATCTAAGTCTTAAACAAAGCATCATGTTTAGTCAGTGATATATTAAACCACCTTGCTATAACTTTGGATGAGAAAGAAGATTTTAAAAGGCCAATATAAGGTTTAGGGATTGTCTTTGCATAATTTTTCTGTGTTCATCATCCTTGCCATTTGCACGTATGACCGTAGTTTCTTCCATCTTGTTCTGAAGGATGAAAATTAGTAGGAGTTCATCTGTATCAAACCAGAGAGATCCAATAAAGCAGTCAGAACATAAGGCCACATTGATGAAACATTTCAGTTGCACCACATTTTTATTTTTCAATCAAAATTCCTTAATCTCAGACTCTGAGAAGATGTAAACAGCTCTATTGTAGGGCATATCAGACCCTCATGCAATTGGATCTATATAAAATCAGACCAGGATTTCTAAGCCTTGTATAAAATCTAGTCAAACCTGCATGTTCCTGGGAAATGGTACAAGATTTACACTTGCTATACAAAGTAGCCTTTATTGTTTGGTATTATTTAAACACTTGCTAAACATTGAAGCTTCCAAAGTCAGATTGTTTGAGGAAAGACCAATCAGTAGTTTTGTATGTTGTATGTGTGAACACAGTTTCATTAAACAGTAATTTAATGGTGTTCAGGTGCATGTAATAATCAAAATTAAATGTCATCAATGCTATCTTCTATAGATTCTAAAGGAAGAGAGGTTGGTTTTAATTAAAAAGATAAGAATAATTTGAAATTGTGTAATTAATTATATATAAATGGGTGCTTTTACAATTTGCATGAGTGCATTGATATAACTTTTCACCTTTAAAGACTTTTTTCACTATTTTTTTTTTTTTTTTGCTGCTGTTATTGTTTTGGATTTCACTATTAAGTTTTTTCTGATAAAACTACTGAGACGTACTGTGGTAGCCAAGGCTTCCTTTCGGTTTCAGGACAATGCAATGAGACAGGCAAATCTAGTTCCAGCTCGGAATTTTAGAAGAATTTTTTAAGCACATGATGCCTTTCAGTGTCATGGAAGAAGGCAATGTCATATCTCAAGACTTGATTCAACAGAGCAAAGTATGCATACATTCTGATAGAGGTTACACATCTGAAAGGGACGCACACTGTAATGTCTTTTATAATCTTCCAGTTTCATAGTTGATGTGGTCTGGCTCTGTGTCCCCATCCAAATCTCATCTTAAACTGTAATCCAAAGTGTAATTTCCACATGTCAGGACAGGGACCTCATGGGAAGTGATTAGATCATGGAGGTGGCTCCCCCATGCTGTTCTCATGATAGTGAGTAATTTTCATGAGATCTGATGGTTTTATAAGTGTCTGGCATTTCCCCTGCTGGCACTTCTCTCTCCTGCTGCCATGTGAAGAAGGATGTATTTACTTCCCCTTCTACCATGATTGTAAGTTTCCTGAGGCCTCCCCAGCAATGTGGAACTGTGAGTCAATTAAAACTCTTTCCTTTATAAATTACATAGTCTCAAGAAGTTCTTCATAGCAGCATGAAAATGAACAAATGCAATGGTCTACCAGTTATATCACTTACATCCCGTAATGAGTGACAAGAGCATTATAGTGAAAATAAGCCTGAAATTACAGAATATGCCCCCAATGTGAAGTTCTTCCTGAGTGCCACTTTCATGTCATAATCATGTCTTCTTTTTGCAGCTATTGTAATTAATGCAGCAACACACTTCCCCATTTATCTGGAAAGTTCACTGTATTAGTCTGTTCTCGTGCTGGTAATAAAGACACACCTGAGACTGGGTAATTTATAAAGGAAAGAAGTTTAATTGACTCACACTTTCACATGGCTGGGGAGGTCTCACAATCATGGTGGAAGGCAAAGGAAGAGCAAAGTCACATCTTACATGGCAGCAGGCAAGAGCTATTGCAGGGGAACTCCCATTTATAAAACCATCAGATCTTGTGAGACTTATTCATTATCACGAGAATGGTAGAGGGGAACCCGCCCCCATGATTCAATTATCTCCACCTGGCCCTGCCCTTGACATGTGTGAATTATTACAATTCAAGGTGAGATTTGGGAGGGGACACAGCCAAAACACATCGGCCACCATATAGGGTCAGGCTTTCTAAGTGTCATTACAGCAAGGATATTGCTTAGATCCGTGAGTGCTTCCCAACATTCCACCCTAATGGATACACAAAAATCACTGTTCGATGAATTCTAAAATATATAAGGGAAGGGAAAAAAGCTCAATTCTAATTGTTGAACTGTGCTCTACTCACAGAGTCTTAAGATGAAAGGGAATACAAGATGCTGCTGAGCCATAAATTAGTCATCACAAAGGTGATATTCAAAAGGAAAACAAGGGAGGAGTGTACACAGCTAAAAGTCTCCACTTCTACAGCTGCTTTATTCCTGTGACACACTTCCAGTCAACTAGCCCCAATCCTCCTTGCAGTGTCCCCCTTCAATGCCTCCCACATGCCTAAGCTTCTCCTTTCCACAAGATTATTTGAAAGAAGTCACAGCTAAGATTTGTCATAAATTGTAAAGCGGGAAAATTAAAATGAAGGAATTTTAACATAGTTTAAAAGTATGTTAAATGCATACTTTCATGAAACAGAAGGCAACAACTTTGAAGATATAACTGTTGTCTTAAAGAAAACCTTTATAAGACATAAACTTATAAACCATCTATGGAGCTCCAGTGAAGTGCCAGAATATTTCTTTATGCCAAAAAAACAAAGCCCCATTGAAAAAAAAAACAAAGAAAAGTGAAACTTCTTTAAATATCTAACTAACTTAATTTTTGTTTATAATTATTTTTTTTTTCTTGCACAGAGTCTCACTCTGTTGCCCAGGCCAGAGAGCAGTGACACAATCATAGCTCATTATAATCTTGAACTCCTGGGCTCAAGCAATCCTCCTGCCTTAGCCTCTGGAGTAGCTAGGACTACAAGTGTGTGCCATCACACCCTGCTACATTTTTGTGTATTGGTGGCAGGGGTTGTTTTTTGTAGAGACAGGGTGCCCAGGCTGGCCTCAAACTTCTGGCTTCAAGGGATCCTCCTGCCTCGGCCTCCCAAAGCAGCAGGACTACAAGTGTGAGCTGCAGTGCCCAGTGCCAACTAACTTTATATAGGAGCTGGCAGATGCAAGAAAACTCAACCGCCTGCTCTGAATTTGGGGAGCAGCTCTACAGGATGTGTGCCATCCCTGGCTCGGGCTGATCGCAGACAGGCAGGTATTGTTTGGGAGTTCAGCAGCATGATTTCTAAATGAGCCAACAACAGTAGGCCTTTAACCTTGATATGCTGCTTAATTGTGTATTTTAACATACTGAACTGTGAAGTCAATTTAATTATGTAAAATTAAAGTTTCATCCAGATAAAAAGGATTTGAAATGAAAGCTTCATTTTCAATTTCTTTCATTAATTATGAAAGGATAATTAATTACATTTTCCAGAGCTCCTATGCCACAAATACTTCTTTCCTTGTCAGACACCATTCATAAAGAGGTCTGTTTCTGCATTTGTGTATATGGTCTTTGGAATTTCTTATCAGATAATTGGGTCCTCTCGTGAACAATTTTAAAGTCACTTTGTCTTCTAGCACTTAAACTGCAAATGAGAAAACATGATTATCCATCAAGAGGTGACTCCAGTGACCATTTATACTTTAAGGGTTTAAGTTCTTTTCAATGCTACAGTAGGGGAGGTAGAATAAATTCACTTTATTTAAGCAACTAATTGAGAAATCTTTCAAATGTTTTGGTTTAGGTATCACACCATGCTATGGCCACACTGGGAGTGGCAATGTGGTGTAGTGGAAAGATCGTCCACATGGATTCAAACTGCCCTGTGCTAGTCCTGTCTCTGACACCAGCTGAGGAGCCTTGGGCCAATATCTTAATAGTTCCAAAATTAAAATTCCTGGCCTGTGAAATGCAGGGCATGACCAAATGACATCTGAGGGTCTTTCTAGCTATAACATATTTCAATTCTAAGGACATCTTCAGAGGTGTTCTTTAAAAAGAGGACCTGATGGCAGTAAATGCTCCTGCCCTCATATCAGTGAGCACATTAAATACTCTTTTAGGAACTTGTTAGTATGCAGGGTTGACTAGGGGAGGGGAAAGGTAAAAGTCAAAGGGGGTGGGAGGCCAAGTCGGGCTGATCACTAGGTCAGGAGTTTGAGACCAGCCTGGCCAATATGGTGAAATCCCGTTTCTATTAAAAATACAAAAATAAAAAAATTAGCTGGGCCTGGTGGTGGGCACCTGTAGCTCTAGCTACTCAGGAGGCTGAGGCAGGAGAATCTCTTGAACCTGGGAGGCAGAGGTTGCAGTGAGCAGAGATCACGCCACTGCACTCCAGCCTGGGCAACAGAGAGAGACTCCATCTCAAAAAAAAAAAAAAAAAGTCAAAGGGGAAGGGGCTCTAGGATGCCCCGAATGTTTTCTGCTTCAGATGTGTACCCACCCACTGACCCATGCTGTCAGAGGCCCATATACTCATACCACCAAGAATAGAATGAGTCCAATTTAGAAACTCTTGTCAATGGCAGAGGAGCCTCCTTGCCTCACTGGATTCTGATACCATGTAGTGTCCACATGAACACCGTAATAGTGGACAGAGCCCCAGATCACAGACAGAAAACTATTTCTGGTCTCAAATCTGGCAAGTATTAGTCATGTGACTTTGGCCTAGCCCCTTAACATCTGAGAGCCTCAGCTTCACCTTCTTTAAAATATTTCTTTAAAATATTTAAAAATATTTAACAATACCCACCCTTGAATCCTCCATAGATTTAAGAGAGTCCAACAAAAGCATATGTATGAAAGCAATTTATAATCAATAATATCTACATAGGCTTTATTTATTCTCATTACTAAGCATTTTCCTACATAACCTTTTCATTGATCTCGGCAATAACCCTGTGAGATATTTATCTTTATCCCATTTTACACATCCAAAACCAAGATACAGAAAAGCTTAATATTTTGTCTAAATTTTCACAGCTAGGAAGGATTGGATGTAGGACTCAAACACAAATCATTTTACTCGAAATTTCAAGTTCTTTGTTTTACAAGGCATCATGTGATTAATTCTTTTTTCCTTTACCTTTTTTTTTTTTTTTTTTTGAGACAGGGTCTCACTCTGTCACCCAGGCTGGAATACAGTGGCATAATCACGACTCCCTGCAGCCTCGACCTCCTGAGGTCAGGTATTCCTCCCACAGCCTCCTAAAGTAGCTGGGACTACAGGCCCACACCACCATGCCCTGCAAATTTTTTTGGTACTTTTTTTTTTTAAGAAACAGGGCCTTACCATGTTGCCCAGCTGGTCTCGAAGTCCTAGGCCCAAGGGATCCACTTGCCTAGGCCTCCCAAAGTGCTGGGGCACATAATCAATTCTTATAGATGCTTTTTCTGTTGCTTTCAACTTGATCAGTCCACTCTGTACAAGTAAAGAGTTTGGTCTTATTTTTATTTGATAGCTTTTAGATAATGTTATTAATCAACAGTTTAATGCATTTAAGAATGAGCCTTTGAAACATATACTCTTACTTGGCTATGTAACTTTATAAAAACCTACTGAAGTAAGATCAGGAAGCCCAGAAAAAAAGTATCTTCAAGTGCTTTGAATTAAAACTTTCAAAAGGTCATAGTGAACTGCCTGTTTCCCAACAGGATCTGTGTTTAACAAGGTCCTTGTGGTCATCAAAGCATCTCAGAATGTGCCTCTAAAGAAACTGCATATATCCTGTCACTTTTTCAGAAGGGCTCAAGTTAATCTGAGAGTTGGAGCTGACCTTAGATGCCCTTGTAGAAATGTCTTATATTCATGCTGCTTCTGATCCCTCTCCTCCCACTCTTTTCATGAACTCACCCCATTCAGGTTTTCACCTTCAGAATTTCACAGGCATTGTCTTATCAAGGTCACTCCAGCCTCCTAACTGCTAAATCTCATGCTCAACTTTCAATCCTTATATTGACCTGTCAGTAGCCTTTTCACAGTTGACTACTGGCCCCATTTTGAAACCCTCTCTTCAGCTGGCTTCCGGTTGCTGACCTTGCCTAATTGTCTTTCTGGGCTCTTCTGGTGTGGTCTCCTTTGCTGATTCCTCTCACATGGCTCCACTCTTTAACTAGTGTATCCTTTCTAGCTACACATACTTCCTTAGGTAATCTCATCAGGTGTCATGACTTTAAATAACATCTATATTCTGACGTCTCCCAAGTTTAAGCCTCCTCCCACCCCTTCAATGAACTTTGGTCTCTATACCCAACAGCTTGCCTGATACCCTTTTTTGAATATCTAATTAGCTTCTCAAACTTAATATTTCCAAAACTGAGCTTCTGATACTCCCCACACAACATCCAAGCCAAAGCAGACCCTGGTGGTCGGCTGACACTTCCCAACTCCCTTTCCTCTCTGGCCAACAAATTGTCAGCAGGAGTCTGCTATAGTGTTCCTGGGAAACTTTTGCTTTCCTGACACAGAAGCTGCCCCTTCCTCTTTCTCCTTCTTCCTAAGGGAACATAAAAGAGATGGCAGGAACTGCAGCCACCATCCAATGACTGTGAGGAAATGGAGAAGAAAATCATTAAGATTTGTGCACTGTCAAGTTGTTAAAACAAATGCCAGGAATTTTACATGAGAAAAACAAAACTCTTATTATTTAAGCCACTATGGTTGAATGTGCTGCTACTTGCAACTGAAAGCATTCCTAATTAATACGGTATGTTTCAAAAATGAATATTTGTTGTGGTATAACCCTGTAAGTATGTACCGAGAACCAATGCAACAACAGGAAGAAAAACTGACAAATTATTCAAGACTCTTCCTAGATGCCTGTAGAACACAAATTCACAATCCCATCTTCATTCATTATATTTCCTCAGAGGCTGGATGAATACTTTCCTCAGTAAGAAATCACTAGCCCAAGCCAAATTCAGGTACCCAATCCGGAGCTGCCCTGGGTTGGAAATGTGTAGGCCTGTATTAGTTCAGATTATTTTATTTGGGGTGCTGCATGCCATGAGCTTGTCTGAAAAAAAAGGGGAGGCTTTCAAGAATTGGTCTCGACAGAGAAATTTCCTCTTCTCGAAAAACTTAGGTCAACAATTCATATGCTTCAGCTACTAAGGGGGTGTAGTAACTTAGGGATGATAAAATCAATGTCTCTTCTCATCTATATTGGGGATCAAGGTAAAGAAATATTGAAATGCAGTGACAGAGGCAGAAAGGCCCTGGTTCTTTACAATCACCTGGGGAGATTTAAAAGTATTCCAGGCCAGGCATGGTGGCTCACGCCTGTAATCCCAGCACTTAAGGAAGCTGAGGCAGATGGATCACTTGAGGTCAGGAGTTCAAGACCACCTTGGCCAGTATGGCAAAACCCCATCACTACTAAAAATACAAAAAATTATCCAGGCATGGTGGCAGATGCATGTAGTCCCAGGTACTTGGGAGGTTGAGGCAGGAGAATCGCTTAAACCCAGGAGGCGGAGGTTGCAGTGAACCAAGATCATGCCACTGCACTCCAGCCTGGGTGACTGAGCAAGACTCCATCTCAAAAATTTAAAAAAAAAAAAAAGTATTCCAGGGATTGGGTCCTACTCCAGAGATTCTCATTCAGTTGGTATGAAGTAGATCTAGGTATGAAAAATTCCCCAGGAGGTTCCAATGCACAGCCAGGGTTGAGGACCAATGAAGTCACTCAACTGCCTTGTTTTACTGATGAAGAAGCCAAGGTGCAGAGAGGGGAAATAGAATCTCACCGATTTGTTTTATTATGGTTAGAAATCAATAAGTAACCCATGACATCGAAAGTTTCACTCAATAATAGGCTAAAAAATCCCATTTCTGATAAAGTTTTATTGCTGCCTTTTCTTGCAAACAGAGCTCTCTGCCAGCCTTGGGAAACTGACTTGTGCTACCTGCTAGCTCTGTGAATATTAGGGCAAACTTAAGTGTCTTCATCTATAAGGGCATTAATAGAACCTGCCTGATAGAGATTTTATGAAAATAAAAGGAGATAATACATGTAAAACTGTCTTTCACAATGTCTAACACATGTTAACTATTGTCATTTTTAGTGCTTTGATTTAATTTAATGGACATTTATATAGTGTTTGATTAATAGGGTGCATAACCCATGCCCCTCACTACCTTGCCCTGCTGTCTCCCTTTGTTCCTAATATCACTGAATCATAAAGGAGGCCTCATAAGGATCTGGAGATTGCTTCCTCCACATGCTTAAATACAATTTTTTCATCTGGTTGCTTTACAAATATTTTTAAATATAACACTGATCCCAGTGGTCGGTTGGTTTCGGTTTTTGTTTTGTTTCTTCTAACCTCCCCACATACACCTGTATTTATGAGGTAACACACTAAAAGCTTATTCCTTTACAACATTTATTCTTTTACCACATTTGCCATCCGCGGAACTCAAACTCTACAGCTGTTTCTGCAAGTTCAGTGACAGTCCCCAAGGAGAGCCTTTATTCCCCTGATGGAAATGTGACTCCATAGAATGTTACCTGTTTTCACCCTGGCTGAGAATTCCCTTGTTGTATTGCTAGACAGATGAGGAACAAAGCCAAGCCTTAAAAATGTCTGTGTGAATTTGTGATGTATCCTTCAGAAGTAACGGAGGGAAGAGATTCTGTCCAGGCAGAAGAAACAATAAAGACAAGAATCCTCAATGTAGAAAATACAATCACTTTAGTTCATACACAGGGTGATGAAAATTTAGTACTAGTAGGCTTGTAGGTCCCTGTGTTTTGTCCAGAACATATCTTTACTTTCCTCACCATAAACACAGCAAGTAAAAGCCAAGTGTCAAACAAATATAAGTAATACAATTTTTATTATTATAGAAGTTAAAATAAATCTTAGGGGACTACTCCCCCATTACTCAGAAACTCATTTCTCTTTGGCTGTCTCTTGGGATGCATTCTGAAGTAATCGCTTCCTTCACCAGCTAATGCACACCCACTAGGTAACACCCACAGCAAGCCTTATCATTATTATTATGCAAATAGTAATTTTCAGTAGCTATGGAGCTTCTAAGAGCATAATATTTACTTGGGATACTTATTTTAAATGCAGATTCTGACTTCAGTATCTGTAAGGAACTGCTCTGTAATCTTTTTTTTTTTTCAATTAATAAATTGTATTTTTTTAGAGCAGTTTAGGTGTACAGCAAAACTGAGCAAAGTAAAGAGAGTTCCCACATACTTCTCCACCAGCTCACAGCCTCTCTACCATCAATATCTTACATCAGCATGGTCCAGTTATTACAACTGATGAACCAATATTGACATATTATTATCAACCAAATATTAGGGCTTACTCTTTGTGTTGTACATTCTATGGGTTTTGACAAATGAAATCTTTATTTTTAACAAACACATTTAAGTAAATGCAATGCAATTAACTGAGGACCACACTGTAAGCAACACTGCCCCAGGTGATTTATAATCAGATTAACACTATGATTATAATGTAACGATACTGAGGCCAACAAAAATGGCCAGACCACTATAATAGAACTTTAGAGTTCCTTTCATAAATATCTTGGCAACCTTCACTGCATAAACAGGCTCTATTCCAAAAGTCCACTTCTGAATTGTTGTCTTGGAACTCAGATCACAGGCTTTTCACAGAACCAATTGATGTACACAGTGATCGAGTTCTTGGACCTACCCTTCAAAGCTTATTTCACTCATATTATTATAAGGTTATCTTAATCATATTTAAAGAGGAAACAATAGAAATGTAAACCCACAAAGATAATGGACAAAAATGTTTTGGAAATATTTGAGAATACTTTTTTCAATCTTCAATATTTGAGAATAGAGGTCAGGGGCCTCTTTTAAACAAAACTTCAAAGGCACAAACCATAAGGCAAAAATATATATTAATTGAAAACATCAAAATAGGACTTCTGTTCGTGAGAGACAACAAACACAAAGAACAGATGATAGACTGGGAGAAACTATTTGGAATGTTTCTAGCCAATGTATCTAAAATAAGCAAAGGATTCCTCCGAATCAATAAGAAAAAAAAAAAAACGCTCAGTTACAAAATGAGCAGATTTTGAATAGGTGATTTTTAGAAAAAGAAACTCAAAAACAGAGCCAGCATGTAAAGAAATGCCCAAATAATTGGTAATTAGATGAATGCAAGTTAAAATGGTGAGTTATCGGTTTACACCTTTCAGGCTAGCAGAATTTATTTAGGATCATAGGCAGAGATTTGCCTTCATGTGCTGCCAGTGGGAGAGCAGACCACTGTGAGGAGCAATCTAGTCCAACAGATAAACATTCCCTGTGACATGCCAATTCTGCTCCTGGATTTAAGTCTAGGAAATTTCTTACTAGGGCCATACTGGACCATGTATGAGGATGTTCACTAGACCATGTATGAGGATGTTCACTTGGCGGTGGGGAATTGGAGGAAATCTGGTTATTCACTATGGAGGGATGGATAAGGAATTTGGGATGAGTAGAAACCATGGAGTGCTATGTAGCAGGTAAGAGGCAACAAATTAAATGAACACATAGCAAAGTGTGTGGGTCTTAAAAACAGAATGCTTAATGAAAAAAAAGAAACAGAATAAGATAAGAAATAATTATCACTTAGATAAATCAGAAACAATGCATACCAAACAACCATCTTCGCTGTGCAAAAAATATTCAAATAAAAATACATATGTTAATGGTTGCCTATGGAAGGGGAGAAGAATGGCAGTGGAAGGTAGGATGGAGAGGAGTCAACAAGAAGGAGCAGTGTGGCATAGAGGGAAGAGGACAGGCTTTGATGTCAGCCTGCCTGGATTAGAGCCTTAGCTTCACCGCTTACTAGCCATGGATCTTGGGCAAATCACTTGATGACTCTTAAGCTTCTTTGTGTGTAAAATATAGACCCTGTTATCTATCTTACAGTGCCATAGTGAGATTTAAAACACATAATCCAAGTACAGCACTTAGCTCAGTGCTTAATATATAATTAGTATTCAATAAATGTTAGCAATAATTGTAAAAGAACCCTGGCTTCATGCTGCAGATCAATAGTGGGAACATAAAGCATTAAGAGTAGGAAATAAGAGCTGGAAGAAAGAAAGGATATGGGAGAATTGATTCAGGAACAGGAGGAGTGTGGTGATGGTTAAGTTTTCCATCTTTCCCATAGGAATCTCTCAGATGGCATCAGCATAGTCTTCTCTCCTTTACTCTCATTTTTTTCCCCTTATTTTCTCTTCTATTTTCCTAGTGCTACAGAAGTTCTCACTTTTTGTCACCAGGTGCTAGGGGGCAGAGTACGGTTCATCTAAGGAGTAGAGAAGGGAAGGATCTGGGGTCTGTGTGATGAGAAAGAAGGAAGTGTGTCAGTTGGGTATTTCTGTATACAAACCACCCCAACATTCAGTGGCTTAAAGAGAATTATTTATTATTCCTCACAAGTCTGGGGGTTGGAACATTTAGGCTAGATTTGTCTGGGGGTGGCTCTGCCTCATATGTCTCTTATTTTCTTCCTGGAACTAGCAGACTAGAATGTCTTCCAGGTGATGACAGGTCACAGAATAGTCAAGCCCAAAACAGCACAAGGACTTCTGGAGTCTCTGCTATGTCACATTTGCTAACATCCCATCAGCCAAAGTAAGTAATGGCTGATGGGCCATATACCCCATGCACAGGGGGAAAGCACCACAAAATGACATGGGAAAGGACATGGGTACTGGGAAGGGTGTAGAATTGGGGCCACTCATGCAATTCACACAAGGAGGCACATACTTCTCATAATTGACTGGAAAAAGTGAACATAGCCTAGCTGAGGAAACAGGGAAACTGAATGCTGGATGATGCAAAAAGCAGGTCCAAGCAAGTTCTCTCTGTCTCTGTCTCTGTCTCTGTCTCTCTCTCTCTCTCTCTGCGTTTCTCCCCTACCACCACCACCACACACACACACACACACATACATACACAGAAATGCCCACATATATTAATGGAAGAATTCCCAATGACTAGTGTAGTATTAGTTTTTTGGCGTTTGTTTGTTTGTTTGTTTTGAGATGGAGTTTCACTCTTGTTGCCCAGGCTGGAGTGCAATGGCATAATCTTGGCTCACCACAACCTCCGCCTCCCAGGTTCAAGCGATTATCCTGCCTCAACCTCCCGAGTAGCTGGGATTACAGGCATGAGCCCCCACGCCTGGCTAATTTTGTGTTTTTAGTAGAGACAGAATTTCTCCATGTTGGTCAGGCTGGTTTTGAATTCCTGACCTCAGATGATCCACCCGCCTTGGCCTCTCAAAGTGCTGGGATTACACCACACCCGGCCTAGTATTAGTTTTAATAAGCCAGTTGGTAACTAAGAATAAATAAGTCTTGCTATGGAGCCAGAGGTTGGGATGGAGAGTGGGGATGGAGATCTGTCCTTAAGGAAGTAGACAGCTGGATAAATAGTGCTGTTTGGGGGCATTGAAAAACACACGCACACATGCACACACCACACACTTTCTTCAATCCAGAACAATTGAGAAGTAAGGACTGAGATTAGTTTACAAGTTTTTATTAAGCTTATTCCTAATTTTTAACTAGCCACACCTTGCACAGAACCTTTGATAGCTTATTATTATAGCCTAATATTGATGTTCATACTAATATCAACAGCAAGAGTCTGGCATCTGTAAAATATAAATACAAAATTGTCAGTTACTAATGAAATGAAATTAATATCCACAGTCTCTTTTTAGACAAATCTTTTCTCCTAGGATGGGGGAGGATATACTTAAACAATCTGAAATGTGTATCTATATTACATTTTAAGCACAACAATTCTTTTTTTGAGACAGTCTCACTCTGTCACTCAGGCTGAAGTACAGTGGTGCCCTCTCAGCTCACTGCAAGCTCCACCTCCCAGGTTCAAGTGATTCTCATGCCTCAGCCTCCCAAGTAGCTGGGATTATAGGCATACACCACCACACCTGGCTAATTTCTATATTTTTAGTAGAGATGGAGTTTCGCCATGTTGACTAGGCTGGTCTCAAACTCCTGACCTCAAGTGATCCACCCACTTTGGCCTCCCAAAGTGCTGGGATTACAGGCATCAGTCACTATGCCCAGCCCACAATTTTACCTTTTAAAGAAGCATTTATCCATTCAAAAAAGCATTATTTGGTTTGAATATTAAGAGGAGATTCTAACAACTTTTTTCACTACTGTGTATGTAAAATATCTCTTTTACTAATGCTAAAGTTAAATTTAAATATGCCTTTAATATTTTTTAAATGTAACATTGTTGTACTGTGGGCCTAGAACCTAGAATAGTGCCCTGCAAGTGAGAAAAATTAAAGTGATAGGGTACCCCAAAATAAAGCTGCACACCTACAACCATCTGATCTTCGACAAAGTCGACAAAAATAAGCAATGAAGAAATGATTCCCTATTTAATAAATAGTGCTGGGATAGCTGGCTAGCAATATGTGGAAGAATGAAACTGGACCCATATCTTCCACCATATACAAAAATTAACTCAAGATGGATTAAAGATTAAATTGTAAGGCCTCAAACTATAAAAATCTTAGAAGGAAACCTAGGAAATACCACCTGGACATCAGCCTTGGAACATAATTTATAACTAAGTCCTCAAAAGCAATTGCAACAAAAAACAAAAACTGAAAAGTGAAACCTAATTAAACTAAAGAACTTTTGCACAGCAAAAGAAACTGTCAACAGAGTGAACAGACAACCTGCAGAATGGGAGAAAATACTTGCAAACTATGCATCCAACAAAGGTCTAATATCCAGAATCCATAAGGCACTTAAACAACTCAACAAACAAAAAACAAACGCGTCATTTTAAAAAAGACATGAACAGACACTTTTCAAAAGAAGACATACAAGTGGACAAAAAACATAGGAAAAAAATACCTACCATCACTAATCATCAGAAAAATGCAAATCTAAACCATAATGAGATATCATCTCACACCAGTCCAAATGGCTATTAATAAAAAGACAAAAAATAACAGATGCTGGCAAGGCTACGGAGAAAAGGAACACTTATACACTTTTGGAGGGAATGTAAATTAGTTCCGCCACTGTGGAATGAAGTTTGGAGATTTCTCAAAGAACTAAAAATAGAACTACCATATGACCCAACAATTCCATTACTGGTTATATACCCAGAGGAAAATAAATTGTTCTACAAAAAATACATGTGCACTTGTATGTTCATTGCAGCACTATTCACAATAGCAAAGACATGAAATCAACCTAAGTGCCTATCAGCAGTGAATTGGATAAAGTAAATGTGGTATATATACACCATGGAATACTACACAGCCATAATAAAAGAATGAAATCATGTTCTTTGCAGCAACATGGATCCAGCTGGAAGCCATCACCCTAAGCGAATTAGCACAGGAACAAAAAACCGAATACCACATGTTCTCACTTGCAAATGGCAGGTACATATAGACATAAACATGGGAACAATGGACACTGGGGACTACTGGAGGAGGAAGAGAGGCAGCAGGGAAAGGGCTGAAAAACTACTTATTGGGTACTCTACTCACTAGCTGGATAATCCCCTAGTAGGGATCATTTGTTCCCCAAACCTCAGCATCACATAATATACTCCTGTAACAAACCTGCACATGTACCCCCAAATCTAAAATAAAGTTGAAATTATTAAAATAAAAGAAAAATAAAGCTAGCAATGAGCCCTATACATGAAAATCAATAAAATCATAATCATGGCTGTGTAGAGGGGCTTGTCATTTATTGCAATTTTCGTTCAAGCTGGAATAGGACCGTGTCTCTTCCAGTTCTGCCCACTATGGCTAGCATAGTGCCTGGCATCAAGCAGATGTCCTATAGTGTAATTAACTGGGAACTTTCTGCACCCCACCAAAAATAAATAAATAAATAAAACTGAAGCGAAAGAGTGGTAAAATATTACTCATGCAATTTTTCAGGCATAGCGTCATCTGTCTACCATCTGGCCCATTCCTCATGTAACTAGTTGCTTTTCTCAGGGAAGCATCACCCAAACAAGCTACGAGACAGATGCATGTAATCCATCCTAGGAACACACAAGGAGGGGCTTCTTTCTGTCATTGGAATGCTCGCTGAGTCTCCCATAGAGTTGGGCTCTTAAAATAAGACGAAATATTTAAAACACAGAGAACCAAATTCTCGTAACCCTGAAGTCTTTTTAAAGATTAGAGCAGGTCTGTGTTGTCTTGAATAATTTAAGTTGTGCAAATAAGAAATTGTCATTTGAGACATCTCAACTCAGGTAATTTCACAAATGTTTCTCTTTGTAATATACTTGACTGACAGATGATTTCCTGAGCTGATTTTTAAGTCACGCCAAGGACAAATAGACATCTGAGAGAACTGTCTTTTATTGTCTTCTGTTAAGCAAGAGAAGATAGAGTGGGCTGATGCTTAACAAACTCTCATTTCCTGAACTCTGACTTTTTTGAATGTCTGAGGGGCTAAGTAAGTCTCTTGATTCTGCCCATATGAAAACAGCATGGGAGTGCTGGAAGACAGAATGGGGACTTATCCCTCATAGAACTTTACTTAGGAGTGGACATTATTAACAAGCCCGAGATACTCAGAGTTAACTCTGTGAGCCACATATGTGCTTATACATTTCCTTGTAGCCACAGTTTAAATTTTTTTTAAAAAGAGGTGAAATTAATTTTAATAATATATTTAACCCAATATACCCAAAACTTTATTTCAGCATGTAGTCAATATAAAAAATTATAAGTTAAATTTTTTTTTCATGTTAAGTCTTTAAAATCCAATGTCTCTTTTACACTTGCAGCTCATCTCATTCACACAAGCCACATTTCCGGTGCTCAGTGGTCACATTTGGCTCTTGTGTTGGACAGCACAGGCCTGGACAGCAGACAGTTCACTCAGCCCAAGACACCAACTTTCACTGAGCAACGTCCATGAGTTTATGGAAATGCTCTTAATTTTCCACAAATATTAATGTCTCTTACCTCTTGGATTTTTTCAGCAGGTCAGCTTCAGGGAAGGGAAGAGGAAAAGCACCAGGGTTTTCTGGGCACCTACTATGTGAACAAGAATTCACATCATCTCACTTTCCCCACAACAGACCTGTGAGGAAAGGAGATGATTCTGATTTTGCAGAAAAGAAAATCAATGTTCAGGCAGGCCAAAGACTTGCCAAGGTCACACAGTGAGTGATGGCAAGGCTGGGAAGGAACTCAGGCTTGGCCTCAGAGCCCTGGCACTTTCTATTGTATTATCGTCGCTCCTCCGATACCACTGGGTAGCAGTGGTTCCCAAACCAGTGAGTGTCTGAATCACTGGGAGAGCTTATTATTAAAACACTTGTCACTGGACCTGACCCCAAGAGGTTCCGATTCAGCAATTCAGAGTGGGGCCTGAGAATCTGTACTTCCCCCAAGTTCCCAGGAGATGCTGATGCTACTGGTCCAGGGACCACACTTTAAGAACCCCTGCTGTATAGACTGAATTTGATGCAATTAGTAGGAGTCTGTCTGCCTTAAGCTAATGATGATGCTTCCCTCGGCTGCCAGAAACCAAGCTTTGATTTATAAACCTGTCTATTGTTATTTCCTTAGTCAGCTAAAGATGGCTACCAAGTAGTATGGACTGGGATAGGTTCACTTGTTATGAACCTTTTTATTCCTTCTTAATTAATTATTAAACATAAGTATAGCACTTTATTGTAATAGGGAAGCATTGCCCTCTTCCCTCAGCTCTTGCAAGGAAGCAGAAATGATACATGTGGAAGTCTTGTATCATGTAAACATAGAGTAGTCTTTTCCAAAGTATACACACTTTGAAGTCATCACTATTTACTTTTGAAAAATTCATATGGCATCTTTTTAAAGAAGTGGCTACATCATCAAATATTTTTATGGTGTCATTTTTTTAAGCCAAGCAATAGTTATTGTGCATTCACCACAATTTAGAAAAACCCTGAGTCTAAAATTTAATTGATTGTATTTTAACCACCGATGCTATGCTCAAGAAGTGAGCAATTATTTGCCTTTCTACCTATCTGCAAGTTCCATCACGTCTTGATTTATTACGTGGCCTGAGGGCACTTTCAATCTTCCTAGCCATTGATCTCTAGCCCTTTCCATTCTTGCAAGGTAGGGGCCTTTCCATGCCTCTTATTTATTTTGAAAGTTTTTAAACCCTCTCTTCTACCCCAACTCCCAAACCCTATCACATCGCAAGAAAAGCAACAGACTACTTTGTCCATGTCATGGAGCCCATAATATTCACAAAAGGACAGCAGACCCAGGTGTGCTAACAGGACAGGAGCAGGTCAAACTGATATCAGCATGAAAAGTGGAAAAGTCACCTTCATTAGAAGCTCCATCAGAAATATGGGAGCATTTGTGTGTTCAAAACTGCAAAGAGAGGCAGGCTGCATTTTTCCCACAGCCATATAATGACAAGATAATTGAAAGTGAAGTTAGGCTGCAGAAGCTGTCTAGGTCTCGTGACATCACTCACAGCCTATACTTTTCATAATAGATACTTGAAGGCTGTTTCTCCATCCAAATATGGATTGATTGATTTGGTGGGCTTTTTAAAATTTTTACAAATTCATCCTTGTAGCAGCACAAGGATGGAATTTCTAAGAAGGGAAAGTGTTGGGTGTGGATGTATTTGAATAAATGAAAAAAAATCACAATAATCCAATATTACAAAGACATGTTTTGGGCAAAAACATTAGGAGGAAAAGCCACCAGTTCAGTAAGTCACCAAAAATACCTGCCATTTCTCAAAGCTTTCCGCTGTCGTTTGCCCTCAGTTGCCGTGTTCTGCTCTGTACTCTGGTGCTGGTTTCAGAGGAACTGATGGAAGAAGGTTTGGGAAGGCTGGGGTAGAAAAAGGGAAAAACCAAAGATAAAAAATAGATTCCTAGAGTTCTTTCTCTTTACCATACAGTTCATAAACGCAGAATCCCTTTATTTGATTTGACTCAGAAGCAAGTAGAACAGTCGTAGAGTGAATTTCTTCAAATACATAGCCTGCCGGAATTTTCATTTCACTGCACCTTGTCACAAGCCTGAACTTCATCCTTACAACACAAATCCCATGCTTGGGATGAAAAGACACAGAATACCAAATTGCATTCCTTTTAATAGAAGTGCCAGCAAGGCATATTGGGAGGCAGCCGTTTGTCTCTAGAATATCGCCAGGAGGAAGGTGAACAGATTTTTGCCAGACACCACCAAAGTATTTTCTAACCTAGTCACATTTCCTTGCTTATAGCACAGTGATTCTCAAAATTTCATGTGCCTATGAATCACCTCAGGATCTTGTTAAAGTGCAGATTCTGATTCAGTAGATTCTGCATGTCTAATAAGCTCCCAGCGATGCCAGTGTGTCACCTGAACAGCAAGGACATAGAGGACTCTGTTTCGTGTCTAAAAACACTACCTGGCATGAGAGGGTTAACATCCAGGACCTGAGGCAAAGACATTTGCTGGAGTGGGAGGGGAAGATGGCAGATGTAGGTAGCAGGGAAGTAAAAGAAGGACTCAATTACAAGTGACAAGAGAAAGGAAAGTTGAACTCAGCATCTGGACAATAATGTGACAAATAACAGGTGATAGCTCAGGCGAGCAATAGCAATCTAGAATGTCATGACCAATGAAAGGGTGGTGTATGCAATGGAAAATCTCAAAAATTAGATAGCTGTGCAGGCAGGCAGATGAGAAATCTCTACTAAGTAGCAAATATCTGGCCATAGAACTAAATACGGAAGATGAGACCAAGGGCAGGAGGGGTAAGGCAACATGGATCCTGGCAAGGACAAGATGGTAGGGAACTGAGACGCAATTGAAACCAAGGGCCACAAGGCAAGGATTCCTTCACCAAAAGTGAAGCTTCAGAATGTGATGGAGCCCAGAGCTGTGAAGACTCGGCCCTAAAGAAGCTAATATTCAATATGCCTGATCTGTGTGCTGGGCACTGTTAGTTACAAAGGCCCTTGTAGTCATTATTTCACTCAATCTCCTTAAATTTATATCGCAGGCATTTTGATTCCATTTTAAAGACGAAGTATCTAAGGTTTAGGAAGATTTCACATCTTCCCTAAAGGCCCTCGCTAATAACTCACAAAGCAAATAACTCACATTCTATACTCTTTCCAAGACTCCACACAGGCCTGGCAGTAAGCACATGGACAGAGGAGTCTGCATGCCAATCCAGGACTCTGCAGTCTACCCCAGAACCAAGGAAGGATGTGAGCGCCTTCATGGTGGGAAAAGTCTGAATTAAAGATGCAAAGACACAAAGGACAGGGCGCCAGACATTGTGTGATAGAGTAAGGACTTGCTGTTTCCTGAGGCTATAATTCAGAACTGTGATGATGCCAAAAATATTCTAACCTCTTTGATAACTATTCTATAGTCATCTCATTTCACAGCGGAAGTACCTATGTCTTAAGCTCTGGGGCTTGTCAACAAGTAATTGGCACAAAAATCATGGAAAGAGGTCACAATGTCCCAACCTTAGCCAGACCTTGTCTTTATTTCTTTGTGTTGGTCTCTGAGGTGGGAATCCCCAGACATCTCATTCCAAGAAAACTAATGGCTCCCTTGCAGCTTATTCACGAGCCTGTCATTCACACTGATATGTTAAGTACTGTGCTGTTACAATGAACAGGACTTGATTTCAGAAGAAAGAAGGCAAGTTAGAAATGCAGATCAGATTAACTCACTGAACTATATTGTTTTCCTAAACATGGCTTACTGCATGCTATCTGCTGCAAGTAGAGATCGCATTACTCAGACTCCCTGCAGTGCAGCCTCTGCATACCACTTAGCCTCCACAAGAGGCAGAGGCCCTGCCCACAGTTGGTGAGAGTATGGGAGGGTGGAAGGAGGATAGCAGCAAACTGCTCAGTGGCTAGTTCCCAGCTTCACAGGTATCAAGAATCATCCTGGTGTGGATCTTGACAAAAGCAGTGTGATTCTGTGGGAGCAGCTTCTTGCTTCCCCAGCTTCCTGGAAAGGGCAGTAACTTCCTCATTGGACCACTTCTGTAGGGTTGTTTGGTTGTTTCGGAGGTTGCCCTGAAAGCTTGGCCTAGAGCCTGCTCCTCTCCCTTCCAACAATTTTATGAGTACCCAATTCCTGCATTAATCCCTTTCTGTTTAAACTAGCTAAAGTGAATTCTGTTAACTGATCCAGAAGGAAATTTCCAATAAGGATACATGGAAATGTCACCTAGAAATGGAAGAGTAAAGAAATCTGGGAATGCTGTTTGGCTCTTAATCAGTGTGTATGTGTGTGTCTCTCTCTTCAACCTACTTCATTCTTTCTTCTCAGAAGCAGTACCCACTTTCTCTACCAATCAGCCTTTTATACAATGCATTTTGAATTTTCTTCTCTCTGGCACACACTTGTCCAGAAATGATGGGCAGTCCTTTTTTTTTTTTTTTCAGAGTCTCACTCTGTCACCCAGGCTGGAGTGCAGTGGCACAATCTCAGTTCACTGCAACCTCCACCCCCTGGGTTTTAGCAATTCTCCTACCTCAGCCTCCTGAGTAACTGGGATTACAGGCACCCGCCACCACGCCTGGCTAATTTTTCTGTATTTGTAGTAGAGATGGGGTTTTGCCGTGTTGTTCAGGCTGGTCTCAAACTCTTGACCTCAGGCGATCCACCTGCCTTGGCCTCCCAAAGTGCTGGGATTACAGGCATGATCCACCATGCCTGGCCTATGGACAGTCCTTTAATCCCAATCCCAGATTCCCATGGGAGAGAGTCTGATTGGCATAGCTTGAGCTAGGTGTCTACTGTGGTTCAATCAGCTATTATTTCAGTTACAAAAACCCTGTGATGTTTTTTAGTAACTTAATAATCCATATCTACACTTGCGGAAACAGCCTTATACAGTTTACATGACTTACCCCAAATCAGACAACCGTTAAGCAGACAATGCAAGATTTAATGCCTATCTACTGACCTCAAATTCAATGCTCATTTCACTAGGCCATGACTGTGTTTTTAGTATTTATAACTATATATTTGAACTGCTTTACAATTTACAATGTGTTTTTATATCTTCTATCTCATTTGACCCTTCCAGTAGTCCTACTATTATTTCTGTCCCACTTGATTGGCAAGAAAATTGATGTTCACAGTCGTTAGATGACTTATTCAAGGTCTCACATTTCATTAGAGCTCATGCCAAAGTTTCAATCTCCATCTTCTCATTCTAAGAGGATTTTATGTTGGAGTGAGGGTTGGGGAAGCCAAAATGTAAATGGAGCTAAATTTCACAGGACATCAGATCTGATACATCAAAGTCACTTCTTATCCTGGGTTGTAAAAGAAGCAAACAAAAGCAAGTTTGTTGTTGATGAAGTGATTGGGGAAAATTTTGTTGGATTCTTACATTCTCATAAACCTAAATAGAAATGACAATTTAAGGGAAGAAAGACTCCTGTCTAGCTACAAGGAAAATGCTCCTCTACTCCCTTCTCAGCACAAAAGAAGACGTTATGACTCTAGCAGGTTCCTAAGGAGCTGATAAAACACATCTGAAGTAAGAATAGATAACTTTCTTCAAGTTTAAAGATCATCATGGACTGCAGAATACTTCTGGGCTCAGTATTTAGCCAAAGACCTTGCAATAGTGTCTTGCTAATCTATGAAGAGATACCTAAATGACCTTCCCATTTTAATATTCATTGGAAATTATTTCTATTGGGGAGGGACAGTATTAGCATAAGGGATTCATCCTTGCTTCTTGTCATCACTTTTAGAAGTCGTCGTGCTTTCCTTTCAACCTAACTTTTACAAAGAAAGTCATTTCCCAAGAGAAATTACAAAGGCATTTTCTGCACCGTCTTTAACTAATAGTTATTGAGCTTATACATGTACAAAGTGCAATACTGAAAAGGCAAAGGACCAAATTCTAACTTTCTGCAAGATACTCCGTTATTTCTCCCATGATGACCTTGTAGCAGCAGAGCAGAGCCCCATGATAGAGGCTCAATTATTGTAATTCTTTCCCAGCAGGGCTTTCAGTGGGCATTTCTACTCCCCACTCCAGCTTATGTGCAATGCAGATGTCTGATTACTATAGCACAATGATGGAAGTCCAGGCTCCACACACTTGTGCAGAAGTGTTCAGGACAAGTTCTGGCAATCCTTCATGGTCAACATCAAACCCATCCAACCTCCACACTTCTGACCACTACTATGGAATAGTTTTAAAACTTCAGCATGTTCTTCCCTGTTTTGTAGTCAGCTCTCATAATTTGCTAAACCCTGCTGTATGACTTGTTTCAGTATCTTTTGTGCTATATCATCATCTATTCCTGAGTTGGCACAGAAATCCATAATGATGATATGGAATGATCCTAATTCTAAAGTAGTTTTTGTGGATGGTAATGTTGAGCTTTATTGGTACCTTGGCTTTCTACAGAACAAAAGAAACTTTGGTGATATGGGAGATTATCTAGAGAACAATGAGTGGAATGATCAAAAACTAAATCGTATTGACTTGAGAGTCTGAATGCCATGGGACCAAGGCTTTGGTAGAGGCCAATATAAGGAGCACTATCTTTGACAAGGCTCTTACATCCTCCAAGAAATTCCAGCCACTAGGGGCATGAACCAATAACAAAGAAGATCTTTCACTTGCATTGTTTCAATTTATGTGATTTTCTCCATTTTGTATATTTTCTAATGATCTTAACTTTAAAACTAAAATACTTAATGGGTTAAATTTCACCTGGAAAACTATAATTGGCCCTCTCATTAGGATTCCATTTTACTGCCAAGCCCATGAAACATCTGGGGAAAAGGGGATAGAGCTTTTCATCTCCCTCCCCATCCATGAGGAAGCCCCTGATAAAGAACCTCTGCGGTTCCTTGGCACACAGTTTGAAAACCATACTTCTAGTCTTGTGCAAGAAACCTCTGATTCTAGGACCCTCAGATGAGTGGCAGAAGGTTGACATCAAAGGATGAGAAAGAGAGCAAACATTCCTTTCTGCTTGTATTCTCTCTGCCACCTCTCACTCCCATTATTTTTCTTGTAATCTCCTATTCTCTTCAGTTTTTCTGCTCTATTATTTTGCCAAACTATGGCAAAGTTCAAATTTGATGGACACCAAACCCAAAACAGCTTACCCTTGGTTTGCACACTAAATTCATGCATTTTGTTTCTATTATTACTTGCATTTAACAGAGCTTATAGTCATGAGAAATATTGTAATTTGCTTGTCTCTATCATAAGAAACTTTGATTTTCTTTTTAAAAAGTTGAAAGAATCACTGAATAGCTTCAAATTTTGAGTAAAGTTATCGCAAACATAATAAAAGTTAAAGTTCTGATTAAATGCAGTAAGGTAGGACTTTCTAAAGAATGACATTTCTCAAAGTAACCATCATCTACAGACTCTGTAATCTGCTAGGTTAGTGCCCTCAGTGAGAAGACTAGCAGTGGTCATATAGAAACTGTCAGGATCAGAGCAGCTCCGGGTAAGATGGAGCTGAGAGAGGCCATTTGGCCCTGCAACCAGGGAATGAGCTCTGAAAGACAGTGTGAATGCTAGAGGATCTACAAACCCGGAGGTGCCTCTAGCAGATTGCTTCCATCTTCGAGAGGACCTAGAGAGAATATCTGAAAATTCAGAGAACCACCAGAGGAATCACCCCACCTCTGATATCATGTGATCCACAGAAGGCAATCTGCATCTCTCTGACTGGTATTTATATAGTCTCTGGGTAAAGTTTGCACTTCATTCCTCCAAAATGAGACGTAGGTACCCTGTGTACATTTTTCTTCTTTTATAAAAGTATTCATAGCTTCCTTTCTTATACTGCTTTGTATCTTGAAGTACTTTCCTTGAGCCTCTCAAAGTACAAACAATAATTAAACCCAACCTTGCAACTTCCTCAAGAGGTAGGAAGAATTTTTGTTGAAAAAGACATGGAAGTTAGATAGATTAATCAAAGCATATTACCAAACCCACGGGTTGGCTTGAGAATAAAAGCCCAGAGTTCAATAGCTTCCAACTCCCTTTCTCAACAGTCACCCATCAGACTTGGTTTCTTTTCCTTTTTCCCATTCCTAAGGTAATTTTTATTTACGTTATCTTCATGTGACTTGGACTTTAAGGAAATGGTAGAACAAAGGAAATAAATGAGCCTTGTGATTTCATCTTTGCCTAAAAGCAAATATTTCCAGACTCTGTTTTCTATCCTCTCATCCTCATCACATGGTATCCCATTTGCTAATCCCTCAGTCTCTGAGATAATGACCCTTTCAGCAAAGAAAAAGAAGCTACTGACTTCTTCCCCATCAGCCTCCATGGAAAATACTCATGAAAGACTGAAGCAGATATCCAAACACACTTGTGATTATTCTCATGGAAAAAAAAGCAAGAACATTGCCTCTTTGCCTCTGCCTTCCTTTCACTTACTGGAAATATCTCAGATTTACAGTTTTTATTGTCATATTCTATGTTGTTTGTAAGTACAGGGACCTGGTCAATGGGCTGAGGGGGTCTGAGAAGTTGCTGGGAACACTTTTTTTGCCTCAGTGAGAAAAAGTTGACACCAGAGGGCAACCTGTCATTGGCCTTTTGTGAACCGACATCACTCCCATCTCCAGGGAGTGCAGTCACCATTGGCACAGCCACTTTTATTAATGGAATCAGCAGAATTGGGCTTGAGCCTGCCCTGTCACCCACACACCTAGGGGTGCTATGTGACTAAGTAGTATGAGATGACAATGCAGGGAATTTCTAAGGACCCTTAGTGTCCCTTTGTCATCTGCAGATGCTCCTCTTCCCAGCAGCAGAGTCGAATCCCTGCTAGATAGCCAACTGGTTGTATTATTTCTATGACTGGCAGTTTTCAGACAATGAGAAATTGATCCAGCGAGCAAAATCCCTTGGCACAAAGGATCAGGTTGACTTTTATTTCCAGGAACAGAATACCACTCCCAGCATCCTCCTTTTAGACAACTTTGTTGCCACCTTCCATCAGAATGAAACAGCCCTGTCTCCAGATGGTCTATTCTGTTGCACTCTTCAGTAGACAGAAATCCTTCATATAAATGTTGATCAAAACATTCAGATACTTTCATATCCACATGCACACACAGCCATTGGATAGTATGAGCGAAATAAAATGGGATGCCTGAACAAAACTTCTCTGAATACCAGCCTAGTCTTCCTGCAAGGTTCCATCAGCTGTTGACTGCAGGTGCTATTCAGTAGTTAATCCAGAAACCAGATTTCCCTCTGTCATTGGGGAAAGAAATAGAGGTGTAGCTATCATTTCAAACATCTCAGGAGTTTCTCATTAAATACTTACTTTTTCCATCTAATCAGTGAATACAACAGGGAACAAGCAGCCTTCTGGCTTCACATTATCTATAGAAGCATGGTGTAACTGTGTTCAATCGCAATCTGCAAGTGTGAGCAGAGAGGCCTATGAGCAGCTGTTCTTACTGTCATTAAGAAGGGACCAGGAAGGCAAGTTCCAAAGACAAAAAGACATATTTTAGCAAAACATTAATGTTCATTTCTCTTTTGCCTTTCAAAGTACAAGGCATTCTCCTTAAACAGCCTAAAGCCAAAATTCTCAAGTTTTAGGATTGTTAAAGAAAGTATACAACTATTAAGTTGAACCAGAGAAAATTGCCAACACTCAAACTTTTTGACCTATAAAAATAGCAATTTCTTTTTTTATTATTATTATTCTTTAAGTTCTGGGGTACATGTGCAGAACATGCAGGTTTGTTACATAGGTATACATGTGCCATGGTGGTTTGCTGCACCCATCAACCCATCACCTACCTTAGGTATTTCTCCTAATGCCATCCCTCCTTTAGCCCCCTATCCCCTGACAGGCCCAGATGTGTGATGTTCCCTTCCCTATGTCCATGTGTTCTCATTGTTCAACTCCCACTTATAAGTGAGAACATGCGGTGTTTGGTTTTCTGTTCTTGTGATAGTTTGCTGAGAATGATGGTTTCCGCAATAGCAAAGACTTGGAACCATCCCAAATGTCCATCAATAATAGACTGGATAAAGAAAATGTGGCACATATACACCATGGAATACTACACAGCCATATAAAAGGATGAGTTCATGTCATTTGCAGGGACATGGATGAAGTTGAAAAAATAGCAATTTCATATGGTTCAATCTAACAGGAAAAAATTAACATTTTATTTTTGACATACAAAATTTTACACCAAGACAATTACTTATAAGTGATATAGGATTTTCTGAATTTATTTATTTAACATATCAAGGGCTAAGAAAAAGGGTTTCTCCCAAACCCCCATTTCCTTTAAGGCTCAGCCAGAAAGCCGGAGTCAACCTGGTATGAGATATTCTGGAACTGCAATACACTGTATCTCTTACAGAGTTATCAAGGAAGGTTGCATAGTTACCTCAGGAGACTTAAAGGAAAAAGGTAGATCACTTCCTCTGAGTGCCGTGGAGGGATGTATTATATGACCCTAAACAGAAGACAAGTGTAGCATATGAGCAACTAAAAATTCTAAGGCTCTAAGAGGCTGACACTCATTTTGAGTTTGGAGTGCAGGGAGCCAAAGAAGTGGAACAACAAACAGAAACAGGTTCTATAAAACATAACTGAGTTACTTGCCTGCTCATTGTCTCAATAAAGAGAAGGTAAAAGATTGGAGAAGTATACTATTAACACTGGCATTTACATAGGAGAGCTTTCGCTGAGAATATCCAAATAATTTTTTATGTACACACAAATGCTAGACTTAAATACTCGCTTATTAAGCTTCGTACCACTCTCAGAAGACTGGAAGAGCAGAGATTGGAATGTCACACAGGACCTCTCTGGGAATGGTGAATATCTAACACTCATCCAATTATCCCCTCCCACATCCATTGTGAACATCATTAATCAATCCTGGCACTCTTCCACCTGAGCCAAAAGGAAATCTCAGAATCCTCCTCAACACAGATTCCAGGCAGCCACTACCAAGTCATCTGAAGCAAAACCAGAGATGAAGCCTATTTTCCACAGCCTCATAACCCCTGTAAGTTCTCCTTCTGTGTTTTTGTTAACTCAGTTATCTCATCCTTGATGATGTCTCCTCACCCTTGCAACTTGCATATCGTACCCCACTGCACCCCCACCATCCCCTGTAGCATGTCAGTTTTTTAAGTATGGGGATATTCATTCTGCTCATTGATGAATCCCCCCAAACCCCTAGAACAGTGCTCAGCACAGGGTTGGAGCCCAACAAATATTTATGGATGAAGGAAACTTTGTTCAGTCTTTTCAGGGGCAGCTCACTCAACACCTCTGTAATGAGCCCTTCCCAGCCCTTCCAGTTCTTTCTCCTCTTCACAAAGCCACACAGTATGGGCAGCCTCTTACCACACTTACCACACACTGCCGGTAGACCCCCCAGCAAATCAGTGTTTGTTTAATTAAATTAGAATAAGAACAGACACCTCACTAAATAATTAAAATAATCTTACCTCACAGGTGTATGGCACTTTCACTTTTTCAGATATGTGTTTCATTTCATTTCACGCAGCCCCATGAGTCGAATAGGACAGGAATTATCTCCATTTTGTAGGCAAGAGAACAAGGGAACAGAGGTGATTTTCTCATGATTTGTTCGTGTCAGAAGCAGCACCTGTCTGCTCAGGGCTCAGGGCTCTTTTTACTGGAAAATGCTGCCATTTCATACATTATTTGCTTGAGTTGAGAATATAGCCATATTCTCCAGTTCTATAGGTTTTTGGAAATATATACTAATTATATTATTGTGGTTATAAATTATATTTTGAGTATTTCACAGGGTATTTTTAAAGAAAACTTTGATTTTACAGTCCAATGAATATTGATATTTTAGCTCTATTTTGTAGTTGCTAATAAATACTGCTCACACCACTCATAATCTTCATTCCTGTGTGATTTGTTTACTACCCTCTCCAGTGAAAATAAGACACTGTAGGCTCTTTCTCCTTAAGCCTAGAAGTTACCATTAGTTTTATTTTCAATACTTACTAATTTTTCTTTTGCCTTTTTTTTTTTTTTTTTTTTTGGAGACAGTTTCGCTCTGTCGCCAGGCTGGAGTGTGGTGGTGTGATCTCAGCTCACTGCAACCTCTGCCTCCCGGGTTCAAGCGATTCTCCTGCCTCAGCCTCCCAAGCAGCTGGACTATAAATGTGAGCCACCACGCCCAGCTAATTTTTGTATTTTTAGTAGAGAAGGGCTTTCACCATGTTGGCAAGGATGGTCTCTATCTCTTGACCTCATGATCGCCCTCCTCAGCCTCCCAAAGTGCTGGGATTACAGGCATGAGCCACAAGGCCCGGCCCTTTTGCCTCATTTTTAATATCTGTGCTGGCCAATCATAACTTCATTTGAGCCTATAAATAACTTCTTATATTCATGGTATTTCCACATCTATTATTATTCTTATTCTCCCAACCCAGAGGGATAGAACAAATGTTGTTACCTCCATTTGACAAATGAGGAAAATGAGGCACAAAGAGAGGAAGTGACTTGCCAAAAGCCATTTAATTAGTTAATGGCTCAGTGATTATTAGAACCCAATTGTTTTGATCTCAGGTCCTGCTCTCTTTCTGCTCAAGCCTAATAGCCTTTGTGTGAGCTGTCCTGTAGCCTTGCAGCCCCCAGGGTGTGCTCCGACAATGGGCTCCCACGGCCTCCTCCCCCAGCCCTACAAGGACACTGGATCCTACACAGCAGTCACAGCAGTGCCCTTTCTTATCCTGATGCCACCCCAGCTCAGTCCTCACCAGGAAAGGGCAGGCTGCGCTAGACTGCACTGCTGCCCTGCAAAGTGAATGGAAACATCACACAGAGATAAAGAAGAACGCAGAAATCTCATTCCCCTGCTGCCTCGAGGTAGACAAGAAAGCATTCTCAGCTCCTGCCTCTGAGAGTGGGTTCACCTCCAGAATATAAATGCCAGCCTCCATCCTGTGACGTATCTACTCTCGAGGCAGGCAAACTGCACGCTCAATGGGGAAGACACATGACTCAGGCTTCAATCCTTCAATCAGATAAATTTTTAATTCAAGTTCTGTGCAATTTGGCTAACATTAACTTTATTGGGTAATTACCTTATTCGGAGTGCTGTTAACCGTGCTGTCGACAAGAATGTCAGCTTGCTACAAGAGATGTGCTTGCTGACAGCAACACAAAGAGAAGCTGAGGCAGGTTTTTCTTTTAACCTATTTATTAAAATTTTATGAGTAAGTCAGTTTCTCCCTGGTGGGCTTCCCCTTGTAGTATTTATGGGATCACAGCTGCCTAAATGTAAATGCAGTGGCCCAGCCTCGCTGTCATCCACATTAGCTGCCTCTGAGCCAGAGAAGTTCCCTGGTGGGGGTCTTCTCACCCACCCAGAACCTGACAGGGCAGTGAGGAGCCACTGGCTGGACTTCACCCCCCATCCTGGCAAGCTAACCAAGGACAGGCAGTGTGCCTCTGGGGGTGGGCCCGGTGAGTTCTGCTCAGAGATGGAGGAAGGACTTCCTGTGCCCGGTTACAGTCAGGTCTGATTATCCATATTCGTAATGGGGAAGTAATGACCTCATTTGGGAAGCAGTTTTCCCAAAAAGGCAGGGGTATTAGCATGAGGCCCTGATGATCCTCCACAGTTCAGCAAATGTGCTCTCTAGTTGGCTAAATTTGAGAAATGCTATGCATCCTTTATTCCCCTCGTGGAAAAGCATAGAGATTTTGAGAACTATCCCTGGTATTATGGGTTGAATTTCATCCCCTAAAATTCATATGTTGAAGTTTTAACCCCAGTATCTCAGAATCTGTCCCTTCTCTGAAAATAGGGTTGTTGCATATGAAATTAGTTAAGATGCAGTCACACTGCAGTAGGGTAGGCCCCTGGCCCAGTCCTTATAAAGAGAAGAAACCTGGACAGAGACTCCCACATAGGGAGAATGCCATGTGAAGATGAAGGTGGAGATCGGGCGACTCATTCACAAGCCAAGGAACGCCAAAGATTGCCAGCAAACCACCAGAAGGTAGGGGAGAGGCCTGGAACCAATGCTCCCTTGCAGCCCTAAGGAAGAACCAACCCTGCCAACACCTTGATCCTTGGCTTCTAATGTCCAGAACTGTGAGACGATACATTCCTATTGTTTAAGCCACTCGAGTTGTGGTACTTTGTTACAATAGCCCTAGAGACCAATACAAAGGGTAGGACAACTTCCCTGTAGTCACACATCTAGCTAATGTAAAGCCAGGAAGAGAATTCAGGCCTCCTGTCCTTTTGAAACAGTGCTCTGCCCACTAAATAGTTCTAATCATGCTCAATGTTCATTCCTCAGCTTCAAATCCCGTTTGGAATCTGGCAAAGAAATAGGGATGGGAAGAGAGAAAGGTGGCAGAAGGAAAGGAGAAGGGACAGGAAGAAAGTGGTGCTTCCTCTTTTCTCTTCCTTTTCTTACAGGGCCCTCATTAACGAAATTAAAATGATATTCATAATAATAGCTAAATTTGTCGGACACTCGATCTGTTCCAGGCATGGTTCTAAGCCTTCTACATATATTACATAACCCTAGCAATGACTTAGATACTGCTAGTATCCTCAACTCACAGTACAGATGAAGAAAGTAAGGCAAGAAATTTTTAGATAACTCCTTCATTGTCACTCAGCTAACAAACAATGGGGTTCAAATTTGGCCCCAGGCAGCCAGTCTCCAGAACCCAATTCTCATCACTTGGCTGTACGCGTTCATTCCGGTAATACAGAGAGAAAAGATCTTTGCAACGTAAGGTCAAACACAGCCTTTAGCTTTTCTAGTGGTTAAATCTCAGTAAAGCTTCTAAACAAAAGCTTACCACTGTGTGCCACTGTTTTTCTAGAACTTGGGCTTTTTTAGAAAAAGAGCGCTTTGATGACATATGCTGGGCGTCAAGATATGGTCCATTTTATTCAAGTACTGTATTTTTATATATTCAGTTCTTTCTGATCATGTTCCTTTTATGGAATTTTGCTCTGAGAATCTCTGTTTGCAGTATAAGGAGCATGCTGGATTAAAGGCCTCATTCAGGAGGCAAAATATATGAGTTTTAGCATCTTTATACATTAGAGCAGAACCGTACACTGTAAATTTTCCACTTCTCCTGCCTCCTTGATGCAAGGCAAGCTGAGCCATCAACACTGGTCTTACAGTTACAGCAAATCGCTGGCTTTTCTGGAGCAGGTTTGAATTCGAAGATCCTGTACCATTGTCAATACATGCCAGAATTTGAATCACACCAAGTTTCAAAAATAGGATAACCCTAATACAGTATGTGTTTGACAATTAAATATAGCTGGCCAGGCACGGTGGCTCATGCCTGTAATTCCAGCACTTTGGGAGGCCAAGGCAGGTGGGTCACTTGAGGTCAGGAGTTCAAGACCAGCCTGGTCAACATGGTGAAACCCTGTCTCTGCTAAAAATACAAAAAAAAATTCACCAGGCATTGTGGCAGGCACCTGTAATTCCAACTATTCGGGAGGCTGAGGAAGAAGAATAACTTAAACCCAAGAGGCAAAGGTTGCCGTGAGCCAAGATCATGCCAGTGCACTCTAGCCTGGGCAACAGAGTGAGACCCTGTTTCAATCAATCAATCAATCAATACAGCTACTAATTTTTATAGTCCATTAATCAAACTATATTTCCAAGGAAGCCTTAGCTTTCTCTTAATGTTAATCATTTAAGCCCAAATACCAACATTTTTGTACAAATTTTTTTTTCATTTTCCTGCCAGGTGTGTGAAAATTAGGGGCCAAATGGAGAAACATTATAGAAAATATGGAAATCATTTGTAGGAGCTTAAAAATACCCTCTCATGCCAGACTGAAGAATATGATTTAAAACCTCAAAGATTCTTTGCTTGCCCTAAAGCAAGCAGCCACTGCAATAATTTAACTGGAACCTTTTATTACATTAGTCACTAACTTTAAAAATGCAAATCTTCTGAATATAGCCAACAACTAACAATCTTTCTTCCTGTCTGAAAGGCTTATTCTTTAAGGTTTCTTCTTCTAGGTTCTCTGGGAATTCTTTTTGTCTTTTTTTTTCCAGCTTATCAGAACATAAAAAATGCATGCTTTTCTTCTTAAGTCTTGATTTTCCATGTGTACTCTCTAAAATGCATCTGATTTGTATCAGAATCTTGGAATGCATTGTTTAAAAGGAAAGAAGAACCTAATTCCAAACATATCCTATCTTTGTATTTTCTAGTTTGGGTTTAACATGTAAACTGGTTGGTACCAGACTAAAGCCAAAGAATGGTATAACTCCAGTGGGTTTTAATCTAAATGTATCCTAAGAACACTGAAGCTTCATTGTGGTGAACATCAAAGATACAAAGGACTAGGAAGCAAGTCACTCTGTGAGCCCAAAGTCATCCAGGCTCCAACTGAAATTATATGCCCACACTTATAAGAAAAATGTATTTAGAAATACAACACTTTGGCCTATTGCCAAATACAGCAATTTCTAGAAACCACACCCACAATCCAGATGCTACCAAGGCACCCATGGGCAGCTCCCCATCCCCACCTGCATACAGCCCTATTCCTCAGGCTTTCCTCTCAAGCTCTAAGAAGACACACTATCTGAAACAGCCCAAAATTGTAGTCGAGGCACCAGAATCGCCCCCCCACACCCAGCTTCTCCTTCTTTTACCAGTGGTTCTCACATCAGAATCACCTGAAGGCTTGGAAGTCCCCACCTCCACTGGGCCCTGCTCCCGGAGTTTCTGCTTCTGCAGGTCTGCAGGTGAGGCCCAAGGATGTGCTTTTCTAACACATTCCCGACAGATTCACACCTGCTGGTCCCAGGACCATACTTTGAGAACCTCTGATTTTAAACAAACAAGAAGGTGCCATTCTAATGCCCAGAGTATTCATACTGGCATGTAGATGTTTGGTTTTCACTGCAACAGTTCCCCTGTATTTGGTTTCCTAGTTTACAACATGTAGGATGTGTGGATTCGGATTGCAGGGCTGGGCTACTGTATTTGCTGAGTAACAAACTCCACATTGTAAAAAACAGTGATGGGCTTTTACAACAGGGGAGCAAACATACCTACTTGTGGCTGAAAACCCTTCACCCTTGATTCAACTGCAAAAAGTTTCACTTGAGAACTAAAACGGGCCTTGATTTAGTAAACTCTCTCCTGAGACCAGCTCACTCAAAAGGAGCAAGATGGTCCAGCGTCATCTGGAGGGCACAGTCCTATCTGGCTCTAAGTAAGTGTCGTGACCCCTGGGAGCCTCAGGATGCCTGGAACACAGGAAAGAGATGCAGGGAGCCAAAGTATAGCCCATAGATTATTATGTGGCCTTGGAGATTATGTGGCCTTGGGAGAAAGAAGTCACCTCTCTTGTCTTCATTTTCTGCCTTGAAATTTGGAAATATTATGATCTTATCCTTCCAACAACTTCTCAAAGGGCAGTGTTTCCAGTTACGGTTTTTGATGGGCCCCTGCACCTTCTATGATAGGTTTGAGCCCTTGTGCTTAAGTGCTTGGTGTTTTACTTCCCAGGGCTCCTAGAAAACAGGATTCAAGAGGTTACCAGGGAATATTAAGAAGCCCTGAAATCATTTTGGAGATGCCTTGCTGTGGCCCAACCAGCCCTGACTCTGATGCTGCCAGGGTACCCAGCTCTCAGGCAATGCTGTCAGCCCAGAGTCTGATGGGACTAAGGAGCCACAGGGCTACTCCTAGAGATGCCTTTTGGTTGCTATGTCTGCAGTTTCTTATTTCCCTTTGCAGTTAGAATTCCCTTGGCCTGATCCAAATCCCCAAAGGCAACTTTCCCAGAAATCCCCAGTGCCTGATTGCCAGCACTTCAGAGAATATCATTTGTCTTAATTACTCTGAAGAAAACTGTGGAGACCATTTCACTGTCCTCTCTGGCTGTACAATGCTCAGTTCAGTTGCCATTGATGAACTCCTTTTTTTTCCCCCTCCTTCCCTTTCTGAGTGACTCACCTGAAGATAGAGTTTGAATGGAAACACAGCAGGAACCATGTCCTTTTGAGAAATTCCTCCAAGTGGCATGAAAAAGGAGTGTGGGGATCCCTTGTAATTTAAGTAAATCATTCAGGCAGACTTACTTCACCAGTTTCTTATTGGTCTGTGCAAGATTTTATGTCTAGGAGAGACATCTGGGATGTATTGAACCTGTTCTCCTTCCCCAAACAGTGCTAACCTAATCTGGGCTCAGCATCCTGGAACGAGAGCCCTGCTTTGGAAGAAGAAGTAGACCTAGGTCCTAAAAGGGTGGACCTATAGGTGCTATGACCAGGGAACTCCTGAGTCCCAAATCCTTCTCATCATATCTTTCATATGCTTTTAGAAACCAGAAGATTGAGTGTGATTTAGATTTGTCATTGCTGTGGGCTCTCAATGGTTTCCAACCTCCTTGAGTCAATTAATACCTATTCCTACTGTGCAAAAGCTTGATCTCCCACAACCTTGTGCAGAGGTGGTGACCCTACCCACCTCAGTCTCACTCGTCCAGAATCAGTTGACTATCAGAATGGCTGAGTCGCATGGAATTCAGATCCTGTGCCTAGTGCAGAAAGTGGGGAGTCAGGAACACACCAGCCACAGACTTGACCACTCCAGAGACTTATTCAAGAGGCATCCTGAGCTCCACAGACTCCCATGGAAGGAATGATTATCTTGATTCCCAAGTGGAATTAAAATCCTTCACTTTGTGTTTCTCCAGTTTTCCAGTAACTGTGTGTACCTGCAGGAACTTCCTGAGCCCACTAACATCCACTGCATCTCCCACACACACCTCTTCCTACTTAGGCCAACCTATCACCCTCTGCTCTAGGGCTCACTTTCCCCTCCCACTATCATCCACCCCTTCTCCATCCGTGGAGCTGTTGGGCAGAGGCTCTCACAGTGCAGCAGGTGGGTGCCCCGGCTCTGGACCAGGCTGCCTCAGTTAAAATCCAGGCTGCAACACTGACACACTGTCATAGTCAGCAACCATTCTGTGTTTCGGCATCCTCTTCTCTAAAATGGAGATAATGATAACAGAGCTAATGTCAGAGAGATGTCAGAACGGTTCAATGAAACAGAATTATTTTATGTGGAGTACTTGCCGTAATGCCTGGCTAAATAAATGGGAGCCATTATTATTCTCCAAAACCGAATTCAAATGCCACAGGTACTCTTTAGGATCTCTTCCTTCCCTCTTTTCTCCATGGACATAAGCCTTCAATAGCCATTATCACATGTATTATAACCACAGGTGGCTTCATGATGCAGAGCACACCCCTGCAGCCTGACTACCTGCAAGACTTGACCCTGCCACTTAATAGCTGTGTGATCTCTATGCCTTAGTTTCTTTTTCTATTGAATGGGATTAATAATAGTACTCACCTCATAGGGTGGTTATGAGGATTAAGCAGTTCATATGTGTAAAGCATGTCAGGAAGCATCCCATAACATAATCACTCTCATCATTGAGTATTCACTTGTCTGTCTCTCTCACTAGACTTCAAGCTCCTGAGGGCAGGGAAATGACTTATTTATTTTTGTATCTTCCATAACCAAAATATAGTTTGGAAAACTGAAGAAACACAGAGTGAAGGGTTTTAATTCCACTTGGGAATCAAGATAATTATTCCTTCCATGGGAGTCTGTGGTGCTGAGGATGCCTCTTCGGTAACTCTCTGGAGTGGTCAAGTCTGTGGCTGGTGTGTTTCCCCTCTCCCTGCACCAGGCACAGGATCTGAACTCCATACGACTCAGCCATTCTGATAGTCAACTGACTCTGTATGAGTGACCTCTGCACAAAGTTGTGGGAGATCAGGCTCCTGGACTTCCGATCTCTAGTGTTTGTTTCCTTGCTTTCTTCCTTTCTCCGTGAACACTGATTCAACACTGATACGTGCTGGCCGCTGCCAAACTCGATAGAACATGCAGCAGGTCTGACTCGACCACAATCCATAGTCTTCTTATCAGAGCTGTGGTTGATCTGTAAGACTCTGTCGCTGGAGCAGTTTCATGGCTAAAGCCCTAGCCAGAACTCTTCTAAACAGTATAAATTCACGAGGTTTATTAAAAGTAAACTTTAACTATGTGATGGCTTGTAATGTGCCTGTAAGTGAGGGAAGGAAGTTTGAATTTTACAAGTATATGACCAGAGAGACAATCATTTACAAAAGGCAACCAAGAGGAACTCCCTTCATCCACAAGCTTGCTAAACACCAGCCCTTGGCCCCCAGTGGCCCCTCCTCTTGTGCAGATCTGTACAGATGTGGTTTTGTCTACAGGCAGAGCTCCCTCATCCACAAGGATAGGGCCCTACCCCACATACCAGTGGCCACTTCCCACTCGTGAGTGAGGTCTAGTGCAGAAGCTTCATGGGAACCAACAATCCTTGAAAGAAAGGGAGCCAGAGCAGAGACCCCGACAGGATTCCCAGTCCCACTGCCAGCAAGTCCCTGACACCTCCATTCTTTGGTAAGCTTATGCTTACCAAAGGAGGAGTCCTTACCTCCTCCCTAAACTTTCCCTCTGCCTCCTTACCTTAACTAAAATCCACACCTGCCCTGAGGACCCCACTTCTCTAGCCCTGCCCAGAGGACACAGCTCCTTCTCCCACAGCTTTGTAAGGCTGCAGTGACAGTATACTTCTTGGTCTCTAGTGCTGCTTCCAGAGCATATCCTGGCACCCTGCCACCTTAAAAACAATGGGGGAAAAGTTTCCTTTGAGATTCATGTCACCAGGCTGCCTCTTTCACAACCTTTCCTCATCACTGTCACTTACAACCGTCCACCCCTGCTCGCTTTCTAAACGCTGGTCCCCAGTCTTCCTTTACTCTCAAGCCCTGCCACCTTTTCAGACACCTCTTTTGTCCACATCAGTGACCATCCACATGAATGAAACCTCTCAGTTTTTTGATTTCCTCAATTTCAATGTCTTCTTCTCCATGCAAGCCACATCCTACGGACTCCAGACTGCCGTTACTTACCACCTCTGAAAAACCAAAACTGGATATCCATTCTCTGTCCTTCAACCTGATCAATACCTTGATCCCTCAGACTTGACTTTCTTCCCTTGTCGTCACTCCATTTCTGACCAGTGTGCCCTCACTTCAACCCTTTCTTTTCCAACATCCTCAATTCCTTTGTCATGTGCCTTGTTGTAGTCCATCAGGATGCCAACCCCAGGTTAATCCAACTCTGTATCCTCTTTGAGTCTACACCTGGACTGTTAAGGAATATCAGAGGGGAAAAAAAAATCACATAACCACAGAAATAGGTACCATTCCCAAGGATACAATTTTTCTTTGTTTCTCCACTTGGTCCCCTACTGTCCCACCCAGTGGCTATTTCAGGTCTTGTTTCTTCTCCTAAAAGTCCTATCTCAACAACTCCCCGACCAGTCAGTGCACAACCTTGCTTCCTACTTCACAGGAGAGAGAAGCACCATCAGATAAAGTAGCCCATCACCTTATAGCTGCTACACAATTATATATTTATCTTCCTCTATCTCATCATTTTTCCCATCTCTCCTGTCACGGTGGAAGAGGGGTCCCTCCTTCTGTATCAGCCACATTCCTCTGTTTGCACACTAGGACACATCCCATCTGCTTTCTGCAGAATACTTACTGTATGTATTTGCCTAGTGCCTCTCTTCACCCTCACCTGCATTGTGTATTTTTCCCATCATCACTGAAACATGCTCGTCTACTAACTGTAAAATAAAAAGCTTTTCTCAACCCGCATCTACCTTCTTTCTTCATCATGAAGCTCCTTGACAGAGTCACTTTCCCCTTCTGCCTCTACATTCTCATTGCAAACTGTCTTCTGAACTTATCAGACGTTCTCCAATGTCACCAGTGACATCTGTGCCATTAACTCCAAAGGACACTGTTCAGTCCTTATACTTTTCTACTTTTCAGCACAATTTGACATTGACATATCCCCGTAAGTCCACTCCTTCCTACTTGAAGTACTCCTTTCTTTTGGCTTCCATGACACCACACTCTCCTTGTTTTCCTCCTTACCACTTATTTTGCTTTGAAGGCCTTGCTTCCTCTGTCTGCCACTTAAATATTCATGTTCTTTGTGACTTATTAATGAAAATTGTTCTAATTATCTATTATCATAGAGCAAACTACCCCAAAACTTAATTACTTAAAACAGTAACTGTTCTATTGTGCTTATAATATCATGGACCAGGAATTCAGGCAGGACTCTACAGGGCAATTCTTCTGCTCCACATGGCATCATACATGGTATTCAGCTAATGACTGGGCTGGGCTGGAGGTTCTAAGATGGCTTCACTCACATGCCTAGCACCTTGGTAGTGGTAACCAGAAAATTGGGATTCCATTCCTTTCCATGCAGCCTCAGGACTTCTCCACATGGTCTCTTCAGCAAAGGTGTCAATCTTCTTACAGTGCAGTTTGGCAATTGAAGAGCAAGTGCTCCAAGAGAAAGGAAAAGAAGCTAGGAGTCTCTTAGAGGTTGAGCCTGCAATCTGACATATCATTACTTCCACCTTATTCTATTGATCAACTAGTCATAAGCTCATCTGGATTCAAAGGGAGTAAATATAGACCCCACCTCTGAGTGGGAGGAAGGGACCAAGAATTTGTCCTCTGCAACAACCTTCTTCGCTTCAACAAAAAGACACTTTCTTCATGGTCACCACCATCTTTCTTCTGGCTTACTGCAATGCCTTCCTAACTAGTCTCCTGCTCCCTTGTGTGTGCATTCTATTATCCACAGTGAAGCCAGAACAACCTTTCTGTAATGCATATCACGTCATAGCACATCACTCTCCTGACTGAACCACTTTAACAGCTTCCCATCCTTTAGGGGGAAGCCAAAACTGCTTAGCATAGCCAACTACGTCCTTTGTGATTTGTCTCTTGCTGATACCTCCACCTTCACTTCTCACCACATCTTTCTTATACTCTACACTCTACAATATTGATGTCCACAAGCATACAATGCTTTCACTTATCTCCAAGCCTTTGTACATTCTGTTCCCTTTGTAGTAATCTTCTATGCAACAACCCCCATTTCCCTACTACTTCCCGTGGATGAACACACGTGCACGTGCGCGCGCACACACACACACACACACACACGGTCTTCTTTTATCCCTCCTTCAGATCTTGGCTTAAAGAAATGGTTCTCAAATCACTTGTGCAATTCACAACAGGCATCAGCATCAACTGGGAACTTGTTCGAAATGCAAATTCTCAGGCCCAGCTTCAGACTAGGTAATCAGAAATGCTAGATTTGGGAAACAGAAATCACTATTTTAACAACCCCACAAGGTGCTTCTGGTGCACATTGAAGTCAGAATCACTGGCTTAAACAGCATTTCCTCTAGGAAACTTTCTTTAACTTAACTCTTTACCCAACAAGGAATAGGGACCTCTCCTGTGTGTTTCCACAGTTCCCCATCCTTATCCTGACCATAACCCTTCTCACAGTATAGTACAAATGCCTACATACTTGTTTAACCCAAGTGGGCTCTCTCTTAGTTCCCACAGGCAGGGACTGTATCTTACTGACTGCTGAATCCCCAACATCTACATAATGCCTGTCATGTTAGTAGCTCAATAAGAAGTGTTGAAGCCAAGATTCAAATCCAAGTGTACATCACTATCTTCTAGAGCGGTAGACTGCAAACACCAAAAATAAGAAATGTAATGCACTGAAGATATTTGTAATCAGCAGTTGGATCAGGCTTCAAATAAATGCTTTGGTCCTTGCATAATAGAAATGAGATTCTGAGCAGGTACGGTATACCTAACTACAAAAGATGGTAATAAAACCCCAAAGATATACACTGTTAAATCTACCTAAAGCCATGAAAATAAACTACCTGACTCTAGCCCTGAAGTCAGATAAACCAAGCTCATCATCTTCCCATTTCTGCCCAACCAGTTCCTCCATTGCTTGTATTTTAGTACACTATGTTTACTGGAGTTTCTAAAATACCACTAAATCTTTGGAAATTTGGTAGAAAAGAAGAATCTGGGTCATGCAACTGTGAAATCTAAATAAGGTGTAATTAACATGTCAATCAACTTTCACAGAAGTGATGCTAGTTTGCAAACTATTCATTAATTCTGCACAATAACAGCAACCGGGTACAATGCAGACACCAAGCTGAGGATGAGAGGCTCAATGTAGTGCCAACCCAGAGTGCTGCTGGTGATGTGTAAGAATCAACTGCTTCTATTTTCTGCATAGAGAGCTATGACTATTTAAGAATTTGGGGCTGGAATTGCCAAAGAGTGGTAGTATAATCACTGACTCTCAATCTTTAAATGTAACCTTGTTGATTTACAAAATACTCTCCAAATTATGAAAAACATTTCATAAATTACTTGGGAACTTGGGGAAATGAGCTCTTCTCAACAGAAATAAAACATCAAAATAGCTACATCTGAAAATCAGGAAAGAACTGAATTCAGGTCCCAGATCCCAACCAGCAGTGTGGCCTACTTAACATTTCTGGACCTCGCCTGCAAAATGTGGTAATAATCTCTCTTCAGAATGTTGTTTTGAGGATTAAACAAAATAATGCACATACTCTGCTCAGCACACAGTTAATATGCCAAATAGCTATTATTTCTATTCTTTCCAGACAGAATTAGATAATGATGTCAAAAACCAAGTAGACTATGAAAAACAGCACAGCGATTCCTCAAAAAATTAAAAATAGAATTACCATGTAATCCAGCAATCCCACTTGTGGATACATATCCAAAATAATTCAAAGCAAGATCTCAAAGAGATATTTGTACACCCATGTTCCCTGCTGTTTTATATTCACAATAACCAGGAAGTAGAAGCAACCTAAATGTCCATTGACAGATGAATGAATAAACAAAATGTCATATGGCTTTAATGTCATATGCTACCACATGGAAGAATCTTGACAATATTGTGCTATGTGAAATAAGCCAGTCATAAAAAGACAAGCCCCGTAAGATCCCACCTACATGAGGGATCTAAAGTTGTCAAACTCATGGAAGTAGAAAGTAGAATGATGATTGTCAAGGGCAGGGAAGGGGAAATGGTGAGCCATTGCTTAACAGGTCTAGAGTTTCAGTTTTACAAGATGAAAAAGTTCTAGAAATCCATTGCACAGCAATGTGAATATAATTAATGCTGTGGAAGTATATACTTAAAAATGATTACAATGGTAAATTTTAGGCTATGTGATTTTTTATCATCATTCAAAAATAGTTCTTAATTTTTTTTTAAAAAGTAGACCTGCTACCCTCCCTTTGTTTCTTCTAATAATGTGTGTTCCCATCTCCCTTGCCACTCTGCCTCAGTCCCCTGCGTTCCCTCCCCTTCTTCTCTCACCTGCCCTTTGGTTGTTGAGATTCCTCAGGGCTCCATCCTTGGCCATCCTCTCTTCACACTCCCAAGGACTTCAGCCACTTCTCCAGCTTTGCCAGCCATCTCTGTACATGCAGATGACTGTTGTTCACTGCTCTACTTCCAGCCTCCAAAATAGAGCCTAGAGCTTAGTAGGCACTCAATAAACCTCTGCTAAGTAAGTGAATATCTAGAACTCTAGCCCCAACCCAACTCGAAGCTTCAAGAGCCTTATTTCCAACTACTTTCTGAACACCTCCAACTGACTGTCCCAAAGTTCCCTCAAATTCAACATGTCCAAAATTTAATTTACTTAAGTTCTCCAATGGGAATAAAAAGCCTTCTCCTCTTGATCTTGGTTAATATTGCCCTCAATATTCTCCCAACCTGCTTTCACTGGCTGTCTAAACCCTGTGGATCTTAACCTAAAAAGGTCTTGAGGCTCTGGTCACTTCTCTTCCTCCTAAGGCCTCATGGTTTCTCAACTGCTTTCTCCTTACCTCTGTTTGCTCCTCCAAGAAGTTCATTGTCCACACTAGTGTTAGATTTTTCCTTCTGAAAGGAAAATTTCATTATGCAGCTTTACTGCTCAAACCTTGACCACACCAGTACGATCACAGGCCCCTATCTCCTACAGGGTTAATTCCATAAGCATTGATTGGGCCTACACATCTCTTGTATTCTGGCCCCCATTGGTTCCATCAGTTCTTCCTCCCTGAACCCCCAAATTTGCCAAATTGCAAACACACTCGCCCTCTGCACGATGCCCTTCTGTACCTCCATGTACACTGTGTCCATGTCAGACCCTCCGTGTAGAAAGACCGTCCACTATTCCCAACCTTCCCTTCCTAGAAGCAACTGGTGTCTCATGAATAATGAATAAACACTTACCAAGGAGCCACACAGCTATGATGCAAACCGTTTCATCTTTAAAAAATTCCCTCCTCAGCACAGTGGTCCAACTAGCTTAGCCACTGGTTACAGACTAATGTATATAAAATTCAGTGACCCACAAAGAAAGATGAAAGAGCAGAGAGTGGAGTCTCTGGCAATATTTAGAATTATAATCTTCAATTTTATCAAACTAGCAAAATGGTCAGGAGCTACTTGCTCAGCTTCCTCATAAGTCGAATGAGGCTAAGAATAACACCTACCTCATAGTGTTGTCAAACTTTGGATGAGGTGATATATAAAGTGATTAACCTTTATTTATTACAATGTAATGCTTAATAAATGGAAGGTATTGTTACCATAGAATCAACTTTCTCAATCTGCTGCTTACCCATGCATTCTCACTGCTCACTAACAGATCTCATTTACATGTCTAGTGCCACCGATGTAATTCCTTGTAGGCAGAGGAGTAAGATGGATTGAAATAATGGGCACCATTCTAAACACACTAAGATGAAAGTTCCTGGTCCTGTCAAATAAGACTACTACTGTGTGTGGGGTGTGTGTGTGTGTGCGTGCGTGTGTGTGTGTATGCGCTATATAAAACTTGAAGGAAAGATTTATATACCTAATAATGTTGTTACATATGGCTAGTGCAATCTAATTCTGCTCATTTGTTCTAATTACACAATTAAGTTTAATTACCGAAATCATATGAATGCAATTCCATTACTAGAAAATTAACTTTTAAAATAACATAGTGATATACTTAATAAAAGCCCAGCATTGTTCAGAACTGACAGTTCCAGAAAATCCTTGTATTGTGCCCTCTGTATAAGTAGGTCTAGTTGCAATCTGAAATTATTATAGTACATCTTTGCTATTGCAAGCCACTTACTTTTATGTTTTGTTCTGTTTTCTTGTTTTTAAATATTTTCAGTACTGGGCATTGGGGTAAATATCCTTCCATTTCTAAAAGGGACTGTTCTCATAGTTGCATTGAGAACCTCTCAGAAAAAACTCAGCATTATTACTGAAGCCCCATGTTATTCAGCTTATGCACTCTGTCCTTCAAGTATAGGAAAGTCTTGCAATCACTTTCAGTATCATTTGGATGATTTGTGGAAATACAGAAATTGTGAGGCCGAAAATTAATGTTAGCTCATTCCCAGTACAGTCATGTGGCCTCAAACAATAGAAAGCATGAAAACAATAGATTTGGGGTGGTTATTGTCTTTCTTCAGGCTGCTATAATGGAACACCATAGACTGAGTGGCTTATAAACAACAGAAACTTATTTCTCACAGTTCTGCAGGCTGGGAAGTCCAAGATTAAGACACCAACAGATTTGGTGTCTGGTGAAGGCCTGCTTCCATAGATGGCATTCTTCTCCTTGCATCCTCACATAGCATAAGGATGAGAGAGATATCCAAAATCTCTTTTTTTGTGACAAAGTCTTGCTTTGTAACCCAAGCTGGAGTGCTGTAGCACAATCATAGTTCACTGCAGCCTTGAACTCTTGGGCTCAAGCAATCCTCCCACCTCAGTCTCCTGAGTAGCTGGGACTACAGGTGCATTCCACCATACCTGGCTATTTTTGTGTAGTATGTGATAGGGTCTTCCTGTGTTGCCAGGCTGGCATCAAACTCCTGGGATCCTCCTGCTTTAGCCTCCCAGAGTGCTGGGATTACAGATGTGAGCCAGTGCTTGGTGTCTCCTTTATAAGGACACTAAGCCCATTCATGGGGGCTCCACCCTTATAACCTAATCACCTCCCAAGGCCCACCCCCTAATACCATCATGTTAGGTTAGAGGATTAGGTTTTCAACTAATGAATTAAAGGGGTTTGAAGAGATACAAACATTCAGTGTATAGCGGTTATCTTTGTTGAGTTCTTTCTTGTTGAATTTTTAAACCCTGTGCATGCAACCTATCCCTAGTGGTTCTTTTATAAACTGTGTGGTGCCATAGGATGAATAGAAACCATTTCTTTCTGTTCACACATGGGGGAAACAATTTCTTTATGAGGAGTACTCTCAGCTGATTTCCTGTTCTGTTCTTATAATCTCTGACACATGATGTAGGTCAACTAATTTATAGTCTAATAAGCAGAACAGAATCACCTGCAGCCTAACTATTAAGAAGCTCAGCAAACATGTATCCAGGGATCTGAAATGGTTCTTCAAGACGTTGTTTTCCAGAAGGCATCAGAGATGCTCCCTCCTGAGTCCTGCCAGCAATAGCCTCTCAGATTGACTCGTCTGTTGACTTAGCACAGTCCTCACACACCATTTCACACTTTATCTTTTCAATCTATTGTAGGGCTTCTTCCAAAATGACTATAAGAACCTTTTTCTGTTACTTTTGCCCTCACGCTGTTGGAAAAGTATGTAGTGGCCTATGTCATGCTTAAATTATACATGTGAGAAGATAGACTGAGCCTGGAATTCCAGGTCTAATGCTTTCTTACTGACTAAAGCCAGTTGGTACCATGACTTTCTTGTTTTTTTAATGAGAACAAAGCTGTCTTCTCTCTGCCTTCCTCATGTGAAAGCTGTGAGAATTGCTGCAGTCTAAAAAATGCTACATCAACAATTGGAGCATGTAACCATTTGTGGGCAAGGATATATTTTCCTGAGCATTAAGGAGAGTTATCCAAATCAAACTGGTCACTTCTTCAGTCTTTCTTTTCTCTTTCACTCGTTCCCTCTCTCACTCCTCAACAAGACTGCATTTACAAGAGTTGTGGTCTAAAGTCAATAGGCAAGGCAGAATGTGTAGCTGAAGTTGCCCTTGAAAATCTCTTTAAGAAGGCACCACCATTTCCCTAAGTCCAACACAACAAACCTATCTTTCCACTGATGATGGAAGCAATTGCTGCTTCTTGGTAGAGCATCATTCTTGTATTTATGGACTATGCTTTTTTTAAAAAATGTGTTTCTTTAAACTCCAAAACACACAACACAGCAAGATGCTCATGCTATGGAAAACACAGGGGAACTGAGGATTGAGAGAAGTGTGGAATTCACAGCCCCTTATATGCTTACCGATAGCTCATCTTCCATAAATGGAAAGGAAGACCAATAACCAGCCTGAACTGTTTAAATGATCTCTTTCTCTCCCTCTTTCGCATACAGACACATACACTCCAACTATAGCTTGATAAGTATGTGGTGTTCTTGGTGAGTATAAGAAGAGAACCTAACTCAGTCTTGGGGACAGAATTCAGGAAATAAGTAAGTTAGAACGACTCTTAACTCCAACAGACTCTTGGAGTTCAGAGAAATGTTAAGGGGTCATTTTTAACTGGGTTGGATTTCTGGGCTTTCCTATGTTCCAATCAGTCTACAGCTATCTTCATGGAAAGCCACCATGCAGAAAATAAGATTAAGATTAACAACATAGACTCTAGCTTTCTGTCCCATTACCCAGCCTACTAGGAGTAAGAAATTTTGGCTCCTATTTTCAAGTGTCAGTGACTCCCAAGCCCCCTTCCCCTTAGTTTTACACTACATTTATATGTATCTTAATATGGATTTGCACAGCTTAAAGAGTAGAAAAGCAGAGAAAACTTACATAATGTAGCCATCCATTCATGAACTATGTTTTACCCTCCATTGTTAAGTCTCCACCACTGCTCATTAATATTATCAGCCCTGAGTTCAGGAGGCTGTGGTTGACTTAGATGCCCTTCAAGAGAATTCCTCCCATACACGTCTGAATGAAGAGAGATCCCTTTAACAAGACTCTTGCCAATATTCAGACTGATTGTGGGCCCTAATTTGCTCTAGCAGTTTTTTCTACCTACTATACAATGAAGGCACTAAATTAACATTATATCTTGTAGAATATGCCAGCCAAGCAAATCTGTCTCTGGGTTTCTGGATTTCCTGATTTATCTTGCTAGGTTTCTGTATTCAAAACTGCCTTGCATGATGATAAGAAAAAAGCCAGTGAAGTCACCTTGCTGAATAGTGTAAACCAGATGGACTGTTTATTCACCCGGGCTCTACACTCTAGCCTAGCTACCTGGTTGCTTCCAAATGCACTTCCAAGTGTTGAAATTGATACTAAAGCTTTAAAGGATGGGGGTCCTCATAGCCTGACCTTCTGTTTACCACGCAAGGCAATTTTCCCCACAAATTCCAAAATGTTCTTATACCTGCTAAAATCAAGATGTTTCCAGAGTTGCCTTTTTCACTCCCCAGGGAGGATTCATGCACCCTGCTGCTCTCCCATAGACAAAGCCTGCTCATCTATAATGCGCAGTTCACCTAGGTCCTATCACCTGTCTGAAAACACTTGCTTGGCCATACATATGTCTCCTTTCTGGAATCTGTTTGCACTTTTTGTTGGTACCATCCAGTTTTGCAGTGTCTTGTTTATTCTTTATTTTAGGACCACTTTCCCCAACCAGAGTATAAGCCACCCCTGTACAACATCATATCCTGTTTTCCTTTTGAAACGCAGGTTCCTAAAGCAGACCATTAGTCATCTTAATTACTATCTGATTTATGTCAATATGCCAAGCCCACCGTCTAGAATTCACCCTCCTGATATATGTTAAGCAGGAAAGATGGACATTCTAGTGCAGTGAAATTCATACCCAACCAGTTGTTAGAAGACCAGAATCCTCGTCATTTTTGACCTTGGACAAGTCACATAACATTTTCAAGCCCCATTTTCCTTGTGTACAAACGAATATGTTACATACTACTTCCCAGGTTCAAGTAAGGACATCAAATAAGACAGGACAAGCAAAAGTCATCTGTGTCTATGAAATACTACTCAAATGTATGGTTGTATTATTAAGTCATTTGGTCTTTCTCCACATGGTTGACCTAAATGAAAAGCACAGACAGACCATCTTGAAGTTTCTGGGAGATCTTACACAAACTTTAGTCTTTAGCATTGTTTTTCTATGGTTAATATTCTAGTATTATTTCTATAACCTGCCTTCTTTTCCTTTGAGCTTCTTGTTGGTGTAATTGGAAATGTTTTTCTGAGCTGATTCCTCTCCAGGAACCAAGTTATCCCCATTGTGTGCTCTGGCCTGTGGGGAGAGGGGGTTGTCATTGGCTCAGACTTCCTTGGCTTCAAGGGAACTTTCTGATTGCTCACAAAACAAACACAAAAGGACAAAGGAAAATTCAAAAGGCTGGGAACCAAGCCTGTGGGCAACATTTCTATTGACAGGGTTAATTCTGGCATAATTTAAAAGAGTTGAATTAATCATGGAGTTAAGCATTGAGAAAGGATTCCTGGCAGCCTTACATTCTTGGGCTGAGATTATTGGTACCCTACTTAAAGGCCCATTCTCCTTTTGCATCACAGACTCCTTGATATTTTTAGCCTCCAACCACATCACATGATCACTGTAGTTCAGGGGTCTTCCCACTCATCTGTTTTTCTGGATCTTTGGAAGCAATGGATCTAGAAAAATAGTGCTTTTCTGGATCTAGAAAAACAATGTTAACGACTAAAATTTGTGGAAGATCTCCCAGAACCAGCTGGAACCGCTGGTTGCCTGGCCATACTTGGGAATCTCAACTTCTTTGGGCTATTTCCATTTCCACAGATCAAAGAACAGGATAGGTTCGGATTTTCAGGGGAACTAAGGGATACATTTCCTGATTGAAAATATTGTTCCTCCAGGGATGCAAGGTCTTTGTATTCTCAGATTCCAAGATGACTATGTCCTGATTCACCTGGCCTGCCAAACTAGAACAGCTGCAGCTGACAGTCAGCATTTAAGAGATCTTTAGTTGTGGCTGCAGGATGATTTCAAGTTTTTCTTTCTTGTGATATTATGCTCTCAGGAGGGACCTGAGAGTTTGCCTGAAGGAGCTTCCCTACTCCCAGTTTCTCTGTAGGTTGTGGAGAGATATTGGATCTTTAAGAAGTTCAAAACAGGCCGGGCACTGTGGCTCAAGCCTGTAATCCCAGCACTTTGGGAGGCCGAGACGGGCAGATCACGAGGTCGGGAGATCGAGACCATCCTGGCTAACCCGGTGAAACCCCGTCTCTACTAAAAAAAAATACAAAAAACTAGCCGGGCGAGGTGGCGGGCGCCTGTAGTCCCAGCTACTCGGGAGCCTGAGGCAGGAGAATGGCGGGAACCCGGGAGGCGGAGCTTGCAGTGAGCTGAGATCTGGCCACTGCACTCCAGCCTGGGCGACAGAGCGAGACTCCGTCTCAATAAAAAAAAAAAAAAAAAAAAAGAAGTTCAAAACAGCAAGGTTTCAATACTGGTGATGAAAGAAAAGCATCACATTCCCATTCGAAATCAAAGGTACAGAGATTTCCTATCAGTGTCATCCCTGCTTTCCCACTTTCCCTCCTTTCCCTCACCCCACAAGGGCAAAGGCTTGCTCTCTACAAGCATCCAATGGATAGAGACACTCAGGAAGGTGTCTTGGAAGGGCAAATGAACAGAAGTGTGTGCCGGTAGCCTCCTCGTTAGCTAGAATGTTGACAGCCAATAAAAATAGAAACAAAAATTCTAAGCAAACTACTTTCTGGCCAGCTTCTGGCCTGGAAGCCATAACAAGTCTCTCACCCAGTTTAATCCAAAAACTGTTAGAATTCTCTGAGAGTCCAGACTCTATTACAGATGAATTAATTATCTCCGTCACGGCTACTTATTTTAGTTCACTTTGACATGGTACTATCCATGACTAAATAGCTTTTTCACTATTGGCTCTTACAGTTCCTCGAGACTGCTGCCTCTGGGTAAGAGAGCACTAGGCTGTATATAATGTTTCCTGGAGAGCTCCCCCAAGCACTTTGTTCCTGTACCTTGTTTTGCTACTATAACTTTACCCCTTCACTTACCAAACAGGGAGGATCTATTCTGGTTTTCTCATATTCAGTAACTCACAGAGCAGAAAAATGAGATGATCCACAAATTTGCTGAAAGAGTTTGGATAGCTGGTAAACTCAATTCTGCATCCACTTATCTTTCTCTCAGTACATAAAAAACTGCTTTGGGAAGTATCTGACTGTGCAAAGAGGGATGTGTGACCAAAAGATGGAAATCTGATGTTTCCTGCGAGCTGACCATCAGTCTGCATTTGCTAGCTTTTTTGTTTGTTTGTTTTGAGATGGAGTCTAGCTCTTGTCGCCCAGGCTGGAGTGCAATGGCATGATCTTGGCTCACTGCAACCTCCACCTCCTGGGTTCAAGCGATTCCCCTGCCTCAGCCTCTTGAGTAGCTGGGATTACAGGCACCTGCCACCACACCCAGCTAATTTTTGTAGTTTTGGTAGAGACGGGGTTCCACCATGTTGACCAGGCTGGTCTCCAACTCCTGACCTCAGGTGATCTGCCTACCTTGGCCTCCCAAAGTGCTGGGATTACAGGTGTGAGCCACTGTGCCTGGCCTGCTAGCATTTCTAAGATGCAGTCAGAACGTCCTTGCACAACTGGGTGGTTAATAAAACATGTACATTTACATTGCCTCCTGGACAAAAGAGGGGAAAAATAGAGGAGAGGTGGGAAATATTTGTAATAGAAAACCAAGTGTTTAAATCAACATGAAAGCAGGTGAACAGAAAGGCTAGCTTTGCGTTAGAGGAAATAAGATGTAAAAAGCTGGTTTTTCATTGTGAAGAAATTTTAAAAGCAGTCTAGTGATATTTCTGACTCTGGATTTACTAAGATGTCAGTGATGAAAAAGCAATATTGTCAAGAATAATAATATGTCAGGGTAAAAATCAATAGCAGCCACAAAAATATAATACGTTTTTCTAAAGAATGGTTTGAACTCACACTCACAGAATATTATGTTATTAGAGTGACCAAGCAGCAACCAGCTGGACTTGCACTCGCAGCTGACCACACAAGACCTGGGTTTGTTTTGGTTTGATTTTTTAGCAACTTAACTCTAGTAGCGTTGTCTCTAACTATGGAAGATTATAAAGCTGCCAACTTGATTAGGATGAAAATCTGATGTCAAAATTGAGTGTAGTTTTCCTTCCCAGTCTCACTTTTGAAACTCTAACTTTTTTGTGGTATCTCCCATAGGAGAATGTGGTGCCCAAAGAAACTGTGGTAGTGGAAAGAGAACTGGTTTAAAGATTTTTAGACCCATTAATCTAAAGTTTAAACACAAGCAACATTTGTCTAAGGTGTTAGAAGTCACGATGGGATCACTCTTAGGCTCGGGGTGGATGGGAAGGCAGCATAAAGGAACTGGAGCTGTTTCTTGAGCTGGGTGCTGGCTAGACAGATGTCCCACTTTGTTAATTCACTGAACATACACATATGATCTGCACACTTTTTCTTGTGTACTGCAGAAGTATAATACACACACTTCAATAAAACACAGTAAAAAGCCTCTGCATTCTCTTAACAAATCTGCTCTAAAGAGACAACAAATTTTGGGGAAGTCTCTTGAACCCTAGTTTCTTTCACAAAATGAGATGGTGGACCAGAGAACCCCAGACCTGAAGCTTCTTGATGTTGTCATCATTGGCACATGATGAATGCATAGCGTTGGTATTCCTGCTATTTGTGACTCAAAGAACAATCAAAACATGGGCAAAGTTGCCACAGGCCTTCCCAGAAAAGGCATAAATTGAAAGCTATGTAAATTTGCCACATGGGGAATGATGTTGAATAACTGGAACCACAGGGCTGATGTTGATAGCAAAGAAGTAGAATTAGGGTTACTGTCAGTGTAAGCCCCACTTTAAAAGCAGATGTTCATCACACAGCTAGTGATGTGTGCGATCACATTAAATACAAGAGCCGATGTTTCTCTAATAGTTTCTTCTCAAAAATAGCTGCTGGAAATTATGGTTCTGTTAAAATAGGCTACAAGAATTTCCATCTAATCCAGCAGTTCAGTGTTTCAAGCAGTTCCTTTCTTTTCTTGTTTAATATAAAGTGAATTTAAAGGTGACTTGCACCGTGACTGACTGGCAGTTAGAAAGAATCATCCTCTGTGTCATCAGTGAGATGTTGCCAATCACGTCGCACAATGAATGGGAAAAGACCAAGGTCTGGGTTGGAGGGAATTTGCTGTTCTAATAGGAGAAATTACTGCAACCTCCACTGGATAAGAAAATGAGCTATACCTATCTCCCTGTGTGCTTTTCCTACAACTTGAGCCTCTTGGAAGACAAAATATGTGTAGCAGGAAGAAGGAAAAATAATAATAATCCAACTAGGTGGTTAGCACCTGGATAATAGATCCACAGAGAAGTTCTTAAAATCTTATTATTTTCTTCTAAAGCCTCTAAAGTCCCCTAGAAACAAGTCACCTGATTCTACTAAGCCACCTGCCTCATCCCACTGAAAACCTTTCCGGAAAGATGGGCCAGACATGCTCTCTGATGGCCATTCGTCTTCTGAATCCCAAGAATAATCCTTTGGCACAAACATAGAAGTGTATTATTTGGTTTTCCAACAAACATGAAGAGAAACAATGAAATGAAGGAAATGCACATCACGAGCTGCCACACAAGATCCTAATTACCATAATTTGAACCATCCTCCTTCCCATTGCCGGAAAGTCAGCCTTCTGGATGAGAGCAAGCCAAACCAGCAAGATAACAGGCTTCTGTTCTCTCTCCCTGTCCCTTGCCTTTTTCTTTCTTCCTCTCTTCCTTAAATGATGTTCATTAAGACAGCGATTCTTCTAACAGTGTATAAGCCTCAATTGTATTAGTGAAAGCTTTGCATGACTTGATAAAATGAGCCAGAAAGAAGGAAGAGGGGCTGAAAGAAGCAGACACACGCTGTCTTTTATTCCCCAAAGCAACTGTCAGTCTCAGAATATTTTTGTAGAACCTGCCAGAAATCTGTCTGGAATCATCCCTGTTGGATACAAGGACAGTAAATCTAAAAAGTTCAGGTCTTCCGTGGTATGAATCAGAAACTCTTAATAATTCAGAAAAGGCTAATTTAAACTCCACATGTCCAGTCACATCAATACACCACTCCCCGTAGCTCCAAACAGCCCCTAGAATATTTCCTTTTCCTAGATTACTCATAGCTTTGCCTTGTCCCTGACTTCCCCCAAACTACTTGAGTAAGTTATTTTGGCATAGCTTCTTACATTTAGGCAGCAAATGAGCCAGGATGGGAGACATGCAAAGTGTGTTAACTTTGTACCTATTAGAATTCACCTAAAATATGCCCATTGAAATATGGGTCTAAAAAGCCCACCCCTTCCCACCCCAGTGCCAGGGCTTCTGCCTTTTGCTGTAACAAGTGCGGTAGAAATTGGCCCCACTGTCACTCTTCAGCTCACACATGGGATGTGATGGGATTTTTCAGTAGCAGCTTTAAATCAGCTTGCTGAGGCCTCAATAGTCCAGCCCCAAGTTAGGGCTCGAGGAAGCGTGTCCTGAAGTCACAACGCTCCTGGTGACAGCATGTGCACTGACACAGTGGAGGACTGCTTCACTGACCTTTTGTATTTTAGAGTGTGTGTGACCAGGTGGGCTGCTTTGTTTTCAACCAGTGTGTAGGGAAGACACAATTTAGCAAGACAAAGGACACGTTTTTTAAGAAGCAGAGATATCGAGAAACTGGCATCCTTTTTGGCATTAGTGTGGAGGTGGCTAATCAAGACAGGCTAGGAGTGATCCAAGTAGTTGGAGGAACCTGGCAGAGAGTAAATGATTATGAGGCCATATTTGAAGGTCACGAAGTCAGTAAGAGAAGAAATGCATGTGATAGTGGGAGTTTGAAGTAAATCTATATTTTACATCCAAGTGACCTATGATTAGAGGTAAAGGCAGCCAGTAAGGTACGGAAAATGCGGCCAAATTGGAGTCAAGGGCTACCAATCAGGCAGGAAGGACATGACAGGAAATCTAGTTAATTCAGCTTATTAGTTTGGATGGTTGAGACTGCTAGGTCTTAGAAAACCCAGCTCAAAGTGCTTTAAATAAAAAGGACATTTTTGGCCTAAGATAACCAGAAGTCCAAAAGTAGGCAGTCTTTAACTGTGGCTGATCCAGTGGACAATCATTTCATCAAGGACCTAGGTTTTATCTGTCTCTCTGCTCTACCATGCATGGTGTCTGCTTCGTCCTGAGACTGGATCTCCTATTGGTCAGAAAGTGGCCGCCAGTCGCAGTTGGATGTCCACACTTTCTCACACACATCCAGGAAAAGCAAGGGTGTTACTCCTAGAACATATCCTAAAGGAATGAAAAGAAAGTTTCCCAAAAGCCTTTGCAAACCTCGCATAGCATCTCATTAGCCTGAATTGTATCTCGGATTCTTTCCTAAACCAATCACAACTAGTTTGTATTACCTTGTTTGGCTTAAGTGCATCAAAGTCCACTCCTGGGGTCAAAAAATGGGGTTAGTTTTGCCTAAATTAATGGGAAGCATGGAGGACAGATAGAAAACTAACCAAAGTCAGCAATCTCCTAGGAAAGAGAAAGAGGAAATGCACGCTGCATGGGCAACTGTGATCATCATTAATACTGTTCACCCAGCATTTCTGAATTCCCACCTTCCTGGCACATGGTAGGATTGTACCTCCTGGCTCCTAATGGCTGGGTGGGGCTGTGAGACTCGTTGCAGTCAATGAGTAGTGAGCAGAAGTGGCACGTGTCACCACCAGGCTAGAAACTTTAATGACCAAATGAGGCCACCTTAGCTATCTTTAGTTTTGTATTAGACACTAATTAATGCAGAGCAGCTCAGGTGGAAGCTGCTCCTTCCGTATACATCCGCAAATGAGGAGCATGGAGTAGAGCCCCCAGCCAACCCATGATGGAGATGAGCAAGAAATAAACCTTCATTGTCAAAATCCACTTTTTTTTTTACTCCAACATACCTTAGTCCATCCTCGATAAAACTACAGACAACATAGGCTAGGTGCGGTGGCTCACACCTGTAATCCCAGCACTTTAGGAGGCTGAGGCAGGCAGGTCACTTGAGCTCAGGAGTTCAAGACCAGCCTGCGTACCAATGCTGAAACCCCATCTCTACAAAAAAATATACAAAAATTAGCCAGGCGTGGTGACATGTGCCTGTAGTCCCAGCTAACTGGGCTGCTGAGGCAAAAGGACCGCTTGAGTCCAGGAGGTAGAGGTTGCAGTAGGCTGAGATGGTGCCACTGCACTCCAGCCTGGGTGACAGAGTGAGACCCTGTCTCAAAAACAAACAAACAAAAACAAACAAAAGAAAGAAAGAAAAAAGAAAGAAAGAAAGAAAGAAACAAACAAACTATAGATAACATCATGGCAGCAGGTGATGTCAGCATTTGGCATCTAGTCCTGTTGGCGGGGGGTGCTATGTGAGGTGGACACCAGCGTCACATGGTTTATGACCCCAGTTAGGCATGGCAGGCCAAGGTGAGCAAGTATGTCCTAGAACTAGAAACAAGCAGTTTTCCTGAGAGTTCCCACTGAACATGGCTGTCACTTACATATCTTCTCCTCAAGAGAAACAAAAAAGAAAATATTCCTAATTTGTCTCTTAAATAATCTAGACATATGCCTGGCATATAAGAAACAAAAAAGAATCTACATTCTGTTAAGTATTTTAAGTTAAATAAATTACTCAAGAAATGTGGAGAAAAAGTTACCGAGATCAAAAAAATCTGAATTCATGTAAATGATTATTTAGGATCAGAAATGCATCTGTGGAAAAAATAACCTACAAAGTAGAAAACAAAAATTTTAAGCATCACATTTACTAAAATATATTTTAGTTTTTGAAATATTTTTGAAATGTGAAAGTTATCACTAATTGAAATGTGTATAGTACTACACCTATGCAATGTTTATTGCTCTGTTGTGTAGTCTACAAAAAATTTATCTTACAATTAATTGAAATTTATAATTCTATACATTTCATCTTATAATTAATTGCCTTTTTTCTAAATGACAATATTTTTTTAAGTGTAAAAATACAGTGTAACGTAAGTCATCCTAATAACAGAAAGATAGGTGCTAGAAAGTCTCGGAATATTTCTTTGAAAGCCTAGTTCTCAAAGGAAAATAAAATAGAAAAGCTTTACATTGTTTAGCAAATAATAACTATAATACCTCTTCCATATATTCATCTACATCTTCTTTGAAGAACATTTTTAAAAGTACCTCTTGTTTTTGCTTATGTTTCTTTGGATTGGCTCTGACCTGTGTATATTGTAAGGTTTTACTAACTACCACAACAGGAATGAATTGTGTGGAATTCTTTAGTATAAGCTGAGAAGGACTTGGAGAGTGCTCCTTCTCTGGCAGGAATGTTTAAGATTCAGTGGGTTTTGCTCCTAGAGATAATTTTTATTATTGCCTTCAAAAACATCCTGTCTGATTGTTGAGCGTTTCCAGAGCAGAATACCTGGGTAATTTTTGATTAGGTCATAATCTTCAAAACATGTTACAATTGCCTAGTGACAAGATGCTCAATTTTTAGAATTTTTTTTTTCTTTTTTGCCCTGTTCTCAAATGCAGTCGTCATTCCCTACTTGAGAGCTATTTTTGCTATCCTCCTTGCAGAGATGAAAATATGAAGGCACAGAAATTGTTGTTAGGTTGGGTGCCAGCCTAGGAGCCAGAAGAGTTGGTCTCTGGGTCCTGGACCTCACAGGCTGATGCTCAGGCCAGCAAAGTCAGGAGGAGAAGGGTCTCAGACATCTGCTGATGGGAAAGGTGTGCAGCACATTCACATCCAGGCAGCCACACCTGCCTCACCCATGGAAGAGATTTTCTTTGTTTTGACAAACGGCCCTTCTGGGTCTGTCTGGTCAACAAGGAAAGGTGAAGCATCAGCATTGCCCGCACCTTGCCTAAGTCCTCTCCTAACAATCAGGCCTGGGAGAAATGTGTTCCAGAGCCCCCAAATCCTGGCCTCCATCTATATCACGACATAGTAGAGGAAGCATGCACTCTTCGACTCACCACCTTGGGCATTGATGATCCTGGCTTCTGCCCTCTCTGCCTGCACCTTAGGAGATGGAAGCAGGGACCCCTGCAGAGACAAGAGACCCTGCTGGGCGGGGGAGTCATGGGCATCTCTCCTAATGATTCCATCATGCTGTTGCTTCCCACACACCGTGCCCCGAAGAACCTCATTTTCATTTTGCTTTTACCTTGATTAATGCCCTTCATGAGTTGCCTTCCCATGACTTCACCTGCAGCCGCTGCCCAAGCACGTGTTCAGCTGTTGGGATCTCTGGGAGTTGTTTTCCATCTTCCTACTCCACAATTATGCCAACGGCCATCTTCCTGACCCAAGCCTACTGGGAGCAGGAGTCTCCTATTTTGTTCTTCCAGGTGATCTTCCTTTTTGCAAATGCAAAATCTCAGGTCTAGGCTTTGGTCTTTTGGTGCTAAAATGTGAACTGAAATTTAAAATGTTACAAAGGTAGGTCATGGTAGGACTTGCTTTCCCTAAACCAAAGATGTCCTTATACCTAAGACTAATGTTGCCTTCCCTTTGAAAAGCTACCACATCAGTAATTCAGTTTACATCTCAGCTTGCCTAATATATTTCTCTCTTATTTGAAAGGCAAGATGAACTTCAGAGAATTTTTTTTAGTGAGGTTTTGTGAGCTGAGCCTTCCAAGAAGCCTGCAAGGTCTGTGGGTTCTGTATGTGACTGGGGCTCAGGCTTCACTCCCAAGAATGAGTGCTATCTCCGTTTTCTCCTGCTACCTCTCCAACCACTCCTAACCTACATTTCTTCCAGCTCCCCTTCCTCTAACTGCTCTTGCCCACTTCCCTCTTCCTACATGCCTTCCTTCAACTTATCCATTCCCATTGTCTCAAGCACCCATAACCGGTAACTCTGGCCACAATCCCTATTGATCTCCAAACCCTCTTTCCCCCACCTGTCAAATGCAGGATGTCTTGGAATACTTAGACACCTCAAAGTCAACCTGTCTAGACTGAATTAATTGTTCCTTCACACCCCCACCCAAACCTTTGCCACCTCCTCCCAGCATCTACCCACCCATCCAAACACCTCTTTGAGTATTTCTTAGTGACCCAGCTCCTTTCCTTGCTAGCTAGGCAGACATTGTTGAAAGGAGGAGCTGGAGAAGGTGGCGCAGGAGTTAAGATATTAGAGTACCTACACACACCTTCAACTCCGGAGCCAAAAACCACAGAGGAAACAGGAGGCAAAGTGCAATAAAAGATCCAGATAAGCTCCTGGGGCCCCCAAAACAGAAAGGACCTTGGCTTGGCTTCCCTTTAGGAGGCTACCAGCCTCACAGAGAATTCCACATTCATCTGGCACTTGAGCTACAGATTAGAAAAAATGAGGGAGGAGATCAGGCATATGGGACTAAGACTATGTTTCCAGTTTCCGAAGGGCTGCCCCATGTATGCAGGGATTCCAGGAGTTCCTGCTTATCCCAAGGGGGACCAGAGAGGTTCTGAGAACAGCCATAGTGTAGAAGAGCCTTAAGATCTGGACACAGAAACTGAAGAATGCAAAGACTTTGAACTGGAAGGATATGGCTGAAATGGTGCACAGAAGCAACAGGGGACCCCAAGGATCACGCATGACCAAGCATACCAGGGACACTAGCACAAAGTCCCCAGGCCCAGGGACCAGCCCAGCTCAGTCAGGGCACTCACAATAGGACCAGCCAAGACCTGGAAAGGCCCTTCCCATCATGGTGATGACAGATAAGCTTTGCTCTGCACCCATATAAGGGGGCTGGGGGGGTTCGTGGGCAGGGTCAAAAGAAAAGACCCTGAAAGCCTGAATGTAACCAGAAAAGGTGGTGTTAACCTGAAAGGAACTACTTTAACTTGGAAGAAACTGAGATTTCTCTAGTTAGTACCAAAGTTTTTTTTGTTTGTTTGTTTTGTTTTGTGTGTGTATGTGTGTGTGTTTGTTTTGTTTTGTTTTTGTTTTTGAGATGGAGTCTCACTCTATCGCCCAGGCTGGAGTGCAGTGGCACGATCTGTGCTCACTGCAACCTCTACCTCTTGGGTTCAAGCGATTCTCCTGTCTCAGCCTCCCGAGTAGTTGGGATTACAGGCACGTGCCACCACGCCCAGTTAATTTTTTGTATTTTTAGTAGAGACAGGGTTTCACCGTGTTAGCTGGGATGGTCTTAATCTCCTGACCTTGTAATCCATCCGCTTCAGCCTCCCAAAGTGCTGGGATTACAGTATGAGCCACCCTGCCCAGTCAAGATTTTTGTTGTTTTACTTTATGTTTCTTTCTCTCTTACCATTGGATGGAGAGCTATCAAAGACAATTAACTAAGTAATAAATGATAAAAATGCTATTGTTTTCACAATTTGTGCTGTAGTGAGACTTTTTGACACTATTGCACAAAAAGCATCACTGTTAACCTTTCTTCCCCACCTCTTTCTCTACCCCTGCTATGTTGGTGTCTCCCCGAAATTTTTGGTGTTTCCCCAAAATTCATATGTTGGAACTTAATCCCAATGTGATAGGATATAGGAGGTGATTAAACCATGAGCACTCTGTCCTCATGAATGGAATTAGTGCCCTTATAAAAGATGTTGGGCCAGGCACAGTGGCTCACGCCTGTATTCCCAGCACTTTGGGAGGGTGAGGCGGGCAAATCACTTGAGCTCAGGTGTTTGAGACCAGACTGGGCAACAAGGTGAAACCCTGTCTCTACAAAAAATACAAAATTAGCTGAGCGTGGTGACACCCACCTGTAATCCTTGTGGGGGCTGAGGTGGGAGGATTGCTTGAACCTGGGAGTTCAAGGCTGAAGTGAGCCATGATAGTGCCACTGATCCAGCCTGGGCAACAGAGCAAACCCTATCTCAAAAAAAAGAGAGAGAGAGACAGAGAGAGAAGACAGCTTCCCTCCCCTTCCACCATGTGAGGACACAGAGAAGGTACTAGCTATAGGAACAGGCACTGAATCTGCTAGCACTTTGATCTTGGACTTCCCAGGCTCTAAAATTGTAAGAAATTAATTTCTGTTGTTTATCAGTTACCCAGGCTAAGGTATTCTGGTATAGAACCCAAGTAGAATAAGACAATGCCCGTCTAACAGTAGACCAGCCTGTAGACCATATCTCTGAGCTGTCTCACATCTAAGTTCCATCCTTTCCAACCCCAATGCCAATGCCGAGATTCACACTGATCATCTCTTACCTGGAAGTTATAACCCTGAGTAGTGTCCCCTCCTCCAGGTCTTCTCTTTTTAATGTGTCCTCACCCACATTGATCTTTCTAAAATATGATACTCTCCAGCTTTAAAAACTGGGCTGACTCCCTGTGAATAAAGGGTGATTATCATACTCCAAAGCTTGTCCCAGAAACCTCTTCCTAATCACTCCTGCTCTAACCTCAGTCTTATATATCCTCTGCCCTCTCTCACACATTCCAAGTTCAAGCCATAGCAGTTATTTACCATTCCTATAATGGACCAAGTGCTTTCACTTCACTAATCTTTGCACTTGCTATTTCCCTTCAAGATCCAGATCCAACATACCACTTCTTTGACATCCTCTCTAATTCCTTTCATTCCCCAAGTCAAATTTATCAACAACTCTTTTGTTCCCTTTACACTATGTACATGCCTATGGCAACCAGAAAGCCCCAAGTACCAGTTTCAAATATTCTGTTCTATTCACAAATTAGAAAGATAAAAGTTTGTGGACCATGCTCCTCAACTTATAGTTCCAAGGCCATGACCATATGTTTCAAAATCATTATTAGTCTTTATGACATTTTATCATGATCTTCAGTTTGCATAACTAACCCCATGCTTGAATTAAACTCCTAAAGGGCAAGAACCATGTGTGTGTTCCTCTTTGTAGCCACATCTTTCTATGATGCTCACTCCTTCCATCCTACTCAGCTTAGCAGAGGAACATCTGGCCAATTAGCAAGTTAGAAACATCACTCTCTCCTGGGATGAAACCACTCCCATACCAGGGCAAATGTCTGGCAAATATAAGGAAGACTTGGTTTCAGCGCCCACTTACCCTCCTGAGTAGGTACCTTTGTGCAGTGCACAAACTACCCAACTGTATGTAACAGCCCTTGGACCTAACATGTAGTAAGGGCAAAATATATCTTTGTTGATGAATGAACTTATCTAGGGAACATTCCCTACCCTTACCTCTCTTAAATTACATGAACCAGATGTGCCTATTATTTACATAGTTTTGGTATTGCACTATATCCAATAATCAAATATTCTTCAGCATGCCTTGATAAATTAACGTCAGGCTTAGCCACAGAAACTTACTATACTATGATATTTGTAGCATCATTAAAAATTAAGTACCAGCATTTTATAGAGCATTCAGCACAAGTACTCAATATATGCTTATTAAGTAAATACAATTTCAAATATTAATATCTGAAATTATATTGCCATTCCTTTAATGACTGCAGTATAACCATTATCCCCATCTTGTCTCTGAAAATAAGTGAACTGTATTCAGAGATTAGATTTTAGGTACTACCTTATTGTGTCATAAAAATAACAACAGCCTGAACATCGGTGGAATATTGGTGGCTTACTAAACTACATGTCTGTTTGTTTCTTGTTAATGGCCCTACCACTCAACCAGTTGGTGTGTGCTCCCACAGTGTATTCACACATTCAACCTTCAAGCTAACATAGAACCCAGGCAAAGTCAACAACAGACTCTAGCACAAGCTGAAGTAAATTTAAATGTTAATATGTGGTCGTTTATTTCTAGAGTAAGAGTAAATAAGGGGGTTTTAGAATCTACAAAGGATGCCATGTGCATCAATAAAGGCATTTTATTGCAGTATGACTTGATTTTTAAGTGTATTAGACAGAAATCTGCTCTAAGAGAAGCTATAAACTTCTATACAATATGTGTAGATGGCTAAAATTCTAATATCTCTGGGCCCTGTTTCTCTCTAGGCTACTAGAAATACAACAAAGTCAAAGTTAAAGATGGAAGGAAAGTGATAATTATGCAAGTTATTTCATCATTGAGGGAAGGTTTGATAAAGTATCTCAAAACTTGTGTATTTTGGGAGGAGTGACAGCCTAGGAGGTCGAGGCTGCATTAAGCTGTGATAGTGCCACTGCACTCCAGTCTAGGCAACAAAGTGAGACCCTGTTTCAAAAAAATGAAATTAAATTTTAAAAACTGCTGCACTTTAGAAAAACTTTTTATGGGTTAAGTATTTTAAATCTGTCACTCTAGGTAAAATAATTTGTCAACTCTGAATAAATTGTGGAGGATGCAAAAGTTGTCTTCAGAAGAGATATAGGATTTTCATGACCCTAAAATGTGTCAAGTAAGAGTTTCCTCTCCTGTGTCAATTAGGGCCCTTCAGTTGTAGATCACAGAAAACTTGACCCAAACTGGATCGATCACATTAGGAATAATTCACTTATGACACAGCTGGATTCAGGACTGGTTCAACAAATAGCACCAAGACTCAACATCTCTTTCAGTTCTTCCGCTATGTTACTTTCAGTCTTGGGCTTCACATCTTTGCAGACACAGGCAGCAGCTCCAGTTTCTAGATCCTCTCTAGTTTTAAGTCAATCTAAAAAATAGAGCATATCTTTCCAGGATTCCCAAGAAAGTTTCCTTGCTCTTCATCGGATCACATGTCCAATTGGATCATATGTCCTTGTTGGATCACATGTCCATCTCTAAACTCATTAGTGTGAACCCAGACATGTGATATGCTGATTCTCCAGCTTGAGTCACTTTTCAACATCTGGGGCTGAGACTGCCAGAAACACTTTGGAAATGGTGGAGGGGCCTATTCGTCAAAGGAAAATCTAGGTATAATTACCAGAAGAAGGAGGAATGGATAGCAACCAGAAAAAAAACAATGGATATCTGCCATCACTTTCTTCCCTGTGGTGGGCAACCTCTAGATGACCCCCCAGTGATCTCCACTTCCTGGTATTCTGCCCTTTTATAATGCTCTTCCCCCTTGAGTGTGGGCAAGACTTTGTAACATGCTTTTAACCGATAGACTATGTCAAAAGGGATGAGATGTCACTTCCATGATTAAGTTACATAAGATTGTGATTTCCTTCTTGCTACCAAACTCTCTCTATTGCCTTCTCCGCTTGCAAGCTTTAATGAAGCAAGCTACCACGTTGGAGAGGCCCACATGGCAAGAAACTGAGGGTGGCTGCCAGCTAAAAACTGAGGTGCTCAATGCAATAGCTCTCAAAGTACTGAATTTAGCTAACTACTATGTGAGCTTGAAAATAGATCATTTCCTAGTCAGGCTTTCAGATGAGAAATCAGACCTGACCAATATCTTGATTGCATTCTTGTGAGAGATACTGAGACAATATCTGGGGCCCTTCTTAGCATCCCTTAAGTTCAACTACTTAGGGCAGTACTAGTTTACATAATATGAAGGTGCAGAACTAAAGGGTATACAAGCATTTTGGACCCCAAAATAATTGCTTCTTGAAAGAGATGTGACTCAAATGAATGTGTAGTCATTGTTAATGGCCAGTGACAACTATCTGTAGCGATGTAGACAGCTGTCACCTGTTACAATTTGAGGTCCTCTCCTATCTGGAAGTTGCCGTGAATGGCCAGAGTTGACTACATGGTCCCACATCAGCCTTCTTTCTGTCTTCAGTTCCTTCCTATTCCCCTGCCTTGTTCACCCCCTCGAGGGTTGCACAGCTGCAGCCCCATAGAGCCCAGACTGCAGTTGCACTAAAGGAGGCTTCACAGAGCTGCACAAAAGCTTCCAGCCACCAAAGCACAAAGCCTTTCTTTCAGTCAGCCTCCACAGTCTCCCAGCTCTTAGGAGTGCCATAATCCAGTCAGATTTATGCTTTCCTATGGGGCTTTTTAGGCTGATCCCAAACCCCTCTCTTCTCATACCATCTACAGTTTTTAGTCTGGATCCCTCTAGAACAGCCCTCGGGGAATAGGATTTACTAGGTTAACCCTAGCCACATTGCTTTCTCTGAACCCTGGGCTCTCTTCCTCTGTGGATTCTGTGATTCTGCAGCTCAGCATAGTATTTCAAACACACTGTACTGTAAACCATGATATGTTTCATGATTAAGCACTAAAAAGAAGACAGGTGGTGCCTTCATGGTAATTAAAGCCTGCTGCAGGCCGTGTTTTAGTGCGTATGACTGACAATGCAGGAAGTACGGCAGTCTTTGGTAAAGAAACAACTCTGTCTGTCACATGGCTGTGGCTCACGCAAGTTTTCAGACACAGAACAAGATTGGAGGGAAGCTCACTCATCTTTTTCTAATTGACATTTAGGTCATTTGGGAAAGTATATGCCACAAAGCATAATACTTTCACTCATACTTAGGTTTCAATTAGTTCAGGACTAAGATATTCATAGATTATTTAGACACGCATTATATCTTTTGAATTATTAATTCAAGATAAAACTCAATCTGTTAGGGGAAATTTTTCTACCAGAGTTTATTCTAGGAACCCTTAAACTGATCTTGATCTCTGCAGATTTCTAAACCAATAAAGGGATTGCATTGAACCCTAAAGTTGTATTCGTTACAAATGCGAGTTTTAGATTCTGGGAAACAAAATGTCGAAGTTCTCTTTCCAGTAATGACACATGTTGTCTTTGTGACTGTAAACATTTTCCCTTGAGTGTTGACTAAAATGAAGAAGCTCTTAGGATCTTTTTAGGATGAATGTCCATTATGTTCTTTGAGTGTTTTCAACATGGAAAAAAGAAAACTGAATTGATTAAATTCTGTTGACAATTCTAGAATGAAGATTAATTATTTTTTAGTGCAAGGAAATCCTTTGGCTTCATTCAGTTGTGAACAAAATATTTCCAAGTGCCTGTGAGGCTGGGTCAGGAAATGATCAAAGGGAACCCAACAAAGTCTTGCTGTGGACCATGCCTGAGATCAGGCACTCGCCCCCACTCTCCTTGCTGCTGGAGCCATGGCTTCATTTTACTCATAATATCTTTTGGGCATTAAACAATACTCTTGGAAATCCTCTTTTTCTCAGTCCTCTCTTCCATCTACATGTTCTTCCTAATAATTTCATTTATTCCTATCACCCTGTTGGGGGTTGAAATGTGCCCCACCAAAAAAAAAAAAAAAAAAAAAAAAAAAATAAAAATATATATATATATATATATATATATTAGAGTCCTAACCCCCTGTACCTCAGAATGTAATTTTATTTGGAAACAAAGTCCTCATGGATACAGAGACAGACATGCACAGAGAGAGCACCATGTGAAGACGAAGGCAGGGAAGAGGTTGGGGTGATGTTTCCACAAACCAAGGAATGCCAGAGAGTGCCAGAAAACCACAGAAGCCAGGGGACAGGCATGGAACAGATTCTTCCTCACAGCCACCAGAAGGAATCAATCCTGCCGACACCTTGGTCCTGGACTTCCAGTCTCCAGAACTGCTAGACAATAAATTTCAGTTGTTTAAGCCACACCATTTGTGGTACTTTGTTTCAGCAGCCCTAGAAAACGAATACAGACTCCAACTCTCGAGGTATTATTTCCAGCTCAAAATCCTCTTCTGAATTGTCAGATTGACAAGAGATACACAGGCTTCTCAAACTCACATAAAGGTCTTATTTAGCCCAACACCTGGACCATAACAAGTTCTCAGTAAGAGTTAATGCTGCTGCTACTACTGATGATAATAATGATGAAGTCACAGAAAAGAAGGGGAAGAGAAGGAGCAGCAGCAGGGAGAAGAGAATGAATTAACTGAGTCGGGCTCCCCTCTGTGAAATACAAAAGATGTGAACAGTCTCTGCAAGATGTGTCTTTTCTATCTTTGTACTTTATCCAACCACTCACTGAACGTCTAAAGCACACTCATGATTGAAGTTTCTGAATGTCCTGATTGAATGCGTTGGTGAACAACTGGTCATTAATCACAGATGGACATTCTTTAGAAGAAATCATAGTTCCTGGCTCCTTTGTGCATTCAACCAGAGTGTTTATTTGCAGTGAAGCAGTCTGAAATACCGTCTCATTGGTCAGGACTATACTACATCTCAGCTGAAGAGAGAAAAGTGGCATGATAAATTCACATTACGGCTGTGCCTGGGATTTGAGTAGCAGTATTTGAGTCTCAACCTACCCTTCTCCCTCATTAGCTACACTCTTCCACTGATCAAGGTGAGGAGGCACAGAATAGCAAACTGTGCCCACTTCCTTCAGAAACTGAAATTCCCAGGTTATTTTAAATGGCACCATTTATCAAGAACCTGCTAGCTATGTCAAAACACTGTCAGACTCTTACTTTGTATTCATTTTTCCAGTTGAACCCACCAACTCCTACTTTTGGTATGGCAGAAGTATTATTAATTTCATTTCAAAAATTACTACCCATTTCATCGGTGGCTGGAGAGACTACATTGCCCGAGGTTACTCAGCTAGAAAGTGCCAGGGCTGGGACTGGAACCTATATCTCTGTGACTGGCCTACTTAGGGCCCAGCACTGGAATTGTACCTAGTGACTAGCTGGTACTCAATAAGTATTTTGCGGGCTCAATGACTCCAAAACCAGTACTCTTTCCACTACATGGTGGAAACTCTCTGAAACTGGAGGAGAAGAGGTGAAAAAGACAGAAACTTGAGGCAAAAGCTCTGGGTGGCAGGAGTTTGGATTGAGAGGTAAGTCTTTGGTCTTTCTGTTCTATCGGTGTGTGATTCCATCAACTTGCAGTAATTACACACAATGCAAGCCAAGGTTTATTAGATACTCTAAGGCCAGTGGGTCTAACAAGTAAATAACAAAAACAAAAACAAAGATTATTACCATTAAGACATCTCTTGATTTTAGGGTAATACCCAACAAACCACTTATTTCATTAATCACCATTTGGTCCTTTGCTGCCCTTTCACCCCAACCCCATAGATGTTAGACCCTTTTTTGTTTGTTTTTTATTTTTTGAGGTGGAGTCTAGTTCTGTCACCAGGCTGGAGTGCAGTGGCACAATCTCGGCTCACTACAACCTCTGTCTCCTGGGTTTAAGCAATTCTCCTGCCTCACTTCCTGGGTAGCTGGGATTACAGGTGGTGCCACCAGGCCCAGCTAATTTTTGTATTTTTAGTAGAGACGGGGTTTCACCATGTTGATCAGGCTGGTTTGAACTCCTGTCCTCAAGTGATCGCCCACCTCGGCCTCCTAAAGTGCTGGGATTACAGGCGTGAGCCCGTGTGCCCAGCCGGATCTTGGATCCTTTTGACAAGAGTTTAAAGAACAAGCATAAGGTACAGATATTTTAGCCTGGAGCTATCCAGAAGTTTATAGATCTTTAACACCCTTTTCCTAAATGTCAGGTTGCTGAGACAGGCAGGGGTGGTACATATGCCTTGAGATTCTTTTCTTAGTACATGTGCTGAAGAGAGTGAATATGTGAAAAATCTCTTTCCAATTTCTACTTAGGAGAACAGATTAGTTAATGTTGCAGTCCATACTAAAGTGACCATCCACGTTCTGCCTTTGAGGGACTCAACCTGGATACAGGACAGATTTTCTGTTAGGAAAAATCCCAAAGCCCCTATCCAAGGACAATTGTGTTTACTAATTTTTGACATTTTTTCTTAAATTCTATTACTAGCACTCTCACAATAACAGCACCTTTAATTTTCAATTATTGATAAATAGTATTTCTATAAATAATATTGTATCATATAACATACAATTTTTATAGTATATATAGTACAAAATGGATGGCTTAAAGAGTTTATTATGGAAGGCAAGAGAAGAATCTTACCCATCCAGCACAGAGGAAGCTCATTGTACTGTAGCTCAGATACCCTGGATTGAGTATTAGCCATTTAGTTGATGAATCGTTTTTGAGCACCAAGAATGTGTTATGCACAGAGCCAGGTGCTGGGGTACAATAATGAGTGAGATGGACATAGTTCCCACCCATTCAGAGCATATAATCTATGAGAAAGTAATAGAATAAATTGTGGTAGTGCTGCAATAAGGAAGATGCAAATGCAGGCTGTACCAGGCAGGAACACTGAATTTAGCCTAAATGGGTTATGCAAAGCCTCTTGGAGGAAGCAACAACTAAGCTAAAATATGAAGGAGCAAGCCAGCCAGTTGAACAGAGAAATATGTCAGAACAGGGGAGTTGTATGTGCAGTGACTCAGAGAGAGCATGGGCACAGTGCTTGCTAACACCTGAAGTTCTGAGTGCCTGGAAGGGAAAGGATAACATGAGGAGTGCCTAAGGTAGTAGCCAGAGGCTAGCCATGATGGGCTCTGTGGTTCGTGGACTTCATCCAAGGACAATGAGAAGCCATTGCAGGGATTTGGGCAGGGATGGCATGATCAGACCGTGGCTCAGAAGGGTGGAAATCAAATTGAAGAAGCAAGATTAGAGGCAGAGGAACCAGGGGAAAGGCTGCAAGGAATAGCCCAAGCAAGAGGTGATGGTGTATGTGGCAGGCAACTGGAGAGAAGAATTTGGTTGGAGAGGTTGCAGAGGTAGAACCCACAAGAGTTGAGGAGAGAGGGTGATTCTGCTGCTCTACTTTGAGCCACAGGAAGAATGATGGTGCAGTAACTGAGAAAGGGGTCATCAGTGGGGTAGCAAGCTCAGGGATGTGGAGGGAAGTTGGGATAGGAAGGGCATATGCTCCTTTTGGGTACAATGCCCATATCGCTTTTTGTCCAAACTGGCACATGTTCACAAATAAAAGAGGGTATTATTAGTGCTATTGGGACAACAATATAGCTGGTATTTGGCAGACCAGACACATGGCAATTCTAGTTTTGGAATATATTGAAGCTGGAGGAACCAACAAGGTATTCAATTGAAGATCTCAAGTAGGCAGAAGTAGGTCAGAGGTTGAGAAATCCTTGACCAAAATGTTTTCCACCAGGAAAATATTTAAGGAAATCATTTCTTTTTTTATCACTCTATGGTGTTTAAGTAAGACACATTTTATGGTTGTTGTCGCTGTAGATGCCAAAATAAACTGGCAGCTCACGATTACTGCCCTGTCCTTCCCTTATAGCTTCTCTCATATCAGGTGGTCCAGGAATACCTCCAGATGTGTTAGAACTGTCTTCGGCTTTAGGTTAGAGTCAGAATAAAATCTGGTCAAAGGCAGCCTGCCTAAAATGAGATCTCTCCTTTCTTTCTTTTGTTCGTTCATTCTTTCTTTCTTTCTCTTTTTGACACAGGGTCTCCCTCTGTCTCCCAGGCGGGAGTACAGTGGCACAATCATGACTTACTGCAGCCTCAACCTCCCAGGCTCAACCCATCCTCCCACCTCAGCCTCCCTAGTAGCTGGAACTACAGGTCCTCACCACTGTGCCTGGCTCATTTTTTAACTTTATTTTTTTGTAGAGATGAGGTCTCACCAGGTTTCCCAGGCTGACCTTGAACTCCTGGGCTCAAATTTATCATCCTGCCTCTGCCTCCCGAAGTGTTGGGATTACAGGTATGGGCCACCATGACAGGCTCTAAGTGAGATTCCTAATGGAGGTCAGTCAAGAGAGCAAGGATGGATGAGCATACATATACCCCCAATCCTAGAAGGAAAAACATTTCAAAAAAGATAGTCTACTGACTCTGGATTAGTAGCATCATTTCATATCCAGATGACAGCATGTTGTTGCCATGGTTGTGATAATTATTAGCAATTATCATTATTATTATGACAGATGACATGCTGACGCTAGGCATCAGTCTTTGTCAATGCCAGCATAAATGAATGCATATATTAAAGTTCTTTCCACTTTTAGTTCATTCTCATTTTGAAGGCTGAACCTGAAATAACATGAGGACATTTATTGCTGTCACCTCTAGCTGATTATGTCATTATGAAAGAAAGCTGTTTTAAAGAATGCACACAACACTGAAGGATGTGCAAAGTAAGTCTGCCGAATTAATGTGTCCCACCAACAAAAAAGGTTTAAACTATTATTTGATAATTTGTTAACCCCAATGCAATAATACAAAGAATTTTTTCTCAAATGCTGATGAAATTGAAACAAGTGAAAATTCAGGAGTTACCAAGGTAGCAACTCAGAACTTTTCTTGGTGTCTGAGACACCATGAGCCTTTCTGTTTGTTGTCAATGCTGTCTTACTTGGAAAGTGATCAATAACACCTTCTCAATGACCACTCTTCATTACAATCCAGAAAGTCTCCATCTGAACTTCAAGTCAGTAATTTGCTGGCATGACCATTGCTGAAAGAGAGCCAGCAGCTGCTGAGAAAGCGATGAGCTCAAAGAGAAAAGAGCAACGCCCATACGGCCATTCCTAGTAGACTGGATGAATAAATTGTGGAATAGTCATGCAATGGAATACTATACAGCAAGGGAAATGAAAGAACCACAACTATCCACATCAACATGGATGAACCTTACAATGTACAATGCTGAGTGAGAGAAGGAAAACACAAAAGAATGTGTGCACCAGACTAGGCAACATAATGAGACCCCCATGTCTACAAAAAAAATTTTTTTTAATTAGACAAATCCAGATGGCTCATGCCTATAATCCCAGCACTTTGGAAGGCCTAAGTGGGCAGATCATTTGAGGTCAGGAGTTCGAGACCAGCCTGGCCAACATAGAGGGACCCTGTCTCTACTAAAAAACATTACAAAAATTAGCCAGCCGAGGTGGCAGTCACCTGTAGTCCCAGCTACTCAGGAGACTAAGGCAGGAGAATCACTTGAACCCAGGAAGCAGAGGTCACAGTGAGCCAAGATCGCGCCACTGCACTCCAGCCTGATGACAGAGCAAGACTCCATCTCAAAAAAAAAAAAAAAAAAATTGAACTTAGCATATTGTTGGGTCATGTAAATAGCTGGTAACCTCATAAAGAAACCCAAGGAAGTGATGGTCATAAAAGTGTTATGGGATCTTTGGGGTATCATTTTTCTGGCCAGAAACCTCTGTGGCTAGTGGTGCCTTTGCCTGAGTTTTGCTCTTGCCCACTGGGCCTGTCTTACCCACTTGGCCTGGCAGGTTGTGCTGGATTCATGCTACTAGTCTGGGTCCCATGCCTGCCGAGGGCGAGTCAGGCATGGAATGGAGAGAGGTGTGTGAGCGAGTGTAGGGTCCAGCCACTGTGCACAGTCAGACATGCTGGCTGCTGCAGCAAGGAGGGCAACTCCAGGTACCAGCATAGGTGCCAGCTCTCTATGAGGCTGTGGCCATATCAGCAGATGTCAGATCATCAGCTGCAAAGAGGAGAAACCCACAAGCAGCTTCCATAGCTGGCATCAGAGAACACAGTGGTGCCTGAAAGCTTGAAGATGCCAGGAATTGCAGGGCCTCAAAGAAGAAGTCATAGCCCTGACTTGGGAAGCTCCCAGGTTTGGGCTTCCCAAAGGACCACAGCTCTTCTTTCCTTCTCTTCACCCACAACATGGCAAGCAAGGGGCATGTCTCAGCCCTGTTTGTGTTAAAGCTCTTTTAGCCTCACCATTCAGTGGGTCCTGAGTTCTTATCCTGCAACCAGGAAGAATGAGGTATGCAGACAATTGGAGGGTGAGCAAGATGAAGAGGAGCTTTACTGAGCAATAGAACAGCTCAGAGGACGCCTGCAGGGAGCAGCTCCTTTCCACAGCCTGGGTGTCCTGATAAGTGTTCAGCTCCTAGCAGAGAGGGTAGCTCCTCTCTGCTAGGCAAGTCATCCCAACAAGTGTTCAGCTGTCAGCAGAGAGGGTAGCTCCTCTCTGCAGCTGGTTGTCCCATCATCTGTACAGCTCTCAGCAGAGTGGAAGCCCTAGAGTGGGTGGCTCCTCTCTGCACCTGGTCGACTCATCATCTCCCTGTCATCTCTCCATCATCTCTGCAGCTCTGAGCAGAGAGGAGGCCCTGGAGTGGGTTGCTCCTCTTTGCAGCTGATCATCTGACATCTGCTCAGCTCTGGCTGATCCCAGGGCTTTTATGGGCCTCAAAGGGGAGCAAGTGCATGCTGATTGGTCCCACTCAGAAATGGCACTGCAAGTTTCTACTCAGGTCCATGGAACTGGCAGCCTGGCTCCCAGCCTTCAGGCCCCCCCTGGCATGAAGGTGGGGCCTCACTGGGGACCTGCCCCCTTCCACCCAGGAACCTGTCTGCCTCCCTCCGCCTTTCATGACATCCAAGCTGTAGGTGCCAAGCGGCACCTATAGGTCAGCACCAAGCTGCCCTCATCTCCCCCTCAGCTTTCCTCCTATGCTTGCCAGTGCCCAAATTCCAGAGGGGCCGATGCAACAGGGTGGTGGCGTGTTAGCACTGCCCCGAGTGTGTGCATGCTCGACTGGGCTGTGGCAGTGCCCAGACTTGGCCCTGACTTTACTCTGAGATCAGAGCAGGTGCCGAGAGCAGGCAGAAGCCAGGCAGCAGGAGCAGGCAGTTTCAAGCCTGCAAGGGCAGGGGTGCCTTCCCAGGCCCCTAGTAGTGCAGGGATGCCAGGGTCCACAGCCGCAGTTTAGGGCAGCTGCAGCTGCACCTGGGCTCCCACCCGCTCTGTGGAGCAGGAGGCCCAAGTCTGTAGCCATGGTTTGGGTGGCTGCAGCTATGCCCAGGAAAGTGGGACTCCCGCCTGCTCCCCAATCCCAAGAGCACAAGGATGCATGGGTCCATAGCCTTGGCTTCGACAACTACAGAGGCACCCAGGGAGCTCCCATCCCAGCTCTGAAGGGGTGGGGTTCCCACTTGTCCCAGCTCTTGCTGGCTTTATGGAGTGAACAGCCAGCCCCCACCATACCTCCCTGCTGCAGCCTGCATGATGGCAGCAGCAGCTCCAGACAGCCTGCTGCTGCCATCAAAAGGCAGTCAATAGTGATTACCCCCAGCAGGAGGAGAAGGGCATATGACTGGGGAGGGACATGTGGGGTTTCCAGGATACTGGCAATGTCCTATTTCTTGAGCTGGCTGGTGGTTACACAGTGCTCACTTTGTAATTCTGTGTTAAACTGTGCATTTGTATTTTGTGCACTCTTCTGAATGTGTGCCCTGTTTCAAAAATCAAATTCTTAAAAAGATAAGAAGACCACTTGAGCAGTGATATGGGGAAACCTAAATCTACATTTTAAATTTTTCATTACAATGATTTACCCAAAGGGGACAAAGAATTCTTCTAGTTCCACCTTTTTCTCCTCTGTTCAGAGGTTCTAACTAAATGCCACCTCTCTCTCAGATAGCCCTTTCTTTTAATTCAGCCTAGCTCTCCCCTGTGCCCATCCCCCCCCCACCCCACGCAGTAGAGTCTCATGCCCTGGATTCTGTCCTGGATCTGGTCATCTCACAGCAGGCTGCACGCATGGCTTATTGGGAGACACAGGAAAGTTGTGAATCCCTCGTGTCAGTACTAGGGCAAAGAAGCTCAAAGGTAGGAATTCTCAAGATCCTTCCCTCTTCCCCCTTTGAAGAATGAGGGCTTCATACATGGAACTGCTTTGCTCATTTGGAATGACAGACCAAACCCCTGCTTCCTGTAGCTGACCACCACATTCCATATAGACCAGCACCCTTGGCACAATGAGAATTAGCCTCATTGCGTGCTTTCTGTTACCTATTCTAGGACACTCTACAACAGTCTTGACCTTCATTATGAGTACAAGATGGAGATCCCATCCCAAAAGAACAAATTGAAGAACTGGGCCCCGTAAAAAAAAGTTGTTATTGTTGTTGTTGTTATTGTTGTTGTTGTTTTATAGCAACCACATGTGCCAGTAGATTCCAAGCTTTTCCCATAATTAGGCCCACTTTGGGCAACAAGAATCAATCTAGGTAAAAATCATACCTAAAAATCTCATACCTATTACAGAAACCTAGTTTCCTTTTAGCTTAGCAGGATTCCATCCTGCTACCCAGGATTTGAGGCTCTTCACTAAGCTTCAGGGTTGCAAGAACCACTATGCTGGCTCCCGAGAGTGCTTCATAAAAGGATGCATTTACCAAAGATAATCAGATAGTTTATACAAAGCGTAAGTGTGAGCTCCACCTTGAAACCATTCTATTTTCTTGGATTCTAAATCCTCACCTTTGGTCTTAGTTTTAGTCCTCTCTAGTAACCATGGTTTCAGAATCCTTCTTTCAATTACTATGAGCAGTTGCATAAAGGAGATGTTGGGTTTAATCTCTTAAGCCCCATCTGAAATTTCTGCAGTGGTTTGGGTGGCAACTCACTTATAAAGTGAACTCCAGATCCTGCTTTCAAAGGCACACAGTGGCTGTCAGAGCTGAGCAGTTTCATTTTCAGGCCACTCAATATGGCAAAGAGCTCCAGTCTAAACAGCCATTGCCCGGGTGTGGAAACATCTCACCTTGCCTCAGTTAACTCATCCCTGCTGGCCTCCCAACCTAGGGCTGCTTTAACTCCATTGTATTTGTCAAAAAAATGCATTTTCCAAGCCTGCCTCATGAACCTTGTGTCTTCTGGGTTTCCATAGTCCTCTGGGTTAAGCACACACTTCTGACTGTGACCACCTTAACTTCTGAACTGCTAGCTCTTCCAGTTGTTCTGGAGCTCCCCTGCAAACCTTCTTCTCTTCTCCCCCTCTTTTCCATCCAGGAAAATTCTTCAAGGCCCATCCCACACACCCTGGCCATCCTAGCCCACGAGGATCTCTCCCTGCCTCTGCCCATCTACACACTTTATTGGAATATTGCTTGGTATTGCTATTTATCTTTGCTCAGTGAGGGCTACTTTGCCAGTCTTTGTTATAATTTCCCTGGGAGCAAACCCCGTCCAGTATCCTGTGTGCCGAAACAGTGCCTATTCAATGCTGGGCAGTCAATCTTTATGTGTTGAGCAAAGGCTCAACCTCAGATTTTTTTCAACCTCACCCCATTTCATTCAGCCCACAAGGGCCTCCTCCCTTTTTCTCCTCATCTGATTCACCTTCTCAAACTGCTGCCTTGACCCAGCCCAGAAAAGAGCAGGGCTTTCTTGTTCATTGGGAAGTTTTCTCATGTAAACACCCACATCTTTAAACAACTTTTTCCTTCAATACAGTCTGTGGCATTCATCCTTTTCCCAGTCTCCTAAATGCTTATGATTGTGTTTAGGTCCATAATATACTCTTTACTTTGTTCATCTCTCTCAGATTGGGAGATTGCTGAGGACAAAACCAACATCTATGCTTCATTATAGAGCCCTGAGGCCCTCACATCCCTGGGAATTTAGGGGCCTTTCCTGATTTGATGATTGACAATTCTAGGTATAGGACCACAGAGGCCTCCTCCCTCTCAGACAGTACTACTTCACTGATTCTAATCCCATACAAACCCCCTTGGCTACACCATGGTACCCTCCTTCTCCACACAGTCCCGCCCTCATACCACATCATCAACTGTCTTTTGAAATCCTCCCATTGCTGATTGATCGTAAAGTCTTTAGGCGAATGCTATTCCAATACCTAGCACCAGGACCTCTGTTGGCTATTTAAATGTAGGTTAATTAAAATTAAATACCATTCATTTCCAATGTAGTTGCACTAGCTACGTTTCAAGTGCTCGATAGGCACATGTGACTAGTGTCTACTGTATTGGACAGCACAGATGCAGAACATTTTCTGTCACACAAAGGGTACTTGGGCAGTGCTGACTTAGAGCAAGCAAGAGAAATAAAGAGGAATCGGAAGGATTTATTGAGCCAGCAAGGATCATCTAGTTTATTTCAAAGCTCTTAGGAATGAGTGTACTTAAATGCTTCAGAGAAATATGGTGGTTCATCTTCCTGTTCTATTTTATTTTCTATCAGTTTCAAGAAGTGTCTTTTTACTACCCTCTAGGTAACCTACTGAAATTGTCACAATCAACATGGGCAGGAAGTTGTCTCTAAAGTCTAACCTCGTTTGTGGAATTCTTTGCCCACCTAAGGCAACTGACTTGGGCACTTCTCTCATTCAAAAAAAAAAAAAAAAAAAAAAAAACCAGCGCATGCCTGTAGTCCCAAGTACTCGGGAGGCTGAGACAGGAGAATCACTTGAACCCGGGAGGCGGAGGTTGCAGTGAGAAGAAATCATGCCAAATATCTATCTTCTTGGTGTTTTAATTTCAATAACTACAGTTTCAGTTTTATGCTTCACCCCATTAAGATTCTTTTGAAATTGACCCTGGGGTAAATATATCATTATGGACTCAAGTTTATAAGTAAAATAACCAATAACCTAAATTTCAGATGTTCAGAAGTACTCAGAGAGGGGAAACTGGGGCAAAGGCAGAAAAACAGAGATGCTTCACGTTTCACTAACATGTGTTGGGTTTGAGATTTTGTTGGTTTGTTTTAATTGGCCCTTTCTCTTCTCTCTCTCTCTCTCACTCACTCAAATGCTAAAAAAAAAAAAAAAAAAAAAAAGAGCCCCAATATAAACGCAAGATCTTTGAGATTTCATCTGTAACTGCTTGCTTGCTTCGGGGCTTCCTCCTCTTTTTTAATCTCTGGTAATGCCGTCATAGTCTTTAAGATTGTTTTCTCTCCTCATCTGTCTGTTACACAGAAGAAACTGTCTATACAACAAATAGCTATATAGAACTTTATGAGAATATATATCATGGCCCCCTATTGTGGCATTCATAGTGTTTATTTTGCATGCCTTCAAGAGTTAGGCAAAAACCCTCAATCAGTCTCAGCTTGATTTAATATAAGCTTAATTTGATCCCTGTAAATGCAACTGAAAATCTTCCATCTTGATCCTGCTTTAAAAAAACAAAACAAAACAAAACAGTAAATCACATGAATGATAGGAACGTGCTTGCATTTCTAATAATAATTCTAAAACAGATGGTCCCTATTTACAATCATCACAATTAACGTATCACCACTAGGAATTCACCAGGGTTCACCACAGTTCAGTTCTATGCAAACATCTCCTGCTTCTCTTCACCCATCTCCAAAAGAATACATTCCTCTTACCCATTTAGATCTGGAAAAAAAAAAAAAAAACCTGCTCTCAATTACTTACATTCATCCTTGCACAAGAGCCTCCTATGTGATTACACACAAAAATTCTGACCCTTGTTTCTGAATTATTTCTCAGTATCCCAGCAGAAAAATTTTTGCAGAAGGGAGCCTGTGCCTTTCACCTTCTTCTCTCATACAAAAAAAAAAAAACAGCAGTTGCATCACTCTTGTAGTATAAAGTATACATGCTTCAGCACTACTACCCCAAGTCACAGCAGCTACATTAATCACTTTAAATGCGGCTCACAGGGAAGCCCTTTGCTTGAAAGTAATCACGACCTTTCGGGATTCCAGTCGCTTTATATTGGAGCTTGCTGATATGTTCTTACTTTAATAGGGATTCCGCACCATGTTTACAGATACACCACCACAGCTTGTGTTTCTGAAGGCACATAAACAATTTGTCAAGGCTTCAAATTTTACAGAGACACACGTGGCTATATAAAGAAACTTCAGCTGCCACAGTGATCTTCACTGTCACCTGGCCCCAATGGAAGGGGAAATAGGATCAAAGCAATGTACAAAACGAGCTGATTGTGATCTCTTTTTTAAGGAAGAGAAAACTCAGGCTCCGTTCTATTTCCTTGTGTGTTTCACAGTTTGGGCTCCATGATTATATTATTGCAGAAATCTCTCCAGGAAAATTGGACTCATCAGGACATTTGCACCTTCTCATTCATACACATCTGGACATGTTATATCTGAAAATTGGAAAATCCAAGTGCATTCACAGACCACGCAAAAAAAGAAAGTGGGAAATGCCAAGCCCATTTATCATTCTCAGTGAAAAAATTGTACAGGCAGCTTCTTCTGCAAGAAAAGCAAATGAATGAAAGGGTGAGCAGAGTGCTAATAATGTACCATGGCTCCAGATTAAAGTGTCAGTGCTTCTGCTCAGCCTCTGAGCAGCTGAAATGCTTCTCTGGGTTTTGATTAGGAAAAGGAAGATATTCAAAGAGATGTGAGCTGCATGCCCGGGATACATTTTCATAAACCAACCATGCCTTGTCAAACCAGAGGCAGAGGTTATGTTGGCAGGAGTTGCAGGTCAGGCTGAAGCCCTTGGCAAAATCAGGAGGCAGATGAATTGGTGTTTCCAGGGCTCTGTGCTGAAGCTCCCAAGCAGCCCACCTCATGCCCAACTTTCTTCAGTTTATGAGCAGGGCAGAGGCCCACCATGTACAGAACTTGCAACACCAGCATCCTCTCAATACCACAAAGAACTCATTTCTCCCTCCAATCAAGCAGCTCCCCTCACTCTCAGTCTGATCTTCACTGCCTCAGAGAGCACAGAGGTTGGGAAGACACCTTAACCACCCCTCAGGCCAAAGAAGCAGAGGCCTCTAGTCTAAGGTCCTGGCTATATCCTCTCCAGAGCAGGAGAGAAACGCCTTCCATTCCTTTGGAATAAGCCCACTACCAACAAATGCAAACACAGTTAATGCCTCATCCAGTTTGTCCTGATATCGGTTTTAAGCTTTTCCAGGATCTGGTCCCAGACGGGAGCCTAGAGAGACACCCTCAGTGTCTCCTGCTTAAGCTTGGACTGCGTTTCCCCTTCCCCTGGGAACTTTAACTGCCTTCCAAGAGCCTGCCTCCCAAAGTCACCCCTGTACTGCTAATTTATGACGTGAAACCTTCAAAGCATCACGGCAATTAGATTAATCTTTATTGCATGCTTTCTGCTTTAAAAAAAAATGTCATTATGCGGTGTTCAATTTTTTAATAAATGTGACAGGAAGTGAGTCCCAGAGAAAATCCATTCCATAGGTTTTAACAAGTGTCTATGAGTGGTGAGGACATGGGTGGGCTGCCTCTGCGTCCTCCGGCTCTCAAGCTGTGTGGGTCACTCCAAGCAAAGGGCCCCCTGCTGACGACATCCTCCTCGTGGGTGGCAGGGGCTGCGTCTGCCTCTGCTGAGGAGAGGCGAGGAAGTGAAGAGTTCCGATTCAGAAGCACTTGCAGCTGTGGGCAAGAGCCAGTTTCATGCAGATTCACTCTCAAGTGAGGGCTGAGGTAGGAAGTATTCTCTTGATTCTGAAATGAAATCCCGCATTATTCCTCAAGTACATTTACTTACCCTTACTGCTCCTCAGAGAGAGCCAAATCTTTGAGTTCCCAGGAGGCAGAACTGTGTAGGTTCAGAGGTTCTAGAAGACAAAGATCAGATCCTTTTAAAGGCATTACATGCAAAATGAAAGAGCTAGGACACCAAATCTGGGAAATTCAGCATAACCTACAGTGTGACCATCTCACTACGCTGCTTTATAACCTGTTTTGCCATCTTTAAAGGCCTAAAGTAGCAGAGTCAAAGCTTCTAGACTTGGAAAAACAGGAGTTCACAGAGAAATGAATAAAATAACCAGTTCGTCCACCTCAAAGTGAAACCTCAGTTACAATAAACTGCACAAATGCCCTTTGCAAACACAGATTAAGTAGTGTAATCAAAGGGTCAAAAAATTTGCCACAAGTTTTAGAGAGCTCCCCCAGTTTGTAACATGGAGATGATAACAGGCTGCATATAGTAAGAAAATGTCAAGAAGGGGCTAAATATTTAGTGACGCATGAGGAGCTTGGGATTTGGTGACAGTATTCCCTGGAAGGGGAAAGGAGGGGCAAAGGGAAGGGCCTTGTAATGTTTTACATCCAAAAGATGCAAGGTGGGCTTGATCTGTTTAAGGGAGTTTCCCGTAAGACTAAGTGTTTGAACCTAGTTTCAATAGCCCAAGGTTCATACTGTATTCCGGAAGTGACTTTCATTGGAAGGGTCTTTCTCAAAGGTGGAAAACACTGAGTTGTGGACAACTCTAGTGAGTCATGGTATTTCATAATACAAATACCTAGAAGTGTTCAGTCTTGGTCCAAGTAGATATTTGATGAGGAAATACTAACTTCTTTTTATAACACATTTATCAGGTAAAAAAAAGCAGTCCCTGAAATTTCATCCTAGTCTAAATCTGTTTTCCTTCAGCTGCAGGGTGTCTCAGCCTCACCGCTATTGGCATTATGCACCAGCTAATTCTCTGGGGGATGGAAATCTGTCCTGTGCATTGTAGGATGTTTACCAACATTCCTGGCCTCCCACTACTAGAAGCCAGTAGTACCACTCAGTTCAAACAACCCATAATATCTTCAGTCATTGCCACATATCCCCTGAGAGCAAAAATTTCTCCTGGTTGAGAATCTCTGTGGTCCAGAGGAAGGAACAGTCTTTTTTATTCATGCAAAGGCACCCTGTGGGCTGGCAGTGGCCAATCAGCAAAGACCAAGTAAGCCACATCATCTTGGAAGAATCTTACATGGAGCAATGGTTCAAAATAACCGTTATCTTCAGCAAAGGGCAAACACAGGGAGAAACGACACTGGTTGGAAGATAAAAGTAAGGGTAGAATTTAATGACAGCGTTAAAAAAAGAGTTGGGGGAGCAGTGGGCTGGTACCCAAAGATTGCTTTGTTTTCACTGTTCACCCTACCAAGAAGTTCTAGTTTAGCATCTCCTATGTGACCAGCTCTGAGTTACACCCTGTAAGGAACACAAAACCAAAGTAACTTGTTGTCCCAGGCCTCCAGAGCCCTATGCTCTGCATGAAGAGGTGAGCACAGACATCCCCAACAGTATGATTACAGTCCACAGCATATGTGATGCTTAAAAAGAGTGAGCCATGATAGTATATGCTGTGGAACATGGGGAAGGCCCAAAAACAAAACATGTGGAGAATATTATCAATAGCTCCCAGATTAATAAATAATTTCAGATAAAGAAGAAATGGGCTCATTCCAAAAATCTTCTATTGCCAAAATTCTTAATGTTGCAAGTATCTTTCATCTGAATGAAGGTTTGGAAGGCCCAGGTTCTAGGCTCAGTCCTGCTCTAACCAGCTATGTGACCCATGACAGCCACTTAACTATTCCAGGCCTCAGTTTTTTCATCTCTAAAATGAGAGGGCTGGACCAGGTGATCTCTAAGACCCTTCCAGCTACAGCATTCTATGGTCTGAGCCCTTTTGGTTAATTGTCTCTGGATGATTACATTTATTGTATTTATTAAGCAGTTTTGGGTTTCTCCCTTCAGAGCTTAATTTCCTTTTCTATGACGTATTTCCTCTCAGAATTTTTTATATAAAAGTTACATTTCACAGTTTTCAGTGCTTTAGCTTGAAACAGATATTATGCCATAAAGATCACTATAGATTTATAAAGCAAAACTCAAAACATTTAAAGAGCCCGTAAGAGCTTTGAGATTAATTTGATCTTCAATGGGTCTGTGAATGAATGAGCTTGACGGAAGCCTTTCAATTTCTCGCTCCACTTCAAAGAGTGCACAAAGTACAAACTGTAAATCAACCTCCACATTTGCTGATATGGCTACTAAACTGGAAAAAAAGAGAAAGAGATATGGCTAATAGACTATTCAAACAATATTTAGGAGCTTGGGGCCAGGCATGGTGGCTACCGCCTGTAATCCTAGCACTTTGAGAGGCCAAAGCGAGTGGAGCACTTGAGTTAAGGAGTTCAAGACCAACCTGACCAAAATGGTGAAAACACATCTCTACTAAAAACACAAAAAGTAGCCAAGCGTGGTGGTGCACACCTGTAATCCCAGCTACTCGAGAGGCTGAGGCAGGAGAATCACTTGAACCCAGGAGGCAGAGGTTGCAGTGAGCCAAGAGTATGCCACTGCACTCCAGCCTGTGTGACAGAGTGAGACTTCTCTGTTTAAAAAAAAAAAAAAAAAAAAAAAGATTTAGGAGCTTGGGAAGCCCAGGGGCCCCAGCTTATAACTTACCTTCTTTGAATTACTCATGCCTGTATGATCCAGGTGGAATCTAGATTATCCATTTCCAACAGACATAGATGAATGAGTGAGTGACAGGGGAGTGGGGGAGAGAGTTAAGATAGGAGGACCATATAAGATCTAAGAGCTACAGTGTTAAAAATAATAATAATAAATAAAGATAGGAGGACCATAGAAGGGACTGGGACTGAGGTCAGAAGGATCCAAACAACTGATCAATTCACTTCTCCACTCAAGATGGCATGAGCCAAACATAGCAACAATGAGCCTGATGGACTGAGGCACATTTGGACAGCAAGAGCAGTCCATACGATGGGTTGGTACAGAACGTGCCATCACACATTAGCTGCTCTGTGAAAAGAGAAGCAACATGGAAAGATCATGGACTTGGGATCAGATTGACCCAGGGTCAAATCTTAGCTCTATTACTTTCTAAGTCTGTGATTTGGGGCAAGTTATTTAACCCATTGGAGCCTCCATTTCCTGATCTATAAAATCGGTGTAATAAAACCTGTCATTCAGAACTGCTGTGAAGACTAAATGAAAGAATGTGCATGTTCCAGGATTAAGTCAGCTGCACATAACAAAAAAAATTCAAATAATTGTGTCTTAAATAAAGTAGAGGTTGATTTTCCTTCAAATAATATGAAATCTAATGGTAGCAGTTCAGGACTAGAAAGGGGACTTCATTGCATCAAGGAAGTCCCAGTTTCCAGCTTTATTTTGCATGTGGCTTCCATCCTCGAGATTACCTTGTAATCATCAAATGGTTGCAGCAGCCCCAACACATTGGCATTTTAGACAAAAAGAAGGAAGAAGAGGGAACGATAAAAAGAAGCCTGTCCCCAGTTGAGTTAGCTCTCCTTAAAGAGTTTTCTTAGATGCCCACTCAACAGTTTTTGTTTCTAATTCATTGCTCATACCTGTCTTCAAGGAGGGCTGGAAAAGTTAGGACTTTAGCTGGACACATTGCCACCCCCAACAATATGGGGGATAAAGGCAAAGGAGAGGATGGATATTGGGTAATTAATTAGCTGTCTCTCCCATGGTATGTAAAGCACCTAGCAAATAGAAGGTACTACGTGAATAATAACTGTTATTATTTAATTCATTCTTAAAGCTATTTGAGGGAGGCTTTATCATCAAGGTCGCCGGCCAGCCTGGCAGCCAGTGTGCCCTGGTCTGTCCTGGAAACCTTTCATATCACCATGCTCTCACCATGACTTGGGTCCAAACTGTGCCACAGCCTCTCAGGAGATATGGGTCTTTGGAGCCTCTTTAGTGCTGGACTTCTGGCCACAGGCAGCTCTGTGACAGCAGGATAACAGAAACTAAAGCTACAGAGTGGCGAGATAACCAAAGAAGAGAAGCAGCCTGCGTCTGCCCAGTCCATCCCAAGCAGCATCCCTCATTCTTCTCCCAAGCAGAGGCCCAGAGGCTGTTTCACCTCTGATTCTTCCACAGCCTCACCTGGCCCAAATCCTAGCACTGTGGATTCTGAAAGTAGGGATAAGAACAGAAATTCATCAGATAAATGGAGCCCCTTTGAATCAAGATCCCTCCAGAAGTATGATTCGGGAAGTTTTGCCACCCAGGCCTACTCAGGAGCCCAGAAGCCCTCTCCAGTGGAATAGATCTGTGTCCAAGCCACTCGAATGGCTGAAGACCCATCATGACCCTGAAGCTTCCCAAGATGGACAGCCCAGTTATGGAAGGGAGGAAACAGCTGCCAAGGGCCCATAATCTCAAACGCTGTGGTTTGAATGTGCTCACTCTCACTGGCTTCTAGAGCTCTCTCTACTTTGGCGACTCTGGAAAGAGGGTTTCTTGCACCCCACTCCTTTTTTGCCTTGGCTCTGACATTAAAAATAAAGGAGATATTTTTTAAAACTTGTTAAACTGAGGCTAGAGCTAGAGACATAATTGTTTTTTCAGAAATATTCATACAAAGGATGCCCTTATGTGGAAGAAGCCCTTTTGTACTACCTTAAAGTTAGGCTACATAATCTCCGCAGTGATGTATGGGGGACCCCATCACCTATTTTTGCACCATTTACCCTAGACAAGAACTTTGATTATCATTTACTAGGTAAAGAATGTTTGTGCTGTTCCAAAGCCCAGGCTTCTTGATTCTTTTCCCACTATCGATGTGCACACTGACAAATCGTAGCATAGAATGGATCACTGTCCTGCAGCCAGTTCTCCATGTGGTACCTCTTCGGCCAGAGCTTTTGGAGGCAAGTTCCTGTTTTATATGTCACAGAACAAACCCTAGTCTTGCAAAGCTTTCCTAGCACTTTAAAGTGAGATTAATTTAACTCCAATTTGGTTGAAAGCTTCCTAAGGGAGAAAATTCAGTCTACTGATTTGGTACAGATAAATGGATGTTTTTTAAAGTAAAGAAGATGGTAGGTACAATTAGATTATAGTCTTGGGGTTCATGTGAAATTAGTGTCACCTTATTTTGATTTCCTAGTTCAGGTCATGGCCTGAAAAAGAGATTTTCCTTTTCATGTAGCTGCAGGACAGAGAAAAGGAAATAGAGAAACTGCCTTTTTATTTCTCTTCACTGTGCACGTGTTCAGTACTTAAACACTGTCTCAAATATCTGTTTTGGCTTTTTTTGATAGCATCTTGTCTGCATAAGAAGCTGACCTTTCCATAGAGAGGCCCTAGAGTCTAAAATTATCAGAACAATTAATTTATTTGTGTCTTTTGTTATGATCTCTTGTTTTAGTAAGAAAAATCCTTACAACATTCTCAAAAAAACAAAAAAGTTATTTTGGAGATGCTTGGTTCATCTCACCATGTGAACTCCTTCAGAAGACCTGTCCCATCTCTGTGTTGAAGTCCAGAGGTCTCCACTGGTCTCTGGGGACCTCACAAAAGAGGCTGGACCCTCTTCCAGACCATAGCCCTTTGCAGATTTGAAAGCGGCTGTCCTGTGCTCCTCAGGTTCAGCACCAGACTGACTGCCTCCAGGTCATACAGTATTGTCACAAGTCCTGAACATTCTTCTGTGGACTAGATCCCTCTTCAGCTATGGCTGTCATAATTATCACAATGAGCCAGATATGGGCAACCCAAGAGGAAACAGAGAACCCTGTCACTTCCCTAGTTTGGGACCCTCTCCAGCTCACTCCTGCCATGCCTGACTCATAAATTGCCCATGGAGGATTCTTTCAGCAAAGGCTCACCCAGCCTCAGCCTCTATATGTCAGATGGCTTGAAAGACACAGTCAACCTTCCTGGGCCTTGGTGCCCTTAGAACAGAGAGGCAGGGCTCCTGAGTCTCTGTCCCAACCAACCTCAAATTCCCCAGGCCAGCAGGAGGGTACTACCTGCCCACTGAATTCACAAGAAAAAAGGTCCAGGGGAAAGCTTCACAGGATGGAAAGGAGAGAGCTCCTGCCCCAGCAGGTAGAGAACTCAGTAACTCAAATCCAGCCCCTTCCTCTGGTCTCTTGTCTGAAACCAAGAGACCCAGATGCCCAAATATCATTCTAGCCAAGGAGCAGTGTGCTGGAGATACAGGACTTTTACCCAGGAGATACTGGCCTGACAGCCCTTCTCCATTGGGGTGGAGGAAGAAGGCAACCAGGGTTCCTCAGGCGAGCACAGCCAGCCCTCTTATTCTCCAACCTCAGGAGTAGGGTGAGGACTCTTCCCATGCCAGAGCAGCTGAACAGGTCAGCCAGACAAATGGCATAAGTGGAAAGGTAAGAGGGAAATAAAGAGTCCCTGAAATAATGACTGGGTGCGGTGGCTCGCACCTGTAACCCCAGCACTTTGGGAGGCTGAGGCGGGTGGATTACTTGAGGTCAGGAGTTCGAGACCAGCCTGGCCAACATGGTGAAACCCTGTCTCCACAAAAATACAAAAATTCGCTGGACATGGTGGTGCATACCTGTAATCCCAGCTTCTTGGGAGGCTGGGACAGGAGGATCACTTGGACCCAGGAGGCAAAGGTTGCAGTGAGCCAAGATCATGCCACAGCACTGCCTAGGCAACAGAGTGACACTCCATCTCAAAAAAAATAGAGTCCTCAAAACATATTGACTCCAAAAGCCCATATTTAGGAGGCTCAGACTGTGGTTTGGCCTAATCCTGGCTCCAGGACTTCAACCCAGCCCTCACTCCCAGGGAAGACAGCATACCCCCATTAAGAGACTCCCATGAGGTGCCACTCTCCCTGACCAAGGGTCCTCAGGCTAGGCTTGGCCTCCATCAGAGGGAAGCAGAAATGGGGGCATATAAAGGAAGAGAGTAGAAAAAAAGTAAAAGGACCCACTCCTGCAGTGGAGAGTGATAGAGGTCATAGCTGCTTTTTTAAAGGGATTGCTGGGCTTCTCGTGGAATATATAGAAGAAGAAAAGGTGGCTTCCCTTTGGATAGGGTGGGTATTCATCCTTTTTTGCCTGGGACTGTCCTGGTCAGTTTACACCTGCTGGCTTGCATCGTTGTTAATAACACCCACTTTCACTCACAAAAGGTACCTGATTGGACCAAAAAAATGACATGGTGACTCTACCTTGGAAAAGGACTAGAAATATTTTTCCTATAACTCATAATACATGTATAGCTAGAAACTGACCATTTCACTGTGTGACCACAGTCACCTTTACAAATTAAAAATTATATTTGTATCCAAACTATCTTAATCAAAATAGTATTATCATCAAGCCACACTTTTATTCTTAATAAAAAATGTTATCTATGCATAATATGATACTGAAATTAACCGGAGAGAGTTTTGTTTAAAGTGCATTCTTGCAGTTCTTTGTTCCCCTAATTGCTGGAAAATTCAGTTTGGTCATGAACTCAAAACTCTTCTGTATTTGTTTTCCTTAAGAAAAACTGAGTTTGTTTCTTTTGAAGGAAAGGTTGAAAAGTTTAAAAGACCAAGCAGCGAGCAACAATTACAGCCTGGAACTATGTATGTCATCTGTTTCAGGAGAGAAAACAGCGTCACTCATTTCCACAGTGGGCCTGCAGCCCCCTCTCCTCCAGAATGCCCTCACCCACCACTTTTTTACCCAAACCTACCCTTATTACACCAAACCACCGACACCCCAGTAAGATTTACAGATTCTGTGAGAGCTTCTCTGCAGCATAATTTTCTCATTTGAAAAATAAAGATGCAGTGGGGATTTTCCTGCTTCACAAAAAAAAAAAAAAAAAGATGCTTTAAAAAATGCTTCAAAATACCATACAACACGTGGAATTGTTGATAGAGTGTTGTTTTTGGAGCCAGACCTGTATTTGAATCTCCACCAAATCTACACTACTGCTTATTATTTGGGTGACTTTGGTTAGTGACTGAAACCTCTTGGACTGGCTGTTTTATTGGTAAATGGAGGGTTAATAATACCTGCCTTCTCCAATGTCTTAACAAGGGAATAACATGGCATAACGAAACGCCTGGCATTCAGTAGCCACTTTCCTTGATTAGCCCTACAATCATTTGGTGACTAATAATGTGGGCACTATATAAAATTTTGCAACCTCCTTGCTGCTTCTATTTTCCTGTCACAAGCTGGAATAGTGAGAAAACTTTAAAATGGAATGAAACTTACAGAAGTCAGCATTAGCCTTTGTTATTTTTCAGTTTCATTAAAAGGGCTTGATGCAGAAGACCGACTGGAATGTTTGGGGTTTTAGATGCACCGGATAATTGTTATTGTCCTTTTACGCTGGAAAAATCTAAAGTTGGTCTTGTTGTCTATCATTCTGTCAGACAATATTAATATCCCTAGCATTGGCCGGGCGCGGTGGCTCAAGCCTGTAATCGCAGCACTTTGGGAGGCCAAGACGGGCGGATCACGAGGTCAAGAGATCGAGACCACCCTGGCTAACACGGTGAAACCCCGTCTCTACTAAAAAAAAAAAAATACAAAAAACTAGCCGGGTGAGGTGGCGGGCACCTGTAGTCCCAGCTACTCAGGAGGCTGAGGCAGGAGAATGGCGTAAACCTGGGAGGCAGAGCTTGCAGTGAGCTGAGATCCGGCCACTGCGCTCCAGCCTGGGCCATGACAGAGCGAGACTCCGTCTCAAAAAAAAAAAAAAAAAAAAATCCCTAGCATTACATCCTCTATTAAACGTAAAGAAAACAACTAACTATGAAGGACCAGGTTTTGCTCCCAGAGGCACATTCAGTGGCTCTTGTTTATAGGGTTTGAGTGCATACAACAGAGGATAGAGATATTTTTCATAACAAGTGTTCATTCTGTCCAAATGTGTCATCGCATAATACTCCTGTAAAGCATATTTAACCTAGCAAATTGAGTCCTAAAGCATTTCTTTCATTCTGTTGTTACTCGTTGAGACTACTCCTTCATCCACTCCAAATAGCTCTTTCCCTGTCATGGCTCACCACCTTGTCTTAGGATCTCTCTTCTCTCTGTTTGATATTTCTTTCTTTTTTTTTTTTTTTTTTTTTTTTTTTTTATATTTCTGCTTGATGTAAAGGTCAAACCAGATGGTTAGAATAACTCAGTCCTCGGCTGGGTATGGTGACTCACTCCTGTAATCCCAGCACTTTGGGAGGCCGAGGCAGGTGGATCACCTGAGGTCAGGAGTTCGAGACCAGCCTGACCAACATGGAGAAACCCTGTCTCTACTAAAAATACAAAAATTAGCCAGGCGTGGTGGCACATGCCTCTAGTCTCAGCTCCTCGGGAGGCTGACGCAGGGAGAATCGCTTGAACCTAGGAGGCAGAGGTTGGTGTATTAGTCAGGGTTCTCTAGAGGGACAGAACTAATAGGATATATATATATGGGAGTTTGTTAAGTATTAACTTACATGATCACAAATTCCCACAATAGGCTGTCTGCAAGCTTGAGGAGTAAGAAGACCCAGTCTGAGTCTCAAAACTGAAGAATCTGGAGTCCGATGTTTGAGGGCAGGAAGCATCTACCACGGGAGAAAAATGTAGGCTGGGAGACTAGGCCAGTCTCTCTTTTCACGTTTTTCTGCCTGCTTTATATACGCTGGCAGCTGATTAGATTGTGCCCACCAGATTAAGGGTGGGTCTGCCTTCCTTAGCTCCCTGACTCAAATGTTAATCTCCTTTGGCAACACCCTCACAGACACACCCAGGATCAATACTTTGCATCCTTCAATCTAATCAAGTTGACACTCAGTATTAACCATCACAGTTGGAGTGAGCTGAGATCATGCCACTGCACTCCAGACTCCATCTCAAAAAAAAAAAAAAAAGAATAACTGAGTCCTCAAGAGGACTTTCTTGGCTTTCAGCCTCACACTCCTGAATCCTCACCTCACTCCCTTCTGTGTCTCATAGCTGCCCTCGTACATCACCAGTGCTTTTGCCTTCTGACCTTAAATATTCTGAAGCATCATTTGCTTATTGAAATCACCCATTTATATCAGTGCGGTCTAGTTGAGCAGAAGGGACCAAGATGGCAAGTTCAGCTGCTGAAGTGTGGCAGTTGCCCTTGTCAAGTGGAGACAAACACATACAAAGGAGGGATGGGAGGTGGACGGAAGGAAGACATATGCCCAAAGCCAACTCATCAACTTCCAACTTTCTATTGACTTGTCAATTACACACACGTGTGCACAGTCCAATCCGCAGGGGCCGAGCAGGTCCTGCAGGCGGAGAGGGCTGCTTCAGCTTCATGATGGTTTCAGTGGAACATGCCCAAGGGATTCCTTTAATAGTACTCTGTAGCACTGAGAAGTTTGTTCATCTCAGTTGTTCTCTAATCACTTAGGTCCACTGTAACCTTGGATAGGTAGAGAGAGGTGCCTTTTATTTTGGTGCAGGTGGGAGATCATTATCAGCCTGATTTATATTCATTAAACAATTGTAAATTCACATTTTCTTTTTGTCATTCTTTCTTCCTTGCATTCTCTTCACCAGTATAGGTTCTGCTGTGAATTTTCCATAGCAGTTTAACCTCCAGTGTGGTCTCTGGAGTCAGATGTCCTGAGTTCAAGTCCTGACACTTCAATTTACCAGCTGTGTAGCGTTGGGTGATACATTTTATCATTCAAACCTCAGTTTACTAATCCTCACTAATGAGAATGAGAATACTGACTACCTGATTGGTTTGTTGAGACTAAATGAGTTAATTCTCATAAAGAGCTTAGTATGAGGCACAGAGTAAGTGCTCCTTAAATGTCGTTCCATCAACCAACATTTGTTGTGTGTTCTTCTAGTCAAAGTGATTTTTAGGTTTGCTCTTCATGGAGCCCTACACTTTGCATCTAGGCAGGTAGGAGATTCTCTGTAGGCACAACAGCACCAGCAAGAAGGAGGCTTAGATGAGCTGTGATCCTAGAGTGGCAGTCACTCCTTCATCTATTCATTTCACTCAGTAAATATTTATTGAGCACCTACTATGTGCTAGGCACAGTTCTAGGAGATGGCAAACTAAGTAGACAAAATTCCTGTTCTCCAGAACTGTATCTTTTTTTTTGAGATGAAGCCACTTGTAATGTATTCTCTATGAATGCAAATATATATAAATACACATAGAATCTGTTTTTACAAAAATTGTATCAAATTCTTCATACTGAAAATGGCTCACTTCACATGATGTCTTTGACCATTGTTTCATGTTGATCTACATGTTAAATTATTTTTTTTTTAATTTTACTTTAAGTTTTGGGATACATGTGCAGAATGTGCAGGTTTGTTACGTATGTATGGTTTGCTGCACCTATTACCCTGTCACCTAGGTTTTAAGCGCTGCATGCATTCGGTATTTGTCCTAATGCTCTCCCTCCCCTTGCCCCGAATGGGAGGAGACAGAAAATAAATAAACGTAAAGGGCAAGAAAATATTAGAAAGCATAAAGTGCTATGCAGAGAATTTATCCTGGGTAGTATGCTAAATAGTGACCAAGTAGTTACTCTCGGTTGTATGTTCAGGGAAGGCCTCCGAGGATCTGACATTTAAGCTGGCGTGCAGAGAAACTGACCAAAACGATAAGAAAGATTTCTAGAAGAAGTGAAGAGCACGTGCAATGATCCTAACATGGGAAGGAGAATCAGGAAGGAGGCCAAAGTGCCTGGTCAGTAGAGAGTTGTGTGAAATGGAGCTGGAGAGGTAGACAAAAGCCCAATCCTATAGGCCATATATGTCAGGGAAAGGAGCTTGGATTTTACTCTGTGATGGGAGTCACCGGAGGCTTGTGAACAGGGAGGGACATCTGATTTACATTTTTAAAGGTACTCCGTGGCTGTCTTGTTGCTTTCTTCTATTGTCACTGGGCATGCTGGCCCCATATGCTGAGGCACTGTTGTCTTTGGAAGAAGCTAGCCCACACGGCCACGCAGGAAGAACTACCAAGATGCCATCACACTCTCATCTAAAAGGCCTACCGTTCTTTCACCATTTGTGCTCTTAGAAAGTAACAGGATGAAAGCAGTGATGGAAGCAAAAGTTGACCATCTGCCCTGAGAACTAAAGTCCAAGAAAGATCATTTCAGGGCTATGGTGCCATGAAGGTTGGGTCCTACATCCTGGCACTCTGTTTTTTATAAGTTCACTATGCTCTGCTACCCATTCTGATATTCCAGAGCTGAAGGATTTACCCCTGCTGAGCAGAGATGAGCCAGGTTAACTTTTGGGGTGTACAACAAACTGGATCTCAAGAATATTTGACTATTATAGTTTGTTAGTCTACATAGAGTTGCTCCTAGGATAGGAGGCTTGTAGGATGTCAATTTATCTCTGATGACAAATGAAAATTACACCCAGTCTTGTGTCTGGGTTCTGAAGCTAATGAAAATGTGTTTGAAAATAATCCCATGGCCAGATAATAGTAAGATGAAGATCTTTTATAATATTTCATGGTGATGAAGATCTCTGTTCCATTAGGAAATATTCAATATGTACACAATGAACATTGGGCAGGGAATCAGAAAGCCTGAGATCTGGCTTCAGGTCTGCCACTGGTGAGTCATGTTTAAAGTTGAGCAAGGTACTTCAATTCTGCAACTTAGTCTACTTGTCTCTAAAGGAAGGAACTTGGATGACTTCATCCTGGATCATCTCAGCTCTCATGTTTGATTGTCCACGTGCCATTACCCTGATTCCCTACTGGCCACATTTGTGGAATGGCTGGGCTAAGAGCAGAGACATCTGATCTACCCTAGAGCTGACTGGACCACACAGGGATCAAACCTACACCTTTGACTTCTTTAGCACCTTTTCGTTATCAGCTTAACCAGCCATCTGCAGTGAGGAGGAGTGTAGCTTAAGTAGGTTTATCTTCCACACTAAACTATATACTCTTTAATGCTGTAGTCACTAAATTGTACTAAATCTTCCCTGTGTATTTTATATTATTCAATCCTCATTAATAATCCCATAAAGTAAGTGCTAACATTATCCCCAATTTAATGCAAGAAACTGAGCCTTGAGGAGGTCGAGTAGTTTGCCTGAGGACACACAGCTAAAAAGCACCAAATTTATTTTTTTTATTTTTATATCCATAGGTTATTGGGGAACAGGTGGTGTTTGGTTACATGAGTAAGTTCTTTAGTGGTGATCTGTGAGATTTTGGTGCACCCATCATCCGAGCAGTATACACTGCACCCTATGGAAAGTACCAGCCTTAAACTCAGTCTAACTCAAAGCCCACACAGGAATTTAGCCGCCACATTCCAGTGCCATTGCTTACTTATTTGACCATATTCCACAATACTTATCACAGTGTTTGATAGACATTGTTAGACATTCAATAAGTGATTCTTAAAAGCATAAATGTTTGATGCTAGCATGCCTTCAATATAACCTTGAGAAACAGTATAACCATGTTATATTAAGAAACAACATAACCTTGTGAACCAGAGGTCTTACCCTCTCTACTTAGACTTAGTACAGAATTGCTCATGAAATCAGTCCCAGTAATCAGAGCTTAACCTACATAAGGACTTATGGATATAACTTACCCCAATGACCCTTGCCATTCTGTAATTAACCATCCTTTTGGTTCTCAACTGGAGGGATGCAGCTGGGAAAGACACATGAGAACCATTTGAGAAACTTTGTCAAAAGACAGAAGCCCTTTGTTTGGCACATGCCCCCTCTAACTAATTCCAATCCTATCTAGGGAAGGTGGAAATGGCTAGTTCTGTGCAAGTTCTCAGGTGTTTCTGAAACATTTTGCTGTGTACTTCCACCTCTGCTTCTAACCCGACATATACACCTCCACTGAGAAGAACTACCACTGTAGTGAAAGTCAGTTCTATCTTCATATAAATGAAGTCTGACTTTATTAGACTCTAAATTAAGTGATAAGGCTGTGTGTGCTGACTTGAACATAAAGACACCCAGAATTCCAACTGTATTGTTTATTGTTTTACCAATGAGTTTTGACTGTAGCTGACATATTTATGTTTCATTGTATCTTTTCCAGAATCTGACTTGTAGAACAAAGTACACAGCTTGCTTTCAAATTTGACTAAAGCGTAGTAAGTGTTATAGAGCAGCACTGCCTTGCAAAACAGTGATGGAAATGTTCTATATCTGCTCTGTCCAATTTCATACCCTTTTGAGTGCTTGAAATGTGTCCCGTGAAATGGAGGAACTGAATTTTTAATTGTTTTATTTTAATTAATTTAAATAGCCACATGTGTCTAGGGACTGCTGTGTTGGAATGTGCAAGTACAGAGAAACATTGCTTCATCTTTTTAACCAAAATAATGTAGTAAGTACCGGGACCCATTTCATTTTTTTAAAAATCACTTTCAATAATGGCTAAAGCAAAAACAGAAACAATGCTGTAAGAGCCCAGAGTAAATTCTAGCCTGCTTACATTTCCACCAAGGAATGAGTTCTTAAAGAAAGAGAATATTCTGACCCCAGAGTAGATGAGAGCAGGTAGGCAGAGAAGAGACACTCCCAAGGGGAGCTCCCTGCAGGTTCCTCATAGGCTGTGAGACACAGAACAGTGAGACCATCAAGGAGAGAGAAATTTCCCCTCAGAGGAAAATCTAAATGTGGTTTTAGCCACCTGTCACCCCAGAGGGAGGACAGGATGGCAGTGTTAAATTGGTGAGATTGTGAAAACAGGGAACTTAGCTAACCTTCAAGGCCAGCTGAGGTGTTTAAGGTGCATTTCAGTCAACAGAACTCCAGTCCTGAAATCCTGAGGGTTTCCACCTATATGGCAGATTAGAAACCTGAATTTCTTTTATATTATAAAATTAACAATTTCAGGGCCAAGTGTGGTGGCTCATGCCTGTAATCTCAGCATATTGGGAGGCTGAGGTGGGCAGATCACTTGAGATCAGAAGTTCGAGACCAGCCTGGCCAACATGGCGAAACCCCTATCTCTATTAGAAATACAAAAAATTAACAAGGCAAGGTGGCAAACACCTGTAATCCCAGCTACTCGGGAGGCTGAGGCACAAGAATAATTTGAACCCAGGAAGTGGAGGTTCCAGTGAGCCGAGATTGCACCACTACACTCCAGCCTGGGCAACAGAGCAAGACTCTGTCTTAAAAACAGAAAGAAAGAAAAAAAAATTAAATTAACATTTCTGGCTGGCCACAGAGGCTCACACCTGTAACACTTGCTTGGGAAGATATTAAGTCTCTCTGTACTCAGAGGGTAGGTTGGTTATATTACTTATATTACCTGATGGGTGTATTGCTTAGAAAACTTTGTTCTTCTATTGAAAATGGGAAGCAGTATGGTGCGGTGGTCCTGAAGCACGAGTCAGGAGGTCTACCACTAACTCTGTCCCTAACAGGCTTTCACTTGTCCTCTGAGTTTTTGTTTCCTAAGCTACAAAATGAAGCAAGTTGACTGGATAATTAATAATATTAATTAATTGATCATTAAAATTAATTATAGTTATACATATTAAAATTGACAATTATAATTAATAATTATGTATAATTATTAATGATGTTAATTATTATTATTATCCAGTAAATTTGCTTCATTTTATAGATTAGGAAACATCTATAAAATTTGGACTGGAAAATTACCAAGTTCACATGCAGCCCTAAACTTCTCTGATTCTAACACTAAATTACAATACTATCTTGTATTCCTTCTCTGAAAGGCCTCTCAATTAAAAATCATTTTCTCGAGGACTTTCATTTCTTTTTTGTTTGTTTTTTATTGTGGGTTTTCTTTTTTTTTTTTTTTTTAATCCTTTTGAGACAAGGTCTCAATCTGTCACCCAGTCTGGAGAGCAGTGGCACAATCACGAATATTACACCCTCAATGTCGTAGGCTCAAGCTCAGCCTCAGCCTCCGGAGTAGCTGAGACTACTGGCACTTGCCACCGTGCTAATTTTCTTTCCTTTAATGTAGAGACCAGGGCCTTGTTGCCTAGGCTGGTCTTGAACTCCTGAACTCAAGTGATCCTCCTACCTCAGCCTCCTGAAGTACCGGGATTACAGGCAGGAGCTACCACTCCCAGTTCCCTTCATTTCTGTACTTTTTATTGCTACCCTTCCCACACTGAACACCAAATATCCAGGAGGTGATGCATACAGTCAATACTCAGCATTCCACCTATTATCTACTACTACCTAGGAAGTGGGAAATTAAACCATAGAACCTAAATTCCCAGGGCTTAGTGAAAATCACCCAAATAAAAAGAAATAGTCAGAAGAACATTTTGGTGGTTTTTCTAACATTCTAAATGAATGAGACCACAGTTCATTCAAGTTTGAATAAATCAAATAGAAACCTAAAGGTTGTCTTTTTTAATGTTTCGAGTATAATAAATAAGCTTATCAGCTCATTAGTTGAGCTGCCATGATGAGTGATTCTTATATTTAGTGAGTCCTGTGAATAGTCAGAGTTCTCCAATAGGAGCAATGATGGTAAAAGGCGCGTCCGTGGGCTCATAGCACAGAGGAAAGTATGCTTCACCCACACATGCATGGTACCAGCAAGCCTCCGCTGCCCTTTGGCAGGGGCATTGATCTTCCTTTTCTCTAAGAAATCCTCTCCCATCTTATAGAAAAATGCACAAAAAGTACATCCCATTGCCTTAATTGGAATACGACCCCTATGATCCCAGGGATCATTTTCAAGGGTCAGGGAGACCCCGAAGAGTTTTTTCATGAGGCGTGACTATGTAGCTAAGACAGAACCTTCCTCAGTGGCCTGCAGTCCACGTTCTACATAAAACCCAGCTTCACCTCGACTTATTTTCTCCATCCTAGGGGCATGGATAAGGACATTGCATCCTCATTTGTGTCTGTAGAAAATGGAATGATGATCAAACAAAGATACTGATTCAAGTCAATATGTATTATGATGCATTATGGGGGGGTGTGTCTTTGGGGGTACCTGTGTGTGGCTGCCCCTAAGCCATCACATATCTGCTTTCCCATGTATGACTTTCTGTGTGCAGAGCTTTCATTTTTATCTCTTCTTTGCTCCTTCTGTGAATCTCACTGCCTGTTGTCTCTCTACCTCTCTTCTCTCCTCTCAACTGCCTCTTTTTACTAGCAATAACATAAAACTGGGTGGATCTTTAAAATAATTTTCGCACCCATTTATTTGAGTGTTATGTTCCCCTTACTAATTCAAAAAGAGAGTATGGCATTTTATACTCCCTCAAAAGAATGATGCTTAATCCCAGCACTTTGGGAGGCCAAGGCGGGCGGATCACGAGGTCAGGAGATTGAGACCATCCTGGCTAACACGGTGAAAACCTGTCTCTACTAAAAATACAAAAAATTAGCCAGGTGTGGTGGTGGGCACCTGTAGTCCCAGCTACTCGGGAGGCTGAGGCAGGACAATGGCATGAACCCAGGAGGCGAAACTTGCAGTGAGCCGAGATTGTGCCACTGCACTCTAACCTGGGTGACACAGCGAGACTCCGTCTGAAAAAAAAAAAAAAAAAAGAAGATGCTTTGTTGATGTGGTCCTCATTGCCCCTCTATTGTTTCAGGAGATCTCAAGGCAAATAGTTTCTCCACTCCTGACACCAGAGAAAGCAAAAGGAGAGATAAAAGAGGCTTGATGAGGCTTCATCCATCATGGTGCAGATCCAGTGGGAGCGACTTCCTGTCCTGCCCTTCCTCAAACTCATCCTCCCCCTCCTCTCCTCCTCTCTCTCTATGCTCCCTACCTTCCCCTACCATGAATATTTCATCTGTTCTAGACAGCACTTTTATAGAGGATTAAAATCAGTTTCTAAACTGTTCCCAACTACCCTAACCAGGATGTCTGTTCTGATCAACCTCCTCACACACACACAATCCTTTAAAAAAAAATCAGTTATTTTGATGAGTTAAGCATAGCACAGCACAATACTCTCAAGGTTACTCAGACATCAGCTCCTCCTTTAGTGGTAGAACCTTTTGTGGGGGGTGCTTTTTCCTACATGGGCTATCCACCAAAACCTAGCCTGATAGCTTACACCTAGGAATATACATGGCCTGCCTGGGGAGGGGATTGGGCCCTGGCGCCCAGAGCAGACCTTAGAAGTGACTGCCATTGAACTCTTGACTAAAACTCACAGTGTATGGGATGATAATGCCATGGCTGTCCTCACTGCATTGAGAACTCCAGCCCTCCAGATGGAGTCCTGCAGGCTGATGAGCTCACTGACACTCCAGGAGATGTGGCATTGCTTGTCTCCTCGACACAAAAAGCATAACTGCCTCTAACTCTTCTGTCAAAATAATGACCTTCTTCATCTGTTGTGGAACCAAATGCAAGACGATAATGCCAGATAATGATTCCAAAGCAAGATAATGACTTACTTGAAATGATTTCCTTTGAAATCATCTTGTATTTCCTAGCCTAGTTATAATTTGGTTAATTGATTAATAATTCTGTTTAAATGTCTCAATTTCTGCAAACACCAATTCAATATACCTACTTTTTCTGGTTGAAAATGTCTTTGCTTCTCTAAGCATCTTCTACCTCTTTTGCCTGTGTGCACTTTTGCCTGAGCAACATTCTGATGACATAAATAGCATCCCTTCAAAAAGGTGTTGAACAGATCAAGGTGTCTCTCTGTGTTCCAGAGCACAAGCACTATAATCTGTGTCCTTGAAACAGTACCTCTGATTGGAAAGATCTAAGACCATGTCTTTTAAAAGCCAACCTTCCTGCCAGACAAATGAAGCTACCATTCCTGGCAGCCCTAACCCCTACCTGCAGCATGGGGCATGCTGTACTTGACATAGTGAGAGGCTACCCAAGAAATAAAAACCCAAGCCCAGACTCTGGGAGCCTGCAGCTCAACTGGCAGCTACTGAGCTGGGGAATTCAACTCTGGAGTGCATTTACATATTTTTTAATGATCTAGGTTAAAACCCTGCTCAAAGCAGAGGTCTTCTCAGAGCGCAACAGTGTGGGACCACAGATAAACACGCACACTTCCACCTCCGCAGTGGAAGAATGCACCTCGATGGAAGCGGAGCACATTGCTGCCCTCTGTGTTTCAGGGAGCGAAGGCAGGGAACTCACCCTTTCTGGAAAGGTGAGTCAGGCAAGACTCCCCAGTGGACTCTGATGTGTTCCTCAACATTCTTCCTCTCTGTGTTCCATCAGCTAAAAACTTCCAAGGTCGCTTTTCATTTCTCATTTGAAATGGTGTTTCTGACACCCAACTTCATATAATCAATCAAGTCACTTCATCCAAATACTCACATCCTGAAAAGAGTCAACACAGTCGTTCATGCCTTTGAAAACGTGACAAGGAGCAGAAAGAAACTTAGAGGAGAGGCCTGCACCTTCTATTCTGAAAACCATGTTGGGCCCGTGATGAATACAAGTGACCAAAAGAGAGAAGAAGAGGGCCAGATGGGAAGCAGGAAATGAGAAGCTATCAATCAGACAGGAGGTGTTGGAGGGGAAGGAATTGGGTGTCCAGAAGGAGATGACAACCCATTAATCTGAGTTTCATGGAATGCTACATGTTTTTAAATAAGACCTTTCTCAATAGGCCCATCTACATGAGCAAATGCACCACTGGGAGGTGGAGAGAGTGGGATTCAAATTGAGGAAAAGTGAGGAACTAACTGGGCACTGGTGCTGACCAACTAGGGACTCAGAGCATGGTCGGCAAAGGCAGACTCAAGCCCAGGTCATCCACAGGGCATTTTGCTTGCAGGTACCTTTTAGACTAAGTGTCCCATTCTTCCCTGTTTGACCACAGTGTCCTGCCAAGTGAGGGCAAAGCTAATGAAATGGTTCTGGGAAAGAATGGGGAGGAAGAGAAGTTCACCCGCCTGCATGATCAACCAGTTGGTCCTCACACCAGCACCACCCTGAACTCCCATCCACGCACTGGCACCTTTCAGCAGCTCTCTGTGAGGCACTAGATGGAGGCAATTGAGAAAATGCAAGACAACAGCATGGCAGGGCAATACCTGAGGATGTGTGCATAGCCTTGAAGCGTCTGGCATAAACCAGGCTTTAGAGTTCTGATTGATCTGTGTGTGTACAACTGATTTTTACTTATCTTTCTTTTAAAGCTACTCTGAATTGCTTTAGGATAATCCAGAATGTGAAATGATGTCCTCAAAGAATTTTAATGACACTTGGAACGATTGCTCAATCCATGTGTTTTTAACTTTTGTCTTTTTCCTTTGATTATTTTTCTTATTGAGCATCTAAAATTCTCTCCAAGTCCTTGACTTTCACTTCTTTTTCCTCTCCTTTGGGTGGTATTGCCTGAGGAAACCAAAGATAAAGGTAATAAAAACAACGATGGTGTCTAACTCTTAGATAATGCTTGGTATTGACTAGGAATATTCTTTCCTTGGGCTTGTAGAATAATAGAGATATTCTAAGTATTTCTTTTCTTTCTTTTTTTGAGATGTAATTTTGCCATCACAGAGGCTGGAGTGCAGTGGCACAATCTTGGCTCATTGCAACCTTTGCCTCCCAGGTTCAAGCAATTCTCCCTGCCTCAGACTCCCATGTAGCAGGGATTACAGGCGCCCACCCCCACGCCCAGCTAAATTTTGCATTTTTAGTAGAAATGGGGTTTTGCCATGTTGGTCAGGCTGATCTCAAACTCCTGACCTCAAGTGATCCACCCACCTCGGCCTCCCAAAGTGCTGGGATTACAGGCGTGAGCCACTGCGCCCAGCCTCTAAGTATTCCCATGCGGTAATCCATTCCATCCTCACCACAACGTGATGAGGTAAGTGCTACTATTGGCCCATTTTACGATTAGGAAACCAAAGCACAGGAAGTTAAGACACTTGCCCAGGTCGCACAGCCAGCTAGTAGCAGGACTAAAGTTTGAACCAGGCAGTCTGGCTCTCAGGACTGTAATTTTCCTCATTGTGAATCACCAAGCATGTCTCTGCACACCGTCAATGGAATAGCCAGGAATGACGTTATTTGTTTTAATCTTTAAAAAACCAAGTGTGAGCTCTTAACTTATTTTACCTTTAATGTTCTGTTTTTTCCTCCCACACTCTCAGATGATGGAAATGCTTAAGGCAAACTAAGGTAGTGTGAGACCACACCATGTAAGTGTGAGCATGGCTTTGTGGGTTCAGCTGCGTTTTGTGCGCTTCTGCCTTCTGTTCCCGCATGTTTTCTCCGCTGTTCTCTGATTCCCGCTTTCAGCGCTTAGCACTTGGGCCGCATGAAACTGCCGCTTCAAGCAGTAAATCTTCTGTCTTTGTTCCTGATTTTATATCTGTGCTTCTCTCTCCCACAATCCCTGGCACTTGCAGCTGTCAGCCTGGCACCTCCCTGGGAAGGAGCTGGGGAGTCCTGGGGGATATGTTTGGTTACTGTTCTCTGACAATGAGCACTTGGATGATGAGTTTTTAGGATTCTAGGCATGTGTCCACACTCTCACTGCAACATACTACTACAGAGTGTGGAACCACGCATGTGGGCATCTCTGTACAGACCTTGTCCTTTGCTATGCAGCATTCTCTGGGGCCACCAGCCTTAAGCGGATTACTGCTGTAGGAGTCTCCGTAGAGCGAATGCTAAGTGAAAGTAAACACCATTGTGCCAAGTAACAGGGCTAAAATGAGCCATGGAGAGAAGAGGTCATCTTCTCATGTATATGTTCCCTGTGTGCACTTGTGTATGCGATGGAACAAAACTGTGACTACGAAGGAAAAAGAATAATGGGTTTCAAGCCAGATACAGACTCTAGTGGCCCTTCATTGTACTGTTTACACATACACACACGTGTGCACACACAATTCCTTCTGGTGTTCCTTGATTTTCCATTACCTATATCTCCAAACTGAGTGATTTCAATATGTGATCAACTCGATTTACAGAATAAATTGAGAAGGAGGTATTTGTCCCTAAGAGCATATCTGGAACATTTAAAATATGATCCTGACTGTGATTGCAGGGTTGGAACTGCCTCTCGTTCTCAGTTTCACTGAAGTTTCTGGTGTGTGTTGAATGGGAATTTGCGAGAAACTTTCCAAGATAGTTGGCAGAGATGACAAGAATGTAAAATTAGAGGGGTTCTCATGAGATATGACTGAGCGCTGCCCAAGCCCCTGCAGTGTTGGACCCAACCCATCGTTTAGAAACAGAATTCTAGAGCTGATGAGTCCTTAGAGATGGAGCCTTCACTCCAAATTCCTTAATTCACAGGAAATGGCCAAGGTTTCAAGAGAGAACGTAACTTGCCCAAGATGGGGGCAGAGCCTGGATTAAAACTTAATCCTCCTCTTCCCATCAAAGCATCTTTTGGTGTGATGTCCCAGTTCATTTCTCTCTGGAAGAGAATCTCTTGCACACTACCAGGAGAGCCTTTGAAAAGTGAAGGAGCCTACATCCCAAGAAAGGACCCCAAGTCCCTCTCCTGGTTCTGCCACAAAATATCTGGGTGAGCTTGAGAAAGTTGCTATGCCTCTCTGGACCTTAGGCTCCTCATCTATAAAATGAGTTTAAAGCAGCGGATTTCAAAAGTACATGATGCTAAGTTTGCTGAGTAACCTTGGGCTTTTCATGCAGTTTCCTCCCGCAATATTCATTTTCCTCTGTAGGATTATGAAAGAAGTTATAGTCAGGCTTTGCAAATGGGGACAGCCTCCAGGAGCAAGGGCCTTGTGATTTTCTGTTACTAACTGAAGAAGAACAAGGGCAGGAAGGAGAAGGTGTAGATGAGGAGCACACAGCCTGTGCCCTTTACACGGACCTATCAGACTCAGATAAATGTGGCAAGCTCCGGTTTGGTCATCTCAAATCAGCTGATTTCAGTACTTTGGGGTTATCCAGCTGGTATGTACTTCTCTTCTTCCTGAGATATCACTGATCAGAGCTCTGGAACTTGAGCAGATCCAGCAGGTGAACAAGGTTACATTCTCTCCTTTTCAGTGTATTGCTAACCAAGTTAACAAGGCCAGAGAAGTCTCTGAGGCGGTTGGAGAATAATTCAAAAGCCAATAAGGCAAGAATAGAAACCCACACATGCCAGCTTTCAGCAGAGTTTTGAGATACACCCTTCATTTACATAAAATTATGGAATTACACTTATCAACCAAATACGCAATGTCACTTTTTTAACAGAGCTTTCTCTTTCTATGGCAAGTAAATGACATTTTTATGATGAATTTTTTTTTCTTAGAGACAGAGTCTCGCTCTGTTGCCCAGGCTGGAGTACAGTGGCACAATCTCAGCTCACTGCAACCTCCAATTCCCAGATTTGAGCGATTCTCCTGCCTCTGCCTCCTGAGTAGCTGGGACTACAGGTACACACCACCACGCCCAGCTAATGTTTTGTATTTTTAATAGAAACGAGATTTCGCCATGTTGGCCAGGCTGGTATCAAACTCCTGACCTCAAGTGATCCGCCTGGCTTGGCCTCCCAAGTGCTGGGATTACAGGCATGAGCCACTGTGACTGGCTATGATGAATCCTTTTTAGAGAGCAAAAACTCATCACTTGATTTAACATTTTGGTCCATTTGGGTTTTCATATATCAAGTTTAGCCAATTACACAACTTTTTCCAAACAAACACATCTAGTCTGCAGCAGCCTTCCCTGAATCTGACACTGATTCAAAATCTGGTGGGAGGAGCAGGACAGGAGATGGCAGAACAGGGAAAATCACAGAGGTGGATCATTTCTTGTATACCTCTTAGGTTCTAGTGCACTGGACAAATAGCACCACAAAGAGCTATGGCCTCAGAAAGTATTACCAGGATAGAATTTCAGCTCCAGAATTTTGGCAGAGAAGGGACTGAGAGGCAGCGCATCTGGCTGGAAGGGTTGTGCAAAAAGATTCTTGATACCACCTCTGCATGGCACTTCACGTAAGATTGAAAGATGACAATCCACCATGTCATTTGAGGGAAGCAGCTGTTGGAGATAATGAAGGAGACTATAGGCCCTTCTTGGCAACTATCACCGCCCTGGTGGTACCATTCCTTCTCCTGTGACAACTGCAGCACTGTTTGAAGAGGAAAATGGCATTCTTGGGCAGCCACACAAGACTAGTTGGTCTTCCCGCTGAGGATGCTGGGCAGGCAGGCAAGCATCACAAGCTCCTTGCCTTAGTTCTCCCTTTGCTGGAGAGCCCCCAAACAACAGTCAACCAGCTTGCAGTAGGGGGTGGATTTCAGGCTTCTTCCAGGTCCTTCTTTGCCCCTTCCTAGGATAATCGTTGTCCTGCTGAGTCCTCTAGTGACCAAACTGGAAACTGCAGGTGTCTGAGGAAAGGGAGGTAGGGAGAGGAAGGGAAGGGGAAGGAAAAGGGGAAGGGGAAGGAAAAGGGGAAGGGGACGGAAGGAGGAAAGGAGTCCTGTGGACTGCTCCTGAGCCACAGCAAAGCACTCCACTGTCTGTGCAAGCCTCAGCCTGAAATACTTTCTAAATATTTCAGAAGAAGGGGCACATCTATGGCCTGAGACCCTAAAATATCAGCCTGGAGGCCTGATGGCACGTCAGAATGCAAACATGCCAAGTTGGTTTCCTGGTTAGCCACAGTGATGATGAGGACTCTGCCTTTTTTTTTTTTTCTTTTTTGGTTAGACAAGATCTCACTCTGTCACACGGCTGGAGTACAGTGGCACCATCTCAACTCACTGCAACCTCCACCTCTGGATTCAAGCAATCCTCCCACCTCAGCCCCCCACCCAAGTAGCTGGGACTACAGGCATGTGCTACCACACCTAGCTAATTTTTGTATTTTTAGTAGAGATGGGGTTTTACTGTGTTGCCCAAGCTGGTCTTGAACTCCTGGGCTCAAGCCATCCACCCACTTCGGCCTCCCAAAGTTCTGGGATTACAGGTGTGAGCCACTGTGTCCAGTCAACTCTGCCTTCCTTTCTGCTTCTAGTTACTCCAGCTTAGTTCTGAGAACTACTAGAAGCTCTAGATTTGGCCAGGCCTTCATGTCTTGCCGTAGAGGAAACCCCAGAACTAACTGAGCGTTCGAGAGTCTGAAGAACCAGCCAACAAAGCCTAGCCATCTGACAGATACACATTAATTTGCTCCCTCAGGGCCCTGCACAGACCAGCCTGGCTCCTGGGGGCTGGGTGGCCCTGCACTGTGTGGGGCCAAGGCCCTTGGCCCACTTAAGGTTCACTGAAAAGTCAGTGACATGCGGCAGATTGATTAATAAGAGAAAAGGCATATAAATTTATTTCACATGTATACCTGGGAGCCTTCAGAATGAATATCCAAAGATTCAGGGGAAATTGCCCATTTTTCTGCTGAGGTTCAACGAAGTAGGGACAGCCATATAGAAATATGATTGGACAAAATGGTTAGGATCTAATGCTAATAGACTGAGTGGGGAAACCCAGCAAGGCCTCTCTGTCTAGATTCTTCTTGGCCTCTCTGAGCCAGCGTTCCTTCCTTCCTGGGTGTGGGGCAGGACCCTCTCTGGAATGGGGGCCTTATGGCCTGTAGTCAAACAAGGTGGATCTGAAAATTTCTTTATGGCCAGTTTTTATACAGATAGAGCAGAGGGAAAGTTAGAGTACTACATTTAGATGCTATGCCTGGCTTTGGAAAAAGAGGGCTCTGGTTTCTGTGACCAGCCTTGGAGAAGAGGGATTCTATTAGGTTCATGCAAAAGTAATTGCCTTTTTTTTAGGCCGGGTGCGGTGGCTCACGCCTGTAATCCCAGCACTTTGGGAGGCCAAGGTGGGCGGATCACCTGAGGTCGGGAGTTCGCGACCGGCCTGACCAACATGGTGAAACCCCGTCTCTACTAAAAATACAAAATTAGCCGGGCATGGTGGTGTATGCCTGTAATCCCAGCTACTCGAGAGGCTGAGGCAGCAGAATCACTTGAACCTGGGAGGCAGAGGTTGCAGTGAGCCGAGATCATACCACTGCATTCCAGCCTGGGCGACAAGAGTGAAACTCCATCAAAAAAAAAAAAAAGTAATTGCGGTTTTTGCCATTATAGTTTCTATGGCCAGCCTTGGGGGAGAATGGGACTGGGAGACAGGAGAGCAGAAGAAGGTCAGAGAAGATCTTTTGCTTCTGAGCCTGCTTCTGAGGACTTCATTTTTGGGTGGTGTTTTCTGAGCCCCAGTAACTGCTTCCCCAGATATCCAGCTGCTAGACAGACAGAAAACAAGCCCAGCACCACCACTACCTCCAACACCCTGATGCAGAGGGCTTCCCCAGGACAGGAAGTAGGTTACACCTGACTGATGTGAAACTAAATTGTTTTAATTGTTCCAAACTAGTGGTTCTCAACATGTAGCCTCCAGACCAGCAGCATTGCCCAGAAACTTATTAGAAATGCAGATGTTCAGACCCCAAACCTGCTAAATCAGAAACTGTGGAGGTGAGCCCCAGGAATCTGTATTCCATAAGCCCTCTGGGTGATTCTGAGACCCCCCCAAGGTTTGAGAGCCACCACTCCAAACACTGATTCTCAAATGTCTATAGATAGAAAAGTAAAACTCTCAGTATTTAAAATGTAGGTTCTGACCCCTCACCCACAGAGATTCCGAAGTTCTACAGTGTTGTGCATAAATCTGCTTTTTGACCATCATCCAGGTACTTCTGATGTGGGAGACCCACAGGCCACCACTTTGACAGATTCTGCTCTAGAAGAAATAGCGCCATCTTTGCTAGCAATTTTACCTTCTCTCCTAGAGATAAATATTGTTCTCATGTCTTGCCAGTCATGAAAGAGATCTCAGCAAGTATATCATAGTATTCCAAGTCTTCAGATGGGATTGTAATGTTTACTTTGACACATTAGTTTTTGCTCCCCTTGTAAGGAACATCTTGGTAGTATCGGCATCTTAACTCAGAAAAGAAATATTTCTCTGGAAAGAAATATGAATTACTGAGAGAAAAGAAAGAACAGGAAGCCTGTGGCTGGGTGTTTTCTGAGCTTGGGGACACATCTCCTTGGGAGTCTGAGTCTCTAGGCTGGTCTGCTGAGCTCAACCAAGAAGCCGTGCAGTATCTCCAGGCTGTGAGTCCATCAGAGAGCAAGTGGCCCCTTCTTCCTTCTCAGAGAGCTGGAGATTTACTGATGCTTTCCCAACAGGACTCAAGAGGATAGCTGATTATCACACTGCTGGGGAAAAAAATGGCTTTCAAAATCTGAGGTTATGAGTATACTTGGCTTATACGGCCAACGCATTGGTCACCCTGGAAAAATTAAGTTCATATTTGTGAAGATTGTGAATATAAAGTCCCAACGCTCCTCAACACAGCTCTAGGCCTACTGGGAGCTCCAAAAGAGACTGTTCTCTTCTGTATCACTTATCTCCCCCATCTAACCCTCCAGTTCTCTCCGGAGCACCCACACCTTCATGGGGTACTAATTTATTCAGATGTGCCCCAAGAAAACTAAGAATATAGTCACATTTTCAAGAATTTGACAGGAGCAAAGCAAGAGACTTGGCGCTGAAGCTCCTTGTCACCCGTCACCTAGGGTCCACATTGCCTAGGCACCAGCACTGCAAAGATACCATCTACTTGGGCAGTGGCTTTCTCAGGCTCAAGTCTCTATTTTCAAACCACGAGGGTAGAGCAGGGAAAAAGCTGGGTCTTTGCATCGTTCCTTCCTCCTCCCTTCTGTCTTCTTTCCTTATCCATTTCCCCACCTTTTCCCACCTTTTCCATGCTTTTCCCACCTTTTCCATGCTTCTGTTACTTCCACCAGCTTTTTTCCCTCTCCCTCTCAATTTTCTTGTTGGGCTGCCCACATCCTGGAAAGCAGCACCCCCTAACCCTCACACACACCCCAAAGAGCTCAAAGAGCCTCACCAGCATTAACTGCTGAAGCCACGTGCATCCCGCCAGGCAGGGAATGCCACCTTAGTTAACTGTAAGACATAATTAAAAGGCAGATCTCCCCTCTCTCAGACAGACAGAGAGAGAAGGGAAGCAAGAAAAGGCACAGCTGCAAAGGAAAATCCAAAGAGAAGCCACAAATGATTTGACTTTTAAACTTACTCGGTGATCCAGAAATGTGCAGCCTGCTGCCCCCAGCAGTGGGGATCAGGACACTAGGCAGGGAAGGGAGGTGGAGGAGGAGGGCCATGCTGAAAGCAGGGCAGTAGTAAAGAGAAGAAAAGGCTTTTGTCCAGAGAGCAAAGCCAGTCTTCACAGAGTTGTCCTGGTTAGGAAGAATCCTGTTTGGGAATTGGGAATAGGCCAGGCTGGCCATGCTGGCAGGAAGCTCTGACTGTCATCTCACTTACCTGTCCTTTGCTCCTGCCCCCAGGGCCAGCTCCATATTCTTTGCTCCTACACCAGAGCCACATGACCAGTGCAGTCCCACAGGGACCCAAGCTCACAAGGGCTCCCATGCTTGTGGTTTAATGCTCTGCAGTCCCAGTCTTGACATTGTTAATAGTCGTATCTTTGAATGTGTGTTTTGCAAGTGAACTCTGATGGGACAGTGAGGCACTGGAGCATGGGGGATGGGGGCATGGAGACTGTTCATGGGACCAGCTTCCTGCTGCCTCCTCCTCCCTCCACCCACTTCCCAGTCCCACCCCCACCTTCCTGCAGATGGGTTCTCAGCCTACTCTCCTGAACCCTGAAACCCTGAGCCCTGCCCAGCCTGCTTTCCCTGTGCCTGCCCAGTAACCACTGCCACTGTCTGCCCCAGGCAGGGGTCTGGGCACAGAAGAGAGGATCATAGTTGAACGCACCTATCCTGAAGCATCTCGGGGCAGGGCATAGCAGTGTCTGTCCCTGCCCAGGACTGGCAGTGCTACAATGTGTCTAGTGGACAGTGGACAGAGTCCACAGCTCAGTGAGGAGCAAGCCTATTGCCCACCTCGATCCAGTTACCTAGTGGAGATATTACAATACCCTTAGGGTCATTTGTCTGCCGTGGGTTGGGAATACCACCAGTGAGAAGGGGAGGTTCCTCAAGACAGGGGACAATGAGTTGGGCCAGCAGCTAGTGGGAAGGAGAATCTGAAAAGCCATCAGGCCTGAGTGACAGCCTGTGAGGATCCTAAGCACCCCCATGCCAGAGGAAGTGCTTTCAGCCAGTTCACTTGAGCCTACTCTGTGCCTGGGGGACCTTTCTCTCCCTCCTTCCAACCTTCTGGAATCTGTCTGTGTTTGCCTTTTCTGGCCAGCGCACAGCACCTTCCAGGGACAAAATGCAGATTGCGTGACTTCAGTGATTGTACAGATGAATTAAATGCTCTGACATTTGCATTTAAACTGGCATTGCATGAAATAAAACTGAATGGTAAATTAGTGCTAATTTGATTTTTTTGTTTTTATTTACTTAGAATGACATTAAAAAGTATATTTTCAAAATCCCACAACAAGATGAGAGGGACCAGAGGAAAAAGGGAAAATGTTTGTATTTTAGCACTTTTTCCTGCTTTTTGAACAATTTTAATTTAACCCTGGGTCTGCAAATTATGTAGCTGGTCCTATCTGCAGCCTAGTTCCACCTTGACTTGGGGACGATCATCTTTGCCTCTACACAATGTTAGAGGTGAAATTCTAATCCTGTAGAGGGAAAACAGTTCCCAATCTCTGACTGTAGGTAATTTCAATCTTATTATCCGTTTACCCACCAGAGAAAATAAAGAAGGAAACTTAAAGGTAAAAAGCAAAGAGGTGCTTGCATTTAGACAAGCATCACAGGGAAGGAAAAACAATTCTTTTACCCTTTTGAGTTCTTAGCTGGGATGAACCCCTATAATAAAAGACAGGTTAACAAGACAAAAACAAACAGAAGTTTAAGAACATAACTTCATGTATACATAGGAGATACCCAGAGACATGAGCAAATTTCAAAGAGGTGACTTTAAGTTCAGGCTTAAATACTGTCTTCAGCTGAAACAAAGAAAGGAGGGTATTGCAAGGGCCAGTTACGGGGAGGTGACCAGGAAAAGCATGGTAAACAAGTGAAAGGCTTGTTATCCATATTTGAGCGCCTTCTTCATTGAGAAGTCTGACTTAGAGTCATCCTTCTTTACTCAGCACAGAATTCCACCCTCATGAATGGAGATTTCCTTTCTGGATATGAACTTCCCTTACAAAAGAGAACTCCTACCCTGTCTTCAGGGCTTCTCCTGTGTCTGCAGTTTCTCAAAATAATCAGCTCAAAGTTATCCTTATACCGAACAAATGTATTTCGGGATGGCATACTCTAGCTGGTAACTTCCTATATGCACAGGGCAATGTGAGATCTATTCATTAATTATGAGAGACTCTCTTCAACAATGTATCTTCTTATACTCAACACAGATTGTCCATACTTCCAGCATATTACAAATGATGTAGGTCATTTATCACCTTCCAGTCTGAAGTCTGGCGCCTCAAATGACAATTAATAAGCTTATAATTTCTCATAGCTTCAGTATGAAGAAAGGGAATAAAGCAAAATTAAGAAAATATCACTTCTGTAGCACCATTTGTCTAAGTAAAATGTGCAGGGCTACATTCTAAATGAGATTTTTTTAAAGAGAGAGTAGAGCACCTTGCCCCTTCCTCCCAGGTCAAAATCAATAAATATATACATGTATAAAGTGATGCCTGCAATGGTGTATAATTTCTCATAATTACTCTCCATCTCTCCATTGACTATTAATGTATCCACCCAAACACACCTTTCTCTGCACTCCTGTGAACCTCAGTAAGCTCTTTAGTCTGGCGTGGCAAGCTTAATGTATTTCCTGTGAAATTGTACCATTCTCCTTGATCAGCTTATCCCAGCTTTGTAAATTGAAAAAAAACTTCATTCCTGGCATCAACAGTCTGTTAAATTGGTTCTGATTAATAATTGAATCTTAAGACCCTTTCAAGACAACATTTACGACAACAGATTAGTGAGGAGGGGAGAGCGATGCCGAACAACACCATGTTGTGATGGAACAGACCCACGACCTCAACTGGAGGTTAAATGTGGAGGCCAGATTCGGGGAGCTTAAATCCTTAGAGAAATCCATCATCAAAATACATAGGACATCTCCCCTGTGGACTGATGGGCCTACCTACCATTTATTTTCCAGTAATATACTTCTAATGCTGATCAAGATGCATTCTTCTTGGACTTGGAGTGTGACTGCAAGTCACATTCCTATGTTTCACATTAAGCTCTCTTGGATTTTGAATTATTTATAATGGTGTTGCAGAATATTTCTTCCTTTCATCCTGAGGAGAAAATACAATCCTCCTGAAATGTCAGACTAGAGAAACAGACAGGCTCCTAGCTTAACAGTCCAAAAGAATGCCCTTCTGGATGTTTTTCAGACATATGGGTGTCCAAAGAACTCCAGGTTTTTTTTGTTTTTTTTTTTTTTTCTTAGACGGAGTCTCGCTCTGTCACCCAGTCTGGAGGGCAGTGGTGCAATCTCAGCTCACTGCAACCTCCACCTCCTGGGTTCAAGTGATTCTCTTGCCTCAGCTTCCCGAGTAGCTGGGATTACAGGTGCCCGCCACCACACCAGTTAAAGTAGAGACTAGGTTTCACCATATTGCCCAGGCTGGTCTCCAGCTCCTGACCTCAAGTGATCTGCCTGCCTCGGCCTCCCAGTGTGCTGGGATTACAGGCATGAGCCAAAATAACTTCAGATCTTTCCAGCAAATCCTTTAAGCATGTCCATGCTTGCACAACACCAAAACTTGCCTGGACCCAGAATCTCCCAACCCCATCTATGATTGAAGGTAATTTCAGTCCTGTTATTCGTTTACCCATGTGAGAAAAAGAAGGAAAACTAATGGTAAAAGAATAAAGAGATTCTTGCATTTAGATGAGTATCTATCACATTTTTAGGTAACCCTTGGAGTTTCTCAAAGGAGGCCTGTCAGCTCCCTTGAAGTGTAATATCAGAACCATCTGAGGGATTGGTTTAGAATGCCAATGGCTGCACTCTGCCCAGATCTTCTGAATCTGACCCAGGAATTTTTTTTTTTTTTTTTTTTTTTTTTTTGAGACAGAGTCTTGCTCTGTCACTCAGGCTGGAGTGCAGTGGTGTGATCTTGGCTCACCACAACCTCCACCTCCGGGTTCAAGCAATTCTCCTGCCTTAGCCTCCCAAGTAGCTGGGATTACAGGCACCTGCCACCACACCCACGTAATTTTTGTATTTTTAGTAGAAATGGGGTTTCACCATGTTGATCAGGCTGGTCTCAAACTCCTGACCTTGTGACTCACCCGCCTCGGCCTCCCAAAGTGCTGGGATTAAGGGCGTGAGCCACCGAGCCCCGCCAACTCCAGGAATTTTTTAGTTAACCAGGAGGTTCTTATGTGGTGCAATTTGAAAATCATCAACCTCCGGACACTTTCACTAATTTCAGTGTATTATTAAATCTAAGGATCCAAAAATTGTATTGTATACTGAAAATATTTAAATCACTCACTTAATAGAACTAATTTGTATATTTTTTTAATTGCCAGAAATTGAAAGCAAATTTCTTTCAACATTCCTCCTTTCAGTAAGCATGTATTACGACCTGGGTACTGTGCTAGGTTCTGTACATTAACTGATCTTCAGAGCTGCTCTGTGAGCATTGATACCCTGCATGTTCAGTATACATCAGAAAATCTCAGGCTGCAAGAATGGGATGAAAAGTGAATCTTTATACTTACCTGGCAGGGGAGATACCATGATCACGAAAAGTGAATCTTTGAGAGGTTTAGCAGAAAAGGTAATAATAACAGCTAACAGACTCCCAATTTCCTTGCATGTTTGTGACTGTGCTATATGCCAGGGACTTTGCCTCTATTATCTCATTTCACCCGCATGATAACCTGTGAAGTAGGTACAGGTAGATTGTTCCCATTTTATAGGCGTTCACTGTACACATGAGGACACCGTAGCTCAGTGAGCCTATTTGACTAGCAGGCGATGCAGCAGGGACACACTCCCAGCAGTCTGCCTCTGGAATGAAGGCTTTTTATTCACCACTACCAAGGCAGTTTTCCTTTCCATAATAAGGCAGGGCCAGGAAATGATGCTACCAAATGCAAATATCATATCATATCATACAGGCAGCTAATTTCTACTCCAATAGTGATTCATTCTATATTATATTACTCATTGTATATTATGGATTCACGAAGTATACAATATATGCCAGACCTTATACCAGGCTCTGGGGATACAAGATGAATAAATGTGTGCCTCAAGAAGCTCCCAGTTGCTAAGACATCCAGTTATATAGAAAGTTCAGAATTAGAACTCAGAACCCCCAACTTTCTTGAGGCTATTGAGCTGCCTGGCATGCCTTTCTAAAATCCTCCCAGGAAAATTAATTTCCAACCTGGATGCATTATTGTGATGTCAGAACAACTCTGCCAATTTGACTGTTCTTACTCAACCAAAACCACTCCTGGGGCAGTAGATTTGAAACGGAATCCTCTTTGTTGTGAAACCTGGAGAATTATAATTTTTAATATGTTTTGATGTGTTAATGTTAGTCTTTTTCCTCCTTTCTGGACACTGGTAAAATTTACTGAGCTCCCAAAACGGGCACCCTCAGTGTAATTCCTAATAAATAAAGACTGAAACTATGCACAAGAGCAGCGGGGAGTTTTCGAGCTGAAAATTCCACAGGAAACGGGACGTGTGGTTTGCAATCATTACTACACAGCAGCTTCTGTGGCAGTTAAAATCAAGTTAAAGTCAAGTAGGTAAATTCTAGCTGTGTCCCAGGCTACTACCTGCTGTGAAGGCTGAATGCAAAACAGAGTATCTCAACATCAGTATAAAAACTGTGTACAGAGTTTTCCTCAGCCCTTTAACATTACAGGTGTTTCGGGACTGTTGGAGGATTCCTGGGGCAAAATAAACCTAGGGTCTCAGTTACAGGCTGTGGGAGCCACAGGCTGTGGCTCAGATCTTACTGTAACCTACAACTTGCTGGTCTCCTCACCTTTCAATCTTTGGTGCTCAAGAGCAGATCTACCCTGGGAGATCCCCTCTCGAAGGTAAATATAGACAGACGGTCCTGCCCTGTCCTGCTCATACATTATCACCACCCCAGGTTGCTTTCTCCCACCTTGAAAACCCTCCACCCAGGACCACACCCTATCTGCCTTCTCCACCTCCATTCCCAGGCAGCTGAGCATAGCTATAGAAAGACCCCAAATGTGGTGATGTATCTACATACCTCTCGCCTCTGCTGCCCACTCCCTTCTACTTGGTACCTCTTTCATTTCTTGCAGACTCTTCCCACATCCCTTCCAGAAGTGGCTCCAAATCTCCTCCTCTTTGCCCAAGCCTTCAGTACCCCTCCACCCTCACTGAAGCCCAAGAACCCCTGCTGGGATAAAACTCATCAATGACAACTTCAAATTCCTTCTCTCACCTCAAATCTTTTCTTTATTTTCGACCTTTTATATTCTCATCTCTGTCTCTGTCATTTTTCTGTCCCAGAGCCTACTATTCCTCCTGAGTTCTTAATCCCTTCCCCTTGGGTCCCTCCAGAGGTTGGAGTCTGTCAATTACTTTCTTTTTCTTCACATTGGAGTACTTTCTCCCAAGGTGCATCTTCCCATCATCCTATAAATGTGCTTATCCTATAACAGTGCAGGACCACTACCTGCATGTGCCACACCTAGAGCTTTTACTTGTTCTCTCACCTTTTCACTCCCAAAATTTTATTTAAAAAAAAAAAAAATCAGTTAGCAGGGCACGGTAGCTCACACTTGTAATCCTAGCACTTTGGGAGGCCAAGGCAGGTGGGTCACCTGAGGTCAGGAGTTCGAGAGCAGCCTGGCCAACATGGCAAAACCCAGTCTCTACTAAAAAAAATACAAACATTAGCCAGGCATGTTGGCAGGCGCCTGTAATCCCAGCTACTCAGGAGGGTGAGGCAGGAGAATCACTCGAACCTGCAAAATGGAGGTTGTAGTGAGCCCAGATCACACCACTGCACTCCAACCTGGGAGATAGAGTAAGACTCTGTCTTTAAAAAAAAAAAAAAAAAAAAAATCTGTTGTTCACATTTCTAGTACCACCCTACCTAGTCATGCTTTTTGAAAAAAAAATTATTATGAATATTTTCTGCATTCAAAAAAGTATTAAGTAGGCTGGGCGTGGTGGCTCATACCTGTAGTCCCAGCACTTTGGGAGGCTGAGGCAGGCAGATCACTTGAGGTCAGGAGTTCAAGACCAGCCTGGCCAACATAGTGAAACCCGTCTCTACCAAAAACACAAAAATTAGCTGGGCGTGATGGCGCATGCCTGTAGTCCCAACTACTCAGGAGGCTGAGGCAGGAGAATCACTTGAACCTGGGAGGCGGAGGTTTCAGTGAGCTGAGATCACACCACTGCGCTCCAGTCTGGGTGACAGAGCAAGACTCCGTCTCAAAATAAATAAATAAATAAAGTATAAGTAGAGGTATGAATAGGGAGACCACAGAGGATTTTTAGAACAGTGAAACTACTTAGGATACTATAATAGTGGATACACATCTGTCAATTTGTCCAAATCCATAGAATGTGTAATACTAAAAGTGTGCTGTAATGTAAACTATAAACTCTAGGTGGTAATGATGTGTCGATGTAGGTTTATCGATTGTAACAAATGACCACTGGTAGGAGATGTTGATAGTGCAGAAAACAGTGCATACCTGGGGACAAGTTGTGTAAGGGAACTCTGTACTTTCTGCTCAATTTTGCTGCAAACCTAAAACTACTCTAAAAGTAATGTTTTTTCAAAAGCATAAACTACAATGTGATAAACACCTGCTTACTCACCACTTGGCTTAAGAAATAAAGTATGACCAATAACCCCACTCAGAGTCGGACTTCGTTTCACTTCTGATCCTTCCACCACCATCCCCCAAATACACACACAAACACACACACACACACACCTCTGATGGCCTTCTCTCAGGCCTGTTCTGCAAACTTACTTGGCTCTCCCTGCCCAATGCAGGCAGGATTGATTATGAAATAATCCACTGCTGAATAATGAACTCTGCATGGTGTGGTTACTTCCAGCAATATATTTGTTCTAAATCTGAGCATCAACTAAAGATTTGCTGAGTCTCTGTTTATCAAAGCCTGATCAAGCATTTTACCACTAATAAAGGAAGCTCATAACATCCTGGGGGTTCACTGTATGTGCAAAGAGCTAAAAACCTCTAGGTTTCCCAGGATAGTCCTTCAAGGGCCGTCCTGGGGATGCCCCGTAAGGATCTACACCAATTCCTTTCACACCACCCCCATCTTCTTGCAGCCTTTTCACAAAAGCATCAGAGTTTTTCAACCAGATGCTTTAAGTGGGAGCAATAAGAGCCTATTCTAAGTATCTTAAAAGGCAACTATATGTAACAGTTTAAAAGTATTTATGTATATTTTATCCCCTAGAATGTAAAGTGTTTATAGAAGAAATTTCAGACTCTACCAGTGAATGCCTCTCTTCTGACATCTCTCTTTCTATTACCAAGAACTAGAAAAATTTAATCAAATATTTAAAGTTATATCTCCTTCTGTCTCCAGAGTAGACAGAGACACATACAGTATGCTAAGAATCCAGCCCCAAGTAGACAGGAGAATTTAATCTTTTTTATTTTAAATATTTTCTGGGATATGTTTTTATCAATACAACTACCAGTGGCAATGCCATCTCAGACTTTTCTCCGACAATCTTGTGCTTTCCACTGTCGCATGCAATTAGGTGCTATTTATAGCTTTTTTTAAAAGTAACACATAAGATAATAAGAGACAGCAGGTGAATTCTCCATCTTGTTGTAGATAAAGGTTTCTTTCAATATTATTTAAGTCAGATATTTTTCATTTACATTTGTTGTATTAGATTGTGTGCTAGTGTGGGGAAAGGAGAAGAAAGGGAGTGATCGAAGATAGTTTCAAAAACATTTTGCCCCCCTAAGAGGACTTAAGACAGAAAGGGCACAAGGCCGGTCTGGGTTTGATACTTAGCTCTTTGACTTACAGTGTATATGACCTTGGGAAGTATATTTAACTATTTTTTTCTCATGTATAAAATAAGCAATAATGTTTACCTCAGGGAGTTTTTGTGAGGATTGTGCCTGCATCAGTCAAATACCAGTAGGAGACAAACGGCATCTTCAAACAGGGTAATTTAGGAGAGTTGGGAGAAGCAGCTATTTCCACAGGTATGGACAGGACTTGGGAGAACCTTGAGGGATAACAGGGCATCCCAGGTTAGCAACAGCAGGAGCTGTTATCTCATGCTGGAGAGAAGTGTAGCTGAAGCTGTCTGTGCCCGTGGCTAGAGGAGGGGCCTCCTGGCAGAAGCGGTGGCCTTCCCTAAAATAATGCAGCCACCCAACCTGGGCCCTAGGGAGAGAAAGAACCCCAACCTCCCTCTCTTCCCATGCCTGTGTCTACTGTTGGCAGAAGCCAGAGGGCAAAGGAGCCCAGTGGACACAGTCTCAAGAGGTCAGCTCCTCATGGAGAAGGCTGGAGAAAAGATCAGGAGGGGCAATCAGAAAACATCAAGCAAAATGCTTAATCTATCTTAGTCTTCTCTCTCACTCCTCCCAGTTGCATTTTCCTCATCAAGCAATGCTGATCTGGAAATTGGAAAGGTTTGAGCTGCTAAAACCCCTAAATTCAAAGGGCATTCATTATTTTATTTGATCCGCATAGCACTTTATTAGGTAATTGGGGCACATGGTATTATATGGAGGCTGGAGAGATTAAATGACTTTTCAAAGACTATAGAGGGTTCAAAGCTGTAACCCAGATTCCTTAAATTTGTTCGATATCCCAGAGATACAGATGCTGAAAAAGGTTATTTGAAGATGAACCCTTTGAATAAGTGGATCTTAAACATTATCATCCTCCAGGTACTTCCATCAGGCATCAAGAAAGGATTTCATTCCACTTATAATAAAGCATTTGTGTGTATGTATAGTATATATGCATATGTATTTCCCTATATATTATTTATAATAGCAGATATATATATATATATATCAAAGGATACAAGCAGATGAAGTGAACAGATAGTGTTAATTCAGATTGAAGAAATTATCTGAATCTTGGTTTGTGTAGATTTACAATCTACATACAATATTAACTAAATCAGATAGCTTTTACAGTTTCACATGTGTACATAGGTTCCCTTCCAGTCCCTTCCATATCCACTAGTTATTGAACTTTCTGAACTGGCATTGAAACATTACAACAACATTTTATTGTACCTATTTTATAAATTTTGCAGTGCAATACGTGTTATTTTCCTAAGGCAAATGAAAGGTAAATTTCTCAAGGTTCTTGCTGCCTTCTTTAACAGCATTTGATGGAAGATCTTTTATACATTTGTAATAGATACAAATAAACCAGACTGCAAATGCTTTTTTAAAATCTTAAACCATGTACAAAGTTTTTGGTCCAAATTGTGCAGGATAAGTTAAACTTAAATTGCATTCTATTAACCAATATGAGTATATTTCTGTAAGCATAGTTATGTTGAAATAAAGTTTTAAAAAGCATGAAAAAAAGGTAGATGTTCCTAGAAATAAACTCTAAAATATGTTTCTTATGGAGGAAACAGTTTTTATGTAAGACACTGAGTGACAGGATGGTCAGTGTCCTTGATAACAGTTTTCTAAGTGATTAAAAAAAATGTTTTCTCAGGGCTATTGCATGAAATTGGGGCATAGCATGTAAGTACATCTCTGTAAAGGTGATTCTGGGAGAAATTAATAGTTAAGCACCAAGCTTCCTGGTGGTCTAACGTGGTCAAAGGCACACTTGGAGAACCTGGGGAAGAGGGGAGAGACTCCTTCCCTTTTAGAGGATCTTCCCTAAACAGCATTTCTGTCAGGCAAGCTTTGGATTGGCACAGACATCCAGAGGTTATTCTCTCCAACAAGACCTAGCATGAGTGCTGCTGTCCACGCTGCTGACAGCAGGAATCCACAGGCTGTGGTGAACAGGCTGGCTCATGGTAGGGCTGGGCTGCCTGTCTATTATAAAAGCGCTGCAGCTTCTCATCCTGGAGGCAGCAGGTTAGAGCTCACTCTGGCAAGCGATGCTGCCGAGTGTCTCTTCTACCATCTTCCAGCAATTTGTTTGCAACTATCAAGAGGTAAAAGGAAATCAACTGACTTGGAGATAGAAAATACTCCCCAAATGCCACCTTTGAGTTTAAACCTCAAATACAACTTCCCAAAAATGCCATAGTCTGCCACACAGAAAAAGCAGCCCCCCACCTTTTGCTGGAAGTTACAGATCAGGGCTAGTTAGAATCCCCTGTGCCCTGAATTGCAATGCAGATGAAATGGGGTGAAAATGAACTGCAGGAGTGGACTTGAAAAGAACTAATCTTAGGAGCTACGACATATTGCCACCTCCAGGCACTTTAAAACATTGTCTCTAATTTTCTACTTGCCTTCTGGGTAGGCGGTGTTATCTCCTTTGTATTTTTGAGATAAGAAAATGAGGTTCTGAGATGATGAGCACTAGCCCAGGGATGCTCTGATGGAGCTGCATTTGAATTCAGCTTTCTCTGACCTCAAGCAGCACATCCTCAAGGCAAGGGAAGTCTTCATGCTTCCTTTGCTTTGGAGAAGGGTAGATCTGGGCCAGCGTGTGTATGAGCCCCTGGTCCCGCTGGTGCCCAAACCTCTGACTGGGTACCAGATCCAGCTACCCCCACACCTGCAAAGCTCAAAGCTGGACACAGATCTGGACCTGCTGATCCCTGGGGCCAGCTTTCCAGGGAGCTTTATCCACACCTGTCCTCGGCCCTCACCACAACCTGGGAAGTAAGCAGAGCCTGATAATTAACATTCATTCCACAGGAGAGTCAAAGAGGTAAACCTGTGATCCCGCAGCTGCCGAGTCTGAGCTGGAAGAAGAGCTCAGCTGCTTGGACTGCTCCGCCTGGTGGTCTGACACAGTAACACGACAGTATGTGTAGAAAGATTTGTATCACTGAGAAACTGAGTGTCTGTACACCACCTTACGCTGTCTCAGATGTGGACAGCAGAGCCCAGTTACACAGAGCTGAAGGGATCCTCTGTTAATTGCCCTTCATATTTAGCCTAATGAGCTTTTCCTAATTAGTCATAGAGCCCTAACCTCCACCCCCAAAAAGATATTAAAAAGAGCAGTGGCTTTGTAGTAAGGGGGTTGACCTCCAACTGGAGACTCACTATTCCTATAAGTGTGTTGAATTTCATTCTGGCCAAACAAAATGGACTCTCCCGTATCCACTTTTACGGAGCATCTGCTGACAAGTATAGTCACTAACCACTTACAAATAGCAGCACAGTTTAAGTCTCTGGGTTTTTTCCCAGGTCATTTGTCAAAGACTAACCAAAATTTAAGTGCTGTTTTCTAGGGCTCTTATCTCTTCACTTGGGATTTGCATGGCAAAAACCCTGAGCTGCCTCAGGACAGCTTGTGATCAGGATGTAGGGTGCAGCTGAAAAGGTAACTGACATTTTCCTTTACATTTACTGAATACCTACACATGACAAGCACTCCTCATTGATTATCACTTAGTTCTTGCATAACCCAAGAGGATAGAATTTGTTGTCCCCATTGTAGATAGAGGTGAGAACACTGGCTCAGAGACATCAGGTAACTGACTCAGCCTTGCGCAGTGAGTCACTGGCTGGGCCAGTATTTGGACCAAATTCGCTGATTACCAAGCCATTTTCTCTCCCTTCTGTCATGCTCCTCACTCCACTTTCACAACTGGGAGAATCAGGCACTGAACTGCATAAACTGGGATCAGTTGTTCACAGTAGGCTAAGGCAAGCAGCCCTGGAGGAAACACCTCCCCTTCTTTACCTGTAAAGTGGGGGTAATAATAGTACCTCCCTCTTGGAACTGGTGTGACATATATGTCCATCAAATGCCTAGAACACTGAGCTAACAAAGTTAATGCTGTATAACTGTTAGCTATTATTCTTTACTCCATCAACATTTTGTTAATGTTTGTTGATTGTAAACTTCAACAAATAAACAGAGCCCCTTCTGTGTAAAAGTTCTGTACAAAAGACAGCATTGAATACCAAGAAGCAACACATACCAATGGCTAACCACATGAGATCTGAAATAGCACAGATGAGTTCAAATTCTAGCTGTACCACTTACCGACCCGTGACTACAGGCAAGCTGTAATACTTGCCCTACTTGCACCTCTGGGAAAGGGGAATAGGAACATCTGTCTCCCAGGGCAAGGATTCCAGGTGAAAATGCATGAAAGCTCTTACCATGGAGCCTGCTTCCTCTTTGTCAGGGGCAAAATAAATGGCCACTGCTCATTTCATCATGAGCAGGGTCTTAAGTCCAAGAAAGTTTCATGAAACTTTCAGCCAGGTGGAGACGACAGACTGGAAAACTTTCCCACCCAAAAAGTTAAGGCGGGGTGGTCTGTGACAACAGGAGCTTCACCATAGACTGAAGGCCCAGCTGATGCGGAGACGAAAGAGGCCCTGGGAAGTTTTCCCTGTGGACTCTGAGGTCCTGTGTGGCATCAGGGAGGTCATCTGAGGCAGATCCAAACATGCTGGAATGTACAACATGGGTTTCTGGAGGAGGACGCAGCCACTTCAAAATCTGCCAGGGTAAAGGATGTATACCATCCTCCAGAACATCCTAAAGAAAAGGAAAGGATCTCAACCATAACCTCTCATCCTCACCTAAGCGAGGCGGGGGGCACTGTATAGACTGCGTAAATGAACCCAGTCGTGAGAGATTCCAGTTCTCTAGGCCAAGGTGGGACTGGAACAAATAATAGCACTTGACTGAGGGTCAGCCTAACTGACCTAGTTTCGCTAAGCCATTCAAATATAGTCAGTCATGTGTCACTTCACAACAGGGATATGTTCTGAGAAATGCATTGTTAGGTGATTTCATCGTTGTGTGAATATCACAGAGTGTACTTACACAGACATAGACACTCTAGTCTACCTCACACCTAGGCTTTATGGTATAGCCTATTGCGCCTAGGCTGCAAACCCATATGGCATGCTAATGTACTGAATACTGTATGCAATTGTAACACAATGATAAGCATTTGTGTATCTAAACATAGAAAAGGTACAGTAAAAATATGGTATAAAGGATAAAGTGTGCTACACCTGTATAGAGCACTTAGCGTGCATGGAGCTTGCAGGACTGGAAGTTGCTCTGGGTGGGTCAGTGAGTGAGTGGTGAATGAATGTGAAGGCCTGGAACATTACTGTACACTACTATAGACTTCATAAACACTATACATACACTTAGGCTGCACTAAATTTATTTTTTTAATATTTTTCTTTCTTCAATCATAAAATTAACCTTAGCTTACTTAACTTTTATACTTTGTAAAGTTTTTAATATTTTTTAACTTCCTGACTCTTTTGGAATAACACTTAGTGTAAAGCACAC